>NW_027532426.1:44862-118234 GCF_008692635.1 Crocuta crocuta | reverse complement strand
GGGGGGGGGGAAGACAGGACAAGAAGTGACTGGCCAAGTATAATGCTCTGTAACCATATCTTGTGACACATTTTCTTATCCTCTTGACTATAAAGACGTACTTTGGGGTGGGAGGAAAACTAAGAAAATGCCATGTTTGAAATGAGCATATTAACTATTCTTGACATATTTGGAACAGGCCTTTCCTGATTTGAAGTTTCTCTTGAGCACTTTTGGTATTAAAGAGCCTGTCTTGGGAAGTAAAATCGAGTAACATTTATTAGATCCCTGTAGTGTGCAGCCCAGGCGCCTGCGCCCTGGCGAGCCGGCAGAGCAGTGCAGCACTCTGTACCATGCTGGGTGCTTTCATGGTAGGACCTGTTTAACTGCCCGAGTCTGCAGAAAAAGTATAATCCCGTGCCAAGTGGGAAGAGGAGTGTATACGTTACAAGTGCAATCGAATCCTGGGGAAGTTTCAGCCAATATAAAATCTAAATCTACTCACTTCTGAAAAAGAGAAAAACTGAAAGTGGTCCCCACGTTGTGGAGAAAGGAAGCAAGTTTCAGACCTGGGGGAAATATGCAGAGCACCCTGGAAGGGGACGTGCATTCTCCAGCCAGCTTTTCCAAGACAAATCTCTCTTTCATAGTCACAAGAATGTGACTCGCCACCTGCATATTCTTTTCCACTTACAGAGCTCAGCCATAGAACAGCTCTTACTATGCCTGCTGTAGAGATTCAGAAAGAGAATCAGAAAAAGAATCGGTCCAAGATCTACTAGGTAGAACAGTACTAATAGAATTTCGTGCAATGGTGGATATTCTCCATCTGTGTTGTCTGATACGTTAGCCACTAGTCACCTGTGGCAACTGAGCACTTGAAATGTGGCTAGCATGACTGAGGAACTGCATTTTTAACTTATATGGAGCTAGCCATTTGTGAACTTAGCCCGACTGAACAGGGCAGGTTCAAAGAAGATGGGCTAGCACTCAAATCCAGACCTTCTGGCTCCCAGCAGAGTGCTCTTTGATGAACTCTGCTGCCCGTTGTCAGGCCAGTGCAGTGGGCATCGTGGGGAAGACGAGGGACTGTCTCACCTGGTGTGGAACTCCTTTCCCCCCCTCCCCCTCCCCCTGGCAGGGCTGAAAAACTGGGTGGTAGCTGAAGACGTGGTGTTTAAGCCTGTGGCAGCCCCTTGGAGTCCAGAGCACCAACTGCAGCGCCCACAGATGACTCGCCAGGTCCTGGGAAGGGAGGACCTGACAGCTTTTTCCTTGGGAAACCCCCTTCCCCGCTACCTTTATCTGGCTAGCGACCAGACTAATGCCTGGGGTCACCAGCGCGGGTACCGAATCCAGATCCACAGCCCCCTCGGCATTCACATACCCCTGGAGAGCGACATGGAGAGGGCCCTCAGCTGGGGGAGGTGAGGAGGGCTCTGGGCACTGGGTGGTAGGGAAGGACTGGTCCCCTTCCCAGCTCTTGGAGACCCCAACTCACTACCCTTAGCTTACCATTCACCCCTCTACCTCCTCTAAGATCCAAGTAGATATGGGATGGGAAATGGTCTCACACAGAATCTGATCCAAAGGACTTCTAGGCCAGTAATGGCCCCTGACATTTTCTGACACCACCTTCCTTCAACATTCCTGGTCAGATACCAGCTCGTGGTGACCCGGAGGAAGGAGGAGGAGTCACAGAGCAGCAGCATCTATTACCAGAATGACATCTGGACACCCACTATGGCCTTTGCTGACTTCATCAACAATGAGACCCTCTTAGGAGAGGTTGGTAGCCCTAGAGGCAGAGGAGAGGGTCAACTTATGCCCAATGTTTTGGCCGCCCAGCCCTTGACTGTAGGTTAGAGGGCATGGTAGGTTTCCAGTTCTCAGATTCAGGGGCCAACAAGGGCCATCCCTCTTGGGGTGAGATTAGCTCTGAGACCCTGACCACTCTGACGCTTCTCACAGGATCACCCTGCCTGCCCTGTGGGTCCAGGGCTGGGCAGAGGTGGAAGCAAGGCTAGAGGCTGGGCATCGTGGCTGAAGGGGTGGTTCCCTGGGTCTCACCTCTAAAGTATTTCAGCCTCTCCCTCTCCCTGCAGGACCTGGTGGCTTGGGTTACAGCCAGCTTCCTGCATATCCCCCATGCTGAGGATGTCCCCAACACTGTGACTCTGGGAAACAGAGTTGGCTTCTTGCTCGGACCCTATAACTTCTTTGATGAGGACCCCTCCATCTTCTCCCCTGGCAGCGTCTACTTTGAGAAGGACCAGGATGCTGGGCTCTGCAGTGTCAACCCTGTGGCCTGTGTCCCCCACATGGCGGCCTGTGTCCCAGACCTGCCCCCTTTCTTTTACCAGGACTTTTAGCCCCAAGGGTGTGATGGGACATGGAGGGGAGTTGCTGAGATGTTTGTACCTTTCTCTCTGTTCTCAACTTCCTGCTCCCTTGACTCTTACCTATTAATGTTCTTTAGGAAACAGCCTCCCGTACTATACCCGTATATACCCCCTCCATTAATTCTTATTTCCAGTTCATTTTAAATGATGAATTTATACAAATGATATTATTAAAATATTCAAGCAAAAACATCACAAATTCTACCACTCAGAAATAGCTAGTGTTCACATTTGGTGAACATTATACCAGACATTTCTTTATGCATATGCATTGAAATGGAAGAATAGATGGAATTTTGTAAAAATAGATGGTGTGTGTGATTTATAATAAAATGTATTACAAGATTTTTATTGCTTGAATCTTTCCTATGTGACTTTTGAAGTATCTAGAATCCACCCTCTACCTCCCTCTCTCCCCCGGGAATATTAAGGACTCTGGCCAAGGAAATTAGCAGTGGAAGAAGAGAGGGCAAGGGGGATAGACTTGGCCAAGGAATGCTGCTTGGGAAGCTACAGGGCTGGGGGTGGGGGTTTCCTTGGAAGGAGAACAATAGCTCCAAGTTACAGGAAAGGGAACATCTGGCCCTGGGAAGGTGGGGGTTGGGGACGAAGCCAGGCTGAGGGGGTCGGGGGTACTGCTCTGTGCAGACCCAGCTCCTTCCTGGTGGTGCTTTTCCAGGTTATGGCTGATCAGTTGCATTATTTTGAAATCCCACTTTCCTTCTGCCTACCCCAGTTCTCCCCAGTTCCAACCCTGACCCAGAGAGCGGAGTCTGATTTGGAGCCTGGAAGACAAAGCCATGTAAGGTCTGTGGAAATCGCTGCCGCCCTGCTTCTGGCCCGTCCCCCAAACCCTGCCTGCCCCCCCCCCCCCCCNGCCCTGCTCCTGCCCCGTCCCCCACCCCCGGCCTGCCCCGCCCCCTCCCCAGCCTTCCCATGTCCTTCCCACCCTCCCCACCCTCAGTATCCTGAACCGCTGAATGCAGGGAACCTTAGCCAGAGTTCAGGAGCCCCCTGTATAGAAGCTAAGAGAGACCTTCCTCTGCTGACCTGAGAAGACACGTCTCCACTCCGGTTCAATTCTCTGTCCTGCTGTCACTGACAATGAACCAGAAGACCACTCTGGTACTCCTTGCTCTGGCTGTCATCACCATTTTCGCCTTGGTGTGTGTCCTGCTAGCTGGCAAGGGAGGAGATGGGGGTGAACCGGGCGAGTCTCCCCACTGCCACTCTGTATCCCCCAGTGCCCAGCCCTGGATACCCCGCGGCCAGAGCCAGCTGTTTGCAGACCTGAGCCCAGAGGAGCTGACGGCCGTGATGAGCTTCCTGACCCAGCAGCTGGGGCCGGGCCTGGTGGACGCAGCCCAGGCCCGCCCCTCGGACAACTGCATCTTCTCGGTGGAGCTGCAGCTGCCCCCCAAGGCTGCTGCGCTGGCCCACCTGGACAGGGGGAGTCCCCCGCCCGCCCGGGAGGCACTGGCCATCGTCTTCTTTGGCGGACAACCCCAGCCCAACGTGAGTGAGCTGGTGGTGGGGCCTCTGCCGCACCCCTCCTACCTGCGGGATGTGACGGTGGAGCGTCACGGGGGGCCCCTGCCCTATCACCGACGCCCCGTGCTTTTCCGAGAGTACCTGGACATAGACCAGCTGATCTTCGACAGAGAGCTGCCCCAGGCCGCTGGTCTCCTCCACCACTGCTGCTTCTATAAACACCAAGGACAGAACCTGGTGACGATGACCGTGGCCCCCCGTGGTTTGCAGTCAGGGGACCGGGCCACCTGGTTTGGCCTCTACTACAACATCTCAGGGGCTGGGTTCTTCCTACACCCCGTGGGGTTGGAACTGCTAGTGGACCACAAGGCTCTGGACCCTGCCCGCTGGACCATCCAGAAGGTGTTCTTTCAAGGCCGCTACTATGAGAGTTTGGCCCAGCTGGAGGACCAGTTTGAGGCTGGCCTGGTGAATGTGGTGCTGATCCCAGACAACGGCACAGGTGGGTCCTGGTCCCTGAAGTCCCAGGTGCCTCGGGGTCCGTCTCCTCCTCTGCAGTTCTACCCCCAGGGCCCCCGCTTCAGTGTCCAGGGGAGTCAAGTGGCCTCCTCACTGTGGACTTTCTCCTTTGGCCTTGGAGCTTTCAGCGGCCCAAGGGTCTTTGACATCCGCTTCCGGGGAGAACGACTAGCTTATGAGATCAGCCTCCAAGAGGCCTTGGCCATCTATGGTGGAAATTCCCCCGCGGCAATGCTCACCCGCTATATCGATGGCAGCTTTGGCATGGGCAAGTACTCCACTCCCCTGACCCGGGGGGTGGACTGCCCCTACCTGGCCACCTACGTGGACTGGCACTTCCTTCTGGAGTCCCAAGCCCCTAAGACAATACGTGATGCCATCTGTGTGTTTGAACAGAACCAGGGCCTCCCCTTGAGGCGACACCACTCAAATTTCTACTCCCACTATTTTGGGGGCCTTGCAGAGACAGTGCTGGTCCTCCGATCTGTGTCGACCTTGCTCAATTATGACTATGTGTGGGATATGGTCTTCCATTCCAGCGGGGCCATAGAGGTCCGATTCCATGCCACCGGCTACATCAGCTCAGCATTTCTCTTTGGTGCTGCCCGAAGGTACGGGAACCAGGTTGGGGAGCACACACTGGGGACCGTCCACACCCACAGCGCCCATTTCAAGGTGGATCTGGATGTAGCAGGTAAGATATCCTGGCAGAAACAAGGATTCTAGAAGAGGGGACTGAAACATTGTCTGTTTGCTTCGGGTTTTCTGGAAGCCATCCAGGAAAGGAAGATCTGAGCATGAGTTGTGGTTTGGGAGTTTCATACTTCCTCTTTTGTTGGATGGGAGAAAGTTGGCTGCTGAATTTTATTTGGATCTTAGCTCATTGGCTGAGTGCAGAGCTGCCCCCCTCCCTCCACGTGACCTCATCCGAAAATCTTGAGAAATGGCAAAAGCTCAGAGAGGAGGAAGCCTCTGGGCTCACAAGGTCCCCTTTGCCCTCCTCCCTCCCTTGCTCTTTATATAGGCCCCACTTCAGGGAGGCAGCCACTTGTTTTTCAGTTCATTTCTCTCCGTGTGGCCTGTGGTGCTGAGGTTTCGGAGGGTCTGTTTGCATTGTGCTAAGTCCCTGGCACACGCAGGCCTGTTGTGGAACACCCCAGGTGGTACATTTCCTTGGGAGATGATCCCCCTCCCTGAATTCCATCTCTCTCTGGGCACAATGCACTTTATAGCGTAGGTGCTGCAGAGTGTTCAGAAAGATCCTGGGGCTGGGGGTCACAGAGAGAGTCAAAGATACACGATGGCTTGGAGTCTGTCTTTCCACTTTCCTTCCCCACATTGAATCAATCACCTATTTTTTTCTGGTCTGTCTCCAAAACACGTCAAAGCCTTGCTGGGCCAGCCTTCTCTCTGCTATTTCCACTCTTCTTTCTCTCAGGTCCAGGGGCCACCTGCCAGCCTGTGCCTGCTTACCCCCTCCCCCCAGTTCCAGTTTTCCCCCATCACCTAAAGGACCCACCCTCAGACGGTGCAAGGCCCTAAGGCCCTTCCAAGAGTGCGGCTCCAGCCCGCCTTTAAGACTCCTCCCCCGGCTGTTTTAGCCACGCCCACACCCTCCCAGTCCCGGGACACACGCGTCCACAGGCTAGTTAGGGTTCTATGCTTTTGCTCATGTTTTGCCCCTCCCTAGAACGCCCTGCTGTGTCCTCCCTGCTGGTCATATCTTCTGAGACAAGGCTGAAAGGCACACAGGAAGGCCCCTGTTTCCCGCCTGCCCCTGTATTCCTGTGACCTTGGGCCTTGAATGTGTTGCTCTCACACAGCAAGCCAGATGGGGCTTTACCTTCTGCAGCCTCCGTGAGAGCAGGAGGGAAAGCACAGGGTTTCATTCCTCCGTGTCTCTCCACTAATAAGTGTGAAAGATTAATGAATGAAATCCTTGAAGAAATACTTTACAGGTCAACAGCTTTGGCTGAAAGATCAGGGATATCTTGGGGAGAAGGGAGGGAGGCAGGGGGCGCACTCACTTCTGGGTTTCTCTTTGGCCCCACTCTGAAGCAGTGCGTGGAGGGGAGGGGACACAATCCAGAGGGGACAGGACAGCTGCATGACCAGCCCTCCCTCCCACCCACCTCCACCCCACCCCGGCAGGCCTGGAGAACTGGGTCTGGGCTGAGGACATGTCCTATGTCCCCACGGCGGTACCCTGGAGCCCCGAGCACCAGATGCAGAGGATGCAGGTGACCCGCAAGCTGCTGGAGACTGAGGAGCAGGCCGCCTTCCCCCTGGGAGGCACCCCACCCCGCTACGTGTACCTGGCCAGCAACCACAGCAACAAGTGGGGTCACCGGCGGGGCTACCGCATCCAGATGCTCGGCTTTGCTGGGGAGCCGCTGCCCCGGAACAGCTCCATGGAGAGAGCCTTCAGCTGGGGAAGGTGAGCGGCGGGGGGGCAGAGAGAGGCTGGGGGAAGAGTGAAAACGAAGAGTGCGTGGGGAGGAGCAACTGGGAGCTCAGTTTAAACCGTATTTGAGGAGAGGTGGGAGCACCGTTAGGACTTCCGGGTTGTCAAAATGCATGCACGGGGCATATGTTCCCTGCGGAGGGCTGAGGCCCAGGCAGAAGAACCCTTCCTCGCTTGGGATGGAGGGAGAAGCCATGCTGTGAGATGGCAGGGGGATGAACGGGAGAATGTGGAAAGAGGTTGGCTGACCCACTGGGGTGGCACCAGAGTCGTGGTATGAGTGAGATGGGAAGCCCGAGGCCCATGCACTCAGCCCCCTTCCATCATAATCAGGCAGCAGGACGGGGTTAGTGACCATGGAGGCCTGACCAGTGCCTCCCTAGGTACCAGCTGGCAGTGACCCGGCGGAAGGAGGAGGAACCCAGCAGCACCAGCATCTACAATCAGAACGACCCGTGGGCCCCCACCGTGGATTTCACTGACTTCATCGACAACGAGACCATTGCTGGAGAGGTCAGCTGACTGTGGGACGTTCAGGGGAGGGAGACCCAGGGCACAAAGAGGAGCCCCACCTTTTCTTTAGTTTCCTAAAATCCACCTGGTCCCCCAGGGGTGGAGCTGACTCCAGCCTTCCTTGCTTTTGTGGATCCGATCATTACCTCTTGAGGGAATCTTCCCAGGCTGGGAATTTGCAAACATTGGCTGAAGCCCCAAACCACCCTGGGGACCCTGCGGCGTTCTGAGTCTTGGCGTCTCGGACTTTGCCCTTTTTGGGCCCCAGGTTCGAGGAGGGCTGGAAGACCACATCTCTTGTGTGGAAAGCTTCTCTCTTTGCTGGCTTGACCTCTGAAAGATTAATTTCTGAATGTCAGACTTTTTTTTTTTTATGCCTCTCAAGCCCTGGTCTCCCCGCCCCATCCTCCTCTCAGTCATAGGTGGGGACACTTGGAGAGTGAGGGAGAGATGAGCTGAAGTAGCCCATGGGCGTCATTCATCTGGGGGTGGATAGGCTGATGGTGGCATCATGAGACATGTCAGAGATGGAGGGCACAGGCTGGGACAGGGAGGCAGGGGCTGCTCCCAGTATGAAACGGACTATGCTTAGACTCCCAGGCCAGTAGGAAAACTGCTTAAAGACTTAAGATCCTTTTGAGGGAAGGTGGGCTGGCAAGGTGAATCCATACATAGAGAACTCCTGGAGGAGGCCGGCATGTCCTGAGCAAAGCCAGGCCTCAGGATCCTCTTTCTTCTCCCTTGGCAGGACTTGGTGGCCTGGGTGACAGCTGGTTTCCTGCACATCCCACATGCAGAAGACGTTCCCAACACGGTGACTGTGGGGACCGGTGTGGGCTTCTTCCTCCGGCCCTACAACTTCTTTGACCAGGACCCTTCCTTCGAGTCTCCTGATTCCATCTATTTCCGGGGGGACCAGGATGCTGGGACCTGTGAGGTCAACCCCCTGGCCTGCCTTCCCCAGGCTGCAGCCTGTGCCCCCGACCTCCCTGCCTTCTCCCACGGGGGCTTCTCTCACAACTAAGGGGTCCTTGGGTTGGGGAATGTGGCCAGGGGCCCCAGGGCCAGCGTGTGTGGGGAGGGGAGCAGTGGGCGCTGGGCCGGGCAGCCTGGCACCCTCTTCTCCTTCCTTCCACCCCTGAGTTCCTTGCCTCTCCTTCCCCCAGGGCCCCTCTGTATGGCCCTCCCTGACACCCCCTCCCTGCTGGGAATGTCCTGAGTGTGGGGGAGGGGCAGAGACACAGCTTTGTTGGCCGCAGACCTGCTGGGTTCCTGTTACAGAGAGAAGAATGGCCAGCTGAAGGCTGGGCTGATAGCCACGCTTTTCCCAGGCGACTCCTGTGTTTTGTGGTTTTGCCTCTGTTTTGCTTTTGTTGTTGTTGTTGTTTTTGAATTCTGGCTTTCCCAAGTGTTTTTCACCCATCTCAAGGTCTCTCTTGAGCCTCCTCAGTCCCTTGTTTTGGAGGTGAGGGTGGTATTTCTGAACTGGGGACAGTCCCCTAGAAGCCCCAAGGCAGGGTTCCTGCTAGGCCTGCACATGCATAGATAAGCTAGAAAGGGTTCCTTAGCCCACGTTCCTCTTATTTTTTATTTTTTTTATTTATCTCTAGGAGAGAGAGACAGCGTGAGCAGGGGAGGGTCAGAGAGAGAGGGAGTCACAGACTGACACAGGCTCCAGGCTCTGAGCTGGCAGTCAGCACAGAGCCCGACGTGAGGCTCGAACCCGCGAACCGCAAGATCATGACCTAAGCGAAAGTCGGACGCTTAACCGACTAAGCCACCCAGGCGCCCCAACCCACGTTCCTCTTAGCCAAGACCTCCTTCTTCTCTCCCGCCTTCTTCCTTTTGCCTACTGTCCCTTCTTCCTTTCCTACCTGTTCTTATATCCTGGGATCTCCCTCTCAGCCCTGGGATGGGGGGGACTGTGTCCTGATGTTCCCCTAGCCTTGGTTTCTCAACTTAGGTCTCCTCCCCTGGCTCTATGCCTGTGGAAGTCTCAAAATGCAAGGGACATCTAGACTGAGAGGACAATCCCTGTCTGTCCCCCTGTGTCTGTCACATACTGGACTAGGACTTGTCCCCACCCCAGTCCTGCGGCAGGCTGTGATTCCCCAGGGAAAGTTCCCTCCACCCCTTTGTATTCACCTGCCTCGCAGTCTCTGGCAGAGGATGGCCACACAGACAGCAACAGTTCAAGTCAGCCTATGGGGTGGATTTGTGGGTACGGTGGTAATGAGGAGTGGTTGTTTTTGCCAGGGGTGTATGTGGCCAGTGACCTCTACTCCGCGGCAACAGACATAGAAGGCTGGTGGGCACCAATGGTGAGAAGAAGTGAGACCCTCGAATTCCAGCAACCTAGAGGTGTCCAACACTTGTGGCCATGCAGATGAGCTGGGCGGAGGGCAGGGGTGGCTCCCACCACGCTGTCCTTCAGGGGGGCCCTGGATGAGAGGCGTGTACACCGATAGTGAGAGATTGGAAACAACAGAAATGTCCTTTCCTAGGGGACTGGCTAACTAAATTCTTGTACTGCCTTACAGTGCAGTGCTATGCAGTTATAAAAAGAATTCTCTCTCTTTATATACTAATAGGGGAATGATCTTCCAATGCAAACGGCAAAGTGTATGTGGTGCACCGCCCCTCTGTGTTGTAGAAGGGAGGGAGCTATAAACACATACTCGCTTGGGGGCCCCTGGGTGGTTCATTTGGTTAAGCGTCTGACTCTTGATTTCAGCTCAGGTCATGATCTCACAGTTTGTGAGTTCAAGTCCCACTGTCAGTGCAGAGCCTCCTTGGAATCCTCTCTCCCTCCCTCGCTCTCTGCCCTTCCCCCACTCTCTCCCTCTGTCTCTCTCTCAAAATAAATAAACTTTAAGAAATAAATAAAAACATATTCACTTATATATGCATATTCACATGATGCCAGTGATACTTTTGGGGAGGGGAACTGGGAGGTGGGACCTGGGGAGGGAGGAGACTTAGCACACTAAATACCCTTTTGTATATTTTGAATTGTGAGCCACGTGACGGTGTTACCCATTCAAAATAAATAAAAAATAGACCCAAACAGGACCTGGCTTTTTTTGTTTTTAATTGACAGGTCTTTTAGGAAGGGGTGAAGGTAGGTGGAGGGTAAAGTAAATGAAGGTATGGATCCAGGGACTCAATTTGGTAAAGTTTCTGAGACCCAGAGAAATGGATGTGGTCTCTGGTAACTGCTTTGCACTCTCTCATTTGTCTGTCCCCAATGACAACGGGAAACTTCAGCCACACTCTCTCACTCCCTCTTTGTCTCTCTCTCTCTCTCTCTCTCTCTCTCTCTCTTATTTTCCTCCTGTCTCTCTTCAAAGAGGGGACAATGAGAAGCAATGGCAAGGAGTGACTCTGGCTGCTGGGAGCCCAGGCCAGGCCAGGAGGTGAAGTACAGGAGACCAGTCTGGGCTTCCGCTCAGCCTCTGACCAGAGGGAGATCCTATCTAGGGAGGTCAGGCATCACAGAAGCTTCTGCTACCTTCTGTGCTGCCCCAAGCCCAAGTTCACTTCTAGATCAATGAAACAGTGGATGGGGACACATCAGTGAGCTGGAGAGAAACTAGGTTCCAAGCAACAGGGAGGAAGACTTCAGTGAGGAGAGCGGGCCAGTGACAGCTGCGGTAATTTGTGGCACTGCCTGCCTGGGGTGAAAGGAGTGACAATACAGAAGGAGACTGAGGACAAGGAATGATCAAAGACAGAGACCAAGGAGAAAAAGGATGTCATGACCAGCTGTGGGCTCTGACACTGACTTTGTACTTCCTCTTTCTCTGACCTAAGTAATTTAACCTCCGATGCATGCTGACTCAGTATGGTCAGCTGCACGGTGGTCACTGCTGGGGGAGGTGGAACGAAGGGGTGCTGGTGTCCACCCGTCCCCCCACCCCATCACACTGACATGAAACTTAGGACCTCGAAACCCATGTCCAGACCAAAGAGCGTGTGTGCTTGTGTGCAGTCGTATGTGTGAGTGGGTGCAAATGCTCACCAGCTTTTGTCCAAAAATGTAACCGTGTGTGGTTGTGTCTCTGCACGTCACCAGAGGGATGACGCCACCTGCCCCAGCCTCAAATAAGAGGAGGCAGGATGGACCTGTGGGTCATTAGAACGTCCACCCAGCTGGGCTCAGGAGGGCTGCAAGGTGGACCTCCAGCCCCCTCCCCCAACCCAATGTCTTCCTTAGACCACTGAGGCCGGCTTAGTGTGTTGGTCTCACATTTGTGATCACGTGATAGTGAATATTTATCAAGGATGTTAAGTTCTGAAGGAACAGGTGCCCCCAGTGCTAAAATCTTTAGGACATGGGCCCATTGCCCTAAGAGGTGCTGGGCAAGGAGAGCCCTGAGACTTAGGTCAGAGGGCATAACTGGGACTTGTCTGCGAATGTAGACACTAGAATGCCCTGGAAGGAGCACATGTACTCACCTGCCTCTGCTCTCCTCCTGAGGGCCCCGGGAAGGGCTTCAGCTCCAAGAGCAAGAGGGTTCCTTCATGTATCCAACAAAGATTTACAGCGTGCCTTCTCAGGGCCAGGCACACGCAAAGCACTAGGGTACACCAGTGAATAGGATGCACGCTTTTTGTCCTTGGGTGAGTGAGGCCAGTAAAGGACAGTGGCAGGGAGGTGCGAGGAGGACACTAGCAGGGGCTCCTGACTCGGGTTGGGGAAAGGCTTCCTGTGGGACATGATGTCCAAACCGGGGACAAGGGGGACAGTGGAGAGAATTTTCCAGGGTGAGGAAACAGCATGACCAAGGGCCAGGAGGTGACAAGGTGGCACCATCCAAGTACCCAAGTTCAATGAGAGACATGTGGGCTACAGGGAGAGCCTGGAGGGGCAAGCAGGGGACAGATGAGGGGGTTCTTGCAAGCCATTGTTACTCTAAGAGAAAAGGGGAGCCATGGAAGGATTTGAGGGACAAGTGTCGAATTTGGCTTTTAGGACATTCTCTCTGGCCCAGATGCAAACCACAGAGTTGACAGAAGACCTGGTCATAGACAGCGGGTTGGAAGTCAGAAATGGTGGCGGTGTGAACACCTTGCAGGGCCTGGAGGAGGACCCCTGTGGGGAGTCTGGCCCGCTGAGGCCATTTCTGAGCTGCCCTAATCAGAACCCCACATCTGGATGCTTCCTTCCTCCCTTCTTCCTCCCTCACCTGCTCAGGTTGCTGGGAAAGTGAGGAGGGATCTCTGGCCGATGCCTGGTCTTTTTCCTCCTGAACGGAAGAGCATTGTATTTAATGAACACTTAACAGATCAGAAAGTCAGATGCTGATTGAAGAAAAATTCCACCCAACAGTCAGGCTCTTCTATAGTCCGTGCCATTATGTGATAATTGGTTAAATCATCCTTCCAGACTCTACACAATATAAAGCGGGTTTGAAAAAAATTAAACCCCTATTAAAGAAAAGGTACTTGGTGCCCGCGAGGCAGCTTCTTTGACTGGTGATGAGGATGGGGTCATTAATTCCACAGCCTTTACCTGTTTAAGAGGGACCCCACCCATCGGGCTGCTTCCAGAAAGTTCTCCTTCAGTTATCCACTCCTCTGCCTGTATCTTCCATCTTTCCCTCTTGACTGGTTCTTCTTCTCCACTCTCATCTTGCTAAGCCTTCCCAGTGACCCTGCATCATCCGGATGGGGTTCTTCTCTCTCTTAGTCTGTGCCTTCGCAAAACCCCTTCCTCCAAGGAGTATTCTAGCCTTCTTGGGTCTGCTTCCTGTGCTCCCCCAGCCAACTGCCAACCCACTGCCCTCCCTCTGCCGGCCTACAACCACAGCCACTGCTCTGACAAAGGTCACCAGTGACTTCTAAATGCAGAATCAATGGGCCTTTCCAGGCGCCTACTTTCTGGACCTCTCGGTGGCATTTGACAACACCACCTACTCCCTTTTTGAAATTCTCGCCTGTCTTGACTTCCCCACATTCCGACCCCTCCTTGTCCCTATTTGCTGTTTCTCAGTCTTCTATGCTGCTCCCCCACCGGCCCACATAGGCCCAAACGTAGGCATTTTCCAGGAGGCTATCTAGGGCGTCCTCTCTTCTCTGTCCCGAAGTCTTCCCTGGGTGACCTCAGCTTCTCTTACTTTAACTGCTAATACTGTTGTTGGCTGAAATCTCTATTTCTAGCCTAAAACATCTCTCCTATGCTCCAGACCCATAGAGCCAACCCTGTTTCTAGGCATCTATGCCGGGACTTCCCATGAACACCTCAAACTCAGCCTTGTCGGTTCCCCCTTAAACTTGCCACCCTTCATGTATGTGCTCTCTGGCGAAAAGCCCCATCACCCAGCCAGTCACAGGAAGCTTTTGTATCACCTAAAGACACTGTGTTCTTTGCCTACCCGCTCCCAGTCAGGCACCCATTCTGGCCACCTCTACCCTTAACCATCTTAGATTTATTCCTTCTTCTCTGTCCTTGAGGTCACCGGCCTCATCCTGGCCCTCCGCCTCTAGTCCGCCCCACACTCACGCGCTGCTCCACACCTCCACACTGTCTCCCTGCAATGCAGACCTGCATGGAGCATGACGTGTGTGCACAGGGTGGCCCAGATGACTGCACAGGGCCTCTGAAGCTGCAGCTCTGCTGAGACACAGCTCGTTCTGGAGCCCAGTCTTCAACCTGAAGGTGGGGGTTGGGGTGGTGGTGGGTCCAAGGAATAAGCTCATCCTATTCACAGAGGCTGGGGTCAAGCTTATTCAAAGGGAAATAAGACCTAATGAAGCACCTTGGTCCTATCTCCTGAGTAATTTCCCAAAGGGACACGTTTTGTGACAATTGTGAAGAGATATCAGAGGGAGCAGTGTGACAGCAAGACACTTAGGGAAGATGGTTGGGTGGCATCTTTTATATACCTGCTTCCCCACCAGCCAAGGCAAAGGGCTCGCCCCCAGTCATGACCCACCTCCCCACATGAGAGCCCTGTGATACCTTACTGGAGCCAACATTCTTTTTTTTTTAAATGTTTATTTATTTTTGAAAGACAGAGAGAGAGATACAGAATGTGAGTGGGGGAGGGACAGAGAGAGAGGGAGACGCAGAATCAGAAGCAGGCTCCAGGCTCCGAGCTGTCCACACAGAGCCCGACGCAGGGCTCAAACCCGCAAGCCGTGAGATCATAACCTGAGCTAAAGTCAGACGCTTAATCAACTGAGGTATCCAGGCGCCCTTAGAGCGAACATTCTTGACCTCTGCTTGGTAACACAGGTCAGGACAAAGAAATGTGAGCCATCCTAATGGTGTGTTCTTAGCTGGGAGCTGAGACTATAACCTACCAAAGAGCTTGGACCCGAGTTCCCGCGGTTACAGTTTGCCTGTGGCCAGGGCTTAGGCCTTGACATTAGGTTCTGTTTCCTCTTATCCTATGGGTCACTCGGGCCATTTCCAATGACGCCTTTCTGCCTTTGTGGTGGTAATACTGTTGTCTCTGTCTTGACTGCAAGGCCTCCAGTCGGTCGTCTCCGTGTCACTGCTCAGTTGATGGGAGCACTGGATGTGGATTCTACTCTCCAACACTAAGGGTAGGTATGAAATGTCATGTTTCTTAATGTTTCTATATCAGATAACAAGCTCAGTGCCCTTGTACCTGATTGGCAGGAAATTCAATCACGGAGATGCTTGTGGGGGGTTCTCATCTTCAGGGTTAGGGAAAACTCTAGTCTGAGATTTGGGGGTGGGGTGGGGAGGAGGACGGTCAGTTTTCAGGTGACAGTGGTCACTGCTATTATGTTCACTTTCTGTGGCTCTGCGGCCAGTCTTGCTGGGTGGAGAATGGAGGAAGGCCCTGCCCTGGGGGTTGGCACACACTCACTTTCCTGTGCAAAATTTTGGCACACACTCACTTTCCTGTGCAAAAATCTCCTATTTTCTCCTTTTTCTCTCATCCAGCAACAGCCCCGGATGACCCATGAGATACAGGTTAAAGCACTTGTTTTGGAGAGGGGACTGTGGAGCAGACTTGAAGGATGAAAGGGGAGTGGATTTGTCACAGTATGTTCCTTTATGCTTTCCATATGTGTTTACCAAATGTTTTGTGTGTGTTCATCAAAATGTTTTCAAAACTTTTTTAAGTTAAAAAATTTTTAAATACTTTCTTCCAGAAAGAGCTTCTGCAGAGTATGAAAACCAGATCAGCAAATGAAAAATCAGTTCTGGGACGCCTGCGTGGCTCAGTCGGCTGAGCGACTGACTTTGGCTCAGGTCATGATCTTGCAGTTCGTGGGTTCGATCCCCGCATCGGGCTCTGTGCTGACAGCTCAGAGCCTGGAGCCTGCTTTGGATTGTGTGCCTCCTTCTCTCTCTCCCCCTCCCCTGCTCATGCTCTGTCTCTATCTCTCAAAAAATAAAATAAAACGTTAAAAAATGACAAAATGAAAAAAAATCAGTTCCTATTTTCCTTGAGGACCCCAAGGGCTTTCTTCACTGGGGAGGGGGGATATTTTGGGATGGAGGACCCTGACTTTCTCACCATTTTGGAGAGAGCGTCTCTACTCCTACCTCTTTAAAGAACAAGGGAAAGGAACATCATTTGAGTTTCCATATCAAAATACAACTGGATGCAGGGCCCTGGGAGCCTGCACCTCTTGATCTTGGGGCTGTGAATTCGAGCCTCACGTTGGGTATGGAGATTACTTAAAAATAAAGTCTTTAAAAACCAAAACCAAAACAAAACTACAGCTGGATATATAAATGTTTCTGGATAATCTGACCTTTTCGGTATCAGTTTACCTGGTTTAACTCTCCCAGGCTCCAAGATGCCTCACCGTCTACCCATAATTACTGCCTTGCCTAAAACATGTACCAGACAAAACTTCCCGATCTCACCTCTTCTGCCCCCATTCTGTCCCCACCTCACACCAATACAATGACCTTTTGGCCATTCCCTGCCCATGCTGAGCTGTTTCACGTTTCTCTACCTTTGTACCTTCTGTTTCCTTTGACTTCTCTGCCCGGTGAACGCTTTCTTTCCGCAAGGTCAGTCTAATGTCTGTTTCTGGGGAAATCTTCCTGGGGAGGTCCATGCTGGAAAGGATTCTCCTCCAGG
The DNA here is from genome assembly GCF_008692635.1 of Crocuta crocuta. Lineage (NCBI taxonomy): Eukaryota > Metazoa > Chordata > Mammalia > Carnivora > Hyaenidae > Crocuta > Crocuta crocuta. Next base: position 101,789 of record NW_027532426.1, on the reverse strand, counting down.
CTCACGAGGGGAGCATCTCCCCTCCCTGGAACCTTCAGCCTCTTCCTTGTTCCCTTCAGGACCTGACTGCCCAGGCGACGGTGGCCTCCTGCACATCACCTGGAAGAGAATGGAGGTGGCTTTGCTCTCTGCCTCTACAACTTTTGGAGGAGGGCTTCCTGGGGTTCAGGGCTCTGGGCTGCCAAGCTAACTCCACAGCCAGTGTTTCCAGTCCCCTGACCTCTGACCTGGCCTGTCAGTCCTGCTCAAAGGGGGGACGGGGGATCTCTGTTACACTCTGCACGTACCCCCACTGCCCCCACTTCTGACCGGTTGCACACTCTGTGTACCTCCTTCCAGTGAATTAGGGTGCTCGGAGCCTCCACAAGGTTGATCTGGCTCCGCCCTTCAGCACCCCCAGCTCCTCCTAGGTGTTTTGTGTCCTCAGCATTACTCCCATGCTTGCTCATGGGGTTCCAGTTGATGTCTGGTGGGGAGTAGGAGAGAGTGATGAGAAGCAGAGCCTGGAGAGAAGCGGGAAATCCAGCCAGAGAGGTCCGGGCAGGTGAATTTTGATTGCAGCCTTATAGCCAGAAGAAAGGTTCCATCTGGAGGGTGGAGGGAGAGCCCAAGGACTGTCCCTTTCTGTCCCCATTACTTCCTCTTGCCTCCACCTGTGTTATCTCCAAAACCTACCCTTCCACCCGCTTGGCTCCCCAGCCTTGACCCTTAGTGTTTGATTTGGAACAGGAGCACAGAGGCTTACATCGGCCACTTAAAGTCCAGGTTCCTACCTCAGCCCCACCTCCCAAGCCTGGCCTGACTCCTGGTCCCATCCANCCATTTCCACTTGGCTGCTTATCTTCAATGTGCCCATCATGCCTCTTGCCCAACAACTCCACTCAGAGACCAGGAACCGCCAGAGACTCATAGAGGCATCCTGCTCCCAGGTCCTGTCTTTTATCTTTCTGTTTCCCATTCTGCATTCTGAATTCTCCGATTCAGGAGCCTAAGGACAGTCCAGGAGATTTAACTATGGCTATCTTCATTATTTTGTCCCTGTGTAGTGTTCTGGTGACAGGCATGGGTGATGGTGGGAGTGAAAAAAGATTGGAGAGGGAATGTGAACCAGGCCAGCCTCCCCGCTGCCCCTCTGTATCCCCCAGTGCCCAGCCCTGGACACTCCGCGGCCAGAGCCAGCTGTTTGCAGACCTGAGCCCAGAGGAGCTGACGGCCGTGATGAGCTTCCTGACCCAGCAGCTGGGGCCGGGCCTGGTGGACGCAGCCCAGGCCCGCCCCTCGGACAACTGCATCTTCTCGGTGGAGCTGCAGCTGCCCCCCAAGGCTGCTGCGCTGGCCCACCTGGACAGGGGGAGTCCCCCGCCCGCCCGGGAGGCACTGGCCATCGTCTTCTTTGGCGGACAACCCCAGCCCAACGTGAGTGAGCTGGTGGTGGGGCCTCTGCCGCACCCCTCCTACCTGCGGGATGTGACGGTGGAGCGTCACGGGGGGCCCCTGCCCTATCACCGACGCCCCGTGCTTTTCCGAGAGTACCTGGACATAGACCAGCTGATCTTCGACAGAGAGCTGCCCCAGGCCGCTGGTCTCCTCCACCACTGCTGCTTCTATGAACACCAAGGACAGAACCTGGTGGCAATGAACACGGCCCCCCGTGGTTTGCAGTCAGGGGACCGGGCCACCTGGTTTGGCCTCTACTACAACATCTCAGGGGCTGGGTTCTTCCTACACCCCGTGGGGTTGGAACTGCTAGTGGACCACAAGGCTCTGGACCCTGCCCGCTGGACCATCCAGAAGGTGTTCTTTCAAGGCCGCTACTATGAGAGTTTGGCCCAGCTGGAGGACCAGTTTGAGGCTGGCCTGGTGAATGTGGTGCTGATCCCAGACAACGGCACAGGTGGGTCCTGGTCCCTGAAGTCCCAGGTGCCTCGGGGTCCGTCTCCTCCTCTGCAGTTCTACCCCCAGGGCCCCCGCTTCAGTGTCCAGGGGAGTCAAGTGGCCTCCTCACTGTGGACTTTCTCCTTTGGCCTTGGAGCTTTCAGCGGCCCAAGGGTCTTTGACATCCGCTTCCGGGGAGAACGACTAGCTTATGAGATCAGCCTCCAAGAGGCCTTGGCCATCTATGGTGGAAATTCTCCTTCTGCTCTTCGAAGCCGGTACACAGATGGTGGATTTGGCTTGGGTCACTTCTCTTCAACCCTGACCCGGGGGGTGGACTGCCCCTACCTGGCCACCTACGTGGACTGGCACTTCCTTCTGGAGTCCCAAGCCCCTAAGACAATACGTGATGCCATCTGTGTGTTTGAACAGAACCAGGGCCTCCCCTTGAGGCGACACCACTCAGATATCCACTCCCACTATTTTGGGGGCCTTGCAGAGACAGTGCTGGTCCTCCGATCTGTCTCAACCATGCTCAACTATGACTATGTGTGGGATATGATCTTCCACCCCAATGGGGCCATAGAAGTCCGACTCCATGCCACTGGCTACATCAGCTCAACATTTCTTTTTGGTGCTGCCCGAAGGTACGGGAACCAGGTTGGGGAGCACACGCTGGGGACCGTCCACACCCACAGCGCCCATTTCAAGGTGGATCTGGATGTAGCAGGTAAGATATCCCAGCAGAAACAAGGATTCCAGAAGAGAGGGCTGAAATCTCCATGCCTAGCTTTAAAAATTGTCATGAAACATGAAAAATATAAAAGTATATGAAATAAACTTGAAGTCATTGGATTCCTGAGAAATTTTCACCCTTAGCAGATTATTCTTCTATACTTAAAAGAAATTTTTCCATATTTAAAAATGTTGCATCTATAATATTTAATAAATTATAACATTTATTATATTGTATACTATCTGTAAATATGATATACTGATATAAAATTTTTATTACCAAATTTGAATCAGATTATACATATATTTTACCACATCTGTTTTTTCATGTAACAGCATAACACTCATGTAAGCAACAAATATTTTTAAATGTTGCATCTGTAATATTTAATAAATTACAACATTTATTATAGTGCATAGTATCTAAAAATATGATGTACTGATATAAATATTTAAATTTCTTATTACCAAATTTGGATCATAATGTAAATATATTTTGCCACATCTGTTTTTTCACATAACAGCGTATCACTCATGTAAGCAACAAATGTTTACTGAATACATATTTGTGCCAAGCACTGCATTAATGCAATTTAACAAAAGAAACAACATCTCGCTCTTAAGAGGCTTACATTCTAATGGAATGGAGAGTGTGTGCAGCACCTTGGACAAATATGTGTGATAGAAACATTTTTATGCCTCACTGCTCTATACGTCAGTTTATACAAGTGTAAAAATGGTATGACAGTGCATTCTTAGTAAGACTGAGGATTAATGATGAGTACTTTAAAACACTTTCTCTTTTATTTTATTTAAAAAATTTTTAGAAATGTTTTATTTATTTCTGAGAGAGAGAGAGAGAGACAGCAAGAGGAGGGGAGGGTCAGAGAGAGAGGGAGATACAGAATCTGAAATAGGCTCCAGGCTCTGAGCCAGCTGTCAGTACAGAGTCCGATGCGGGGTTCGAACCCATGAACCGTGAGATCATGACCTGAGCTGAAGTTGGACACTTAACTGACTGAGCCACCCAGGCGCCCCAATACTTTCTCTTTAAAAAAGAAAACTTATACATCTATTCATTCATTCATTCATTCATTCATTCATTCAAGTAATCCCTAAACCCAACATGAGACTCGAACTCACAACCCTGAGATCGAGAGTCACATGCTCTTTGGACAGACCCAGCCAGGTGCCCCCAAAACCCTTTATCTTTTGAAATAATTTTAGACTTAAGAAAACTTGCAAACTTTGTTCAGTTCCCATATACTTTTCACCCAGCTCCCCCTCATGTTAACATCTTACATAACCACAATATGGCGACCAAAAAGGGAAATTAATATTATTACAATACTATTAACTAAACTACAGACCTTATTAGAGTTTCATTTGTTCTTCTACTAATTTTCTTTTTCTGTTCCAGGATCTAATCCAGGATCTTGCACTGATTTAGATGACTTATCTCCTTAGTTTCCTCCAATCTGTGACAGTTTCTTAGGCTTTTCTTGTCTTTCATGACCTTGACACTAGGGAAAATATTGGTCATTATTTTGTATAATATCTTTCAAATTGGGTTTCTCTGTTATTTTCTCATTATTACATTGAGATTGCCCTTTTTTTTTTTTTTACAAGAAAACTACAGAAATGACATTGTGCCCTTCTCAGTGCATCATATCAAGAGGTACAGGACATTGCTATGTCTTATAACCAGTGATGTTGACCTCAAGCACTTGGTTAGGATGGTGTCTTCTGGATTTCTCAATTGTAAAAGTTAACATTTTTCCATTTGCTGTTAATAAATATCTTGGGGCAATTACTTTGATGCTATGCAAATATCCTATTTCTTTTCTTCTCAAGTTCTTGCCCACTAATGTTTAGCATCTACTGGTGGATTTTTTTTAATGCAACAGTTATTACTGTAGTGTTTCCCTACTGGTCATTTAAATTTGTTTCCTTATTCTTTATACATTTATTAATTAGAATTCTCCACAAGGAAGAGCTACCCACATTCTGCATTTATTTATATACGTAATTATTCATAACTGCATGGATTCATGGATATTTATTTTAGTCTAAGAGTTATAACCAGTACTATTATTTATTTTGGTCTTTGAACTATTCTAATTTTGGCCATTGGGAGATACTTCAGATTGGTTCCTGTGTCCTTTAGATGTGACTTCATCCTTTTTTGAGTGCTTCTTTACTTTCTGGTGCAAAATGTTAGAATTTTTTAAATGCTAATTATTATTATTATTATTATTTTGGGAGAGAGAGAGGTAAAAAGTGAGCAGGGAAGGGATAGAGAGAGAGGGAGAGAATCCCAAGCAGGCTCCACACTTACAACCCATGAGATCATGACCTGAGCTGAAATCAAGAGTCAGATGCTTAACTGACTGAGCCACCCAGGCACCCCACAAGTTGTTTGAATTTGATCTTGTATTTTCCCTGCTCCAGCCCTGGAATCAACCACTTCTCCAACGTGTTCTGTTTCCTTCTTATTGGAAGATACTATTTAGAAACCAAGACAGGTGCCTGGAGTGCTCATTATCACTGGGATGTCATTGTTTTTAGGCTCGCTCATTGGACTTAGCTAGAAAATCTAGGTATGTATTCTGTCTGACACGCACATCTCTCTTTAGTTCTGCTCCTAAGCAATGACGTCTCTTCAAGCACTTTGACAGGTGCCTGACACAGCGAGGAGTATTAGCCATTGTTGCCACTGTTATCGTTGTCCACATGAGCCCACTGTGTGGATGTATCAGTAAGAACTCTTGGCTTTTAACTGTCTCCTATGGGTAGAAACCCTGGGGTGTGGACTAGGGGCAGTGAACCCACAAAAGGAAACTGAGAGTTTGCTTAATCAGTCTCTGCTGTCTTCTGGTCCTTGGAAGGTATGGAGGGAGTTTCGGCATGTTTTGGTTTACTGCTCTTTGGCCTCAGATCACTTAAGTTGATTCCTAATATGGGACCTACTTAGACTCTAATAAAATCATTCAAAATTCTCAGAGTTCAGGGAACAGACTGTGCCTTTGACCCTGCTCTTAATTCCTTGTCAAGCTTCAAATGATAGGAAATACCCCCAAGCTCCAGCAGCAGCATTGGGCCTGGGGTCTGATTTTCCTTCCCTCTGGTCTGCATTTTTGCTGTCCATGTGTGGTGGGACCATTCTATGTTGCGTTCCTCTGTGTGCTGCTGTGTGGGCAGGTGCGGAGCCGGAGTAAGACCCGGGTCCCCAGCACTACCGTGATACTAACCACATGTTCTTGGTGACAAACTAGAGTACACTACTTAAGTCTCTAAGCTTCAATTGTCCCATCTGTACAATGGGGACAGTTGTGGTCCCTCTTTCATAAGGTTGCAGTCCAAGTAAAGCATCAAGGCCTGCCTGTGCAGAGCTCCTTTGGGAGTAATAAATGTGAGGTACAGCTGTTTTTGTTTTCACGACAAGGCAGTTCTAGTGATGCTATAGGGCTTCAGATGTGAGGCGCATGAGGCGTAGACCCTTTCCTTGGGTCAGAAGGAATCTGACTTCTGCACATTGCCTGCCAGGCTGCTCCAACCTCAGGGAAAGCACCCTCCCTTGCAGGTCCTTGGAAGGAGGCCAGGGGAGGCCCAGTCACAAGGCCTCTGGGATTATTACCAGAGATGACATCAGGCAGGACCTTCTCCAAATCTCTGGATAGGGGATATCTTGGGGAGAAGGAAGGGAGGCAGAGGGCGCACTCACTTCTGGGTTTCTCTTTGGCCCCACTCTGAAGCAGTGCGTGGAGGGGAGGGGACACAATCCAGAGGGGACAGGACAGCTGCATGACCAGCCCTCCCTCCCACCCACCTCCACCCCACCCCGGCAGGCCTGGAGAACTGGGTCTGGGCTGAGGACATGTCCTATGTCCCCACGGCGGTACCCTGGAGCCCCGAGCACCAGATGCAGAGGATGCAGGTGACCCGCAAGCTGCTGGAGACTGAGGAGCAGGCCGCCTTCCCCCTGGGAGGCACCCCACCCCGCTACGTGTACCTGGCCAGCAACCACAGCAACAAGTGGGGTCACCGGCGGGGCTACCGCATCCAGATGCTCGGCTTTGCTGGGGAGCCGCTGCCCCGGAACAGCTCCATGGAGAGAGCCTTCAGCTGGGGAAGGTGAGTGGTGGGGTGTCAGCCACTGGAGGACGTGGACTGTAAGAAGGACCCCATGTTGCTGAGAAGCCACTTTCCCCCACCTCCCACTGGTGTGCGTGCACATACACAATCACACATGCACACACACATTCCTGCAGCCACAATCTTAGTGGCACTCAAAATGCAGCCTCCTGGATGGAAGGATCAATGGAGAGTTATGTGCTAACTCAAATAGAATAAAATGTTGAGGTGGGATCTAGGTCAAGGGTATATGGGTGTTCGCTGTGCCATTCTTTGAACTTTTCTGTATGTTAAAAATGTTTGCAATAAAAGTTGGAGGAAAAACCGGTACAAGGAGAGCACAGATCTGAGGGAATATGCTCTAAAACCCAGGCAGGTGACATACTTGAAATTGACATCAGATGGGAATCCGGCCATGTCTGCACACATGCATCCAGGGCACAGGCTCAGATCTGGACAGATGCATGAGGATGACCTTCCTATCTGAGGTCTGAACAACAGGTCAGGTGATGAGTAAGATACAAGATATTGGACACACTTAGGAACTCTATGGGACAGAGAGAAAAAGAACAAGTGGAGAGAGAATAGTAAAGAGGCTTGACACCGTGACACCTTCCCCTTTGTGCTCACTTCCCCTTTGTGTTCCGTCTCCAGTGTCGCTTTGGGCAGTAGGACAGGTTAATGAACTTGTGGGTCTAATCCAAATCTCCTGTAGGTACCAGCTGGCCGTGACCCGAAGGAAGGAAGAGGAGCCCAGCAGCACCAGCATCTACAATCTGAATGACCCTTGGACTCCCACTGTGGACTTCAGTGACTTCATCAACAACGAGACCATTGCAGGGCAGGTCAGCTGAGAGGAAGGAGGGGGAGGCTCGAGAGGGAGGTGAGGGAAACAAGGATGAGCCACTTCATTCTCTCCCGAGCCAGATTCTTTGAGGGTCTTTAGAACTCACTAAGAAAGAAAGCTTTGTGATTTCATAATTTTCCTGGGCTAGTGAGCTGAATCCGTAAGGTAGGCATGTTCTGAGCAAAGCCAGGCCTCAGGATCCTCTTTCTTCTCCCTTGGCAGGACTTGGTGGCCTGGGTGACAGCTGGTTTCCTGCACATCCCACATGCAGAAGACGTTCCCAACACGGTGACTGTGGGGACCGGTGTGGGCTTCTTCCTCCGGCCCTACAACTTCTTTGACCAGGACCCTTCCTTCGAGTCTCCTGATTCCATCTATTTCCGGGGGGACCAGGATGCTGGGACCTGTGAGGTCAACCCCCTGGCCTGCCTTCCCCAGGCTGCAGCCTGTGCCCCCGACCTCCCTGCCTTCTCCCACGGGGGCTTCTCTCACAACTGAGGGGTCCTTGGGATGGGGGATGTGACCAGGGGCCCCAGGGCCAGCGTGTGTGGGGAGGGGAGCAGTGGGCGCTGGACCAGGCAGCCTGGCACCCTCTTCTCCTTCCTTCCACCCCTGAGTTCCCTGCCTCTCCTTTCCCCAGGACCCCTCTGTATGGCCCTCCTTGACACCCCCTCCCTGCTGGGAATGTCCTGAGTGTGGGGGAGGGGCAGAGACACAACTTAGCTTTGTTGGCCGCAGACCTGCTGGGTTCCTGTTACAGAGAGAATGGCCAGTGAAGCCTAGACTGATGGCCAAGCTTTTCCCAGAAGATTCATGTTTCTTCTAACAGTTTTTTAATCTTTTTGTTTTGTTGTGTTCTTTAAGCAGGCTCTGCCCCCAATGTGGGGCTTGAACTCACAACCCCAAGTTCAAGAGTTGCATGCTCTAACCAACTGAGCCAGCCAGGTGCCCCTAATCTTGTTTTTGTTAACAAGATACAATTCACATACCATTCAATCCACCCTGTTAATATGTAAAAGTTAGTGGGTGGGTTTGGGTATATTTACAAAGTGTGTAACTGTCACCCCTAGCCAATTGCAGAGAGTTTTCATCATCCAAAAAAGAAACCCGAGACCTGTTACCAGTCACTCCCTATTTCCCTCCAATCCCTTCCTGGTTCTAGGCAAACACTAGTCTTTCTGTCACTATAGATTTGCTTATAATCCGGACATTTCATATAAATAGGCCCATGTCGTAACATCCCGCTTCTGAGGCACATCCATGTTGTAGCCTGGGTCATGAATGAACTACATGAATGGACCACATTTTGTTCATCCGCTCTTCCACTGATGGACATTTCAGTTGTTTCCACTTAATGGATAGAGCTGCTGTGGGGGCGCCTGGGTGAAGTATCTAACTTCAGCTCAGGTTATGATCTCGTAGTTCGTGTGTTCGAGCCCTGCTCTGTGCTGACAGCTCAGAGCCTGGAGCCTGCTTTGAATTCTGTGTCTCCCTCCCTCTCTGCCCCTCCCGTGTTCATGTTCTGTCTCTCTCTCTTGAAAATAAATAAACATTAAAATAAATAAATAAAAGATTATTTTAAAAAGCTGCTGTGAACATTCGTGTACAAGCTCTTAGGTGGCCATATGTTTTCATTTCTCTTCAGTGCATACATACCTCAGCGTGGAATTGCTGGGTCATACAGCAATCCTGTGCCTAACCTTTTGAGGAATCGCAGGCTGGTTTCCAAAGCGTCTATACCATTATTTTCCCTTTCTTTTTCTTCTTCTTCTTCTTCTTCTTTTTTTTTTATTGTGCTAAAACATACATTACCTAAAATTTACAAATTGGCCGTTTTTAAACATACGGCTCAGTGTCAGGAAGTACATTCAGAAGCTTGCTGGGGCCTCCCCAGCTCCTCCTCTGCCCTTGGATCTTGAATTTGAAGATGAGGCCTCTATGGACCAGCTGCTCTCTCAAATACCAGAGCAGGGTCCCCTCTAGGCCTGTGTCCCAGAACCTAGGAAGGCGCTTCTCTGTCTTCATGGTCCCTTGTTCTAACACATTCCTTCTCCTCCCTTTGTTCCCCCTCTTCCTCCTTCCTCTCCTGTGGCTACTTCAGCTTCTATCCCCTGTTATGTCCCTCTTCTCACTATCAGAATAAAAAATTTCCTGCTGTCATCTGTCTACACTGCCAAAAATGTTCCTCTGAGTTCTTGCCATATACACAACCATGTGGCATTTGCTTTTGAGAGGGGGCAGGATGGTCAAGTGACAGCAGCAGTGCAGGGGTTTTGTGGGTAGAATGGTGAAGGGCCATCTGTTCCCAGGACGTGTGAATGACAGTGGCCTCTATTACTGGGCAGCAGCCAGCATGAATGACCAGAATGTCACCAAAGATAGGAATCAGAAAGCACCAAGAGCTTGGCCGTCAGCTGTCTGGTCAGGGCAGCACATGCCAATGAGCCAGGGGTGTCCCAGGGAGGACCCGCCTGGCCTTGTCCAGCAATAGCCTCCAGGACCTCCCATCCCCACTGGCCTTCCTGAGGAGTGGACTGTGGGTGGGCATAAATAAGAACTGGAACATTTTCCAGAAAATACTGTGGGGGCAGGAGTATGGGGAAGAGGTAGGGCTCAAAGACCAAGCTTTCTCAGGTGACTCCAGACCAGAGAAACCCATGGGGTATGTGGTGTCCACGCCTCTGCTTCTATAGCTTGCTCACTTCTCTCAGTCTCTGTTCTAGATAAGGGGGTTGTGGGGTTAGGCGGAGAGGGGGTTCCGTCCCCAGCAGGAAGCCTAAGCCACTGACCTAGCCCTCGAGGAGCGCAGGCAGTGGCACGGGGGTAATTGACGGCACAGAAATTTGGGTCCAGCTCAGCTTGTGACCAGAGAGAAATGACAGGCACAGAGCTCAGACACCATGGAAATCTTGTGGTTCGCTCAAGAACTGCCTGCACCCTCATTCTCAACCAAGTAAGCTGGAAAGGAACTAAGTTCTGGCAAAGGGGTCTCCATACAAAGACTAAAAACCGTGGGAGCTGATGAGGGAAACAAAGGCAAGAGAAACAACATAAATGAAATCTCCTATCAGCCCACTGACAGACACCTGAAATACGCATCATGGTGGCCTTACTGCTTTAATGCTTTTGTTTCATTAAAGACTAAAAGTAACCTTATCTTTAACACTAGCTAGCCCCTCAAGGTCCTGGAAGCCTTGATTCCAAATTCTTCAGAGACTTATGCAACCCTTAACCCCCACAACTTAAAAGTATATGATCAGTCACTCCTCACAACCCCCCCCTGCACAACGTGCAGCCTTTTCCTGTGCAAGTCCTGTCCCTGTGCTTTAATAAAATCACCTTTTTGCACCAAAGACGTTTCAAGAATTTTCTTAGCCTTTTGTTCAAGAACCCCATCAGGAGCCACAATCTCAGTTCAAGAAGAGCAGCAGGATGTGGTAAAAAGGGCTCAGATGGGGAAGGGGTTAAGGCAGAGCTGGTTAAGGTAGTTGCTGATGCTTCTTTCCATTTGTTTCCAGGCTCAGTGATTTAGTGTCTCTTTATCCTTTCAGCCCAGATAATAACCTGTTTTGACCTTCTTGTGTGAAGAAATTTGGACCAAGATGGGTATAGATGCTCTCAGCTTCCCTTCCCTCACCTCCAAGCAAATGTGGTGGAGGGAGTCAGGGATGCTTCTCTTGGCTGTTCTACTTCTGCTTCTCCACATGCAGGGATGGGGAGAGGGGACCTGTGCCCCCCACGCTGAGGTCAACATGAGGAGCTCTGCTACTGGGGCTTACCTGCTAACTGGTGAGTGTCTGATGGGGCTCCCCACTGGGTCAGAGGGGACAATTCCAGCCACCCCAAAGGAGTGTGTGTGCAGGGAACTCTCAGGAAAAGGCTTGAGGCAGCCCAGTTGGATGGTCTTACTGGGAACATACCCTTCTAGCCATAAGAAAAAAAAAAAACAAAACCCAACAACCAGACCCTGAGGAATATAGCCCAGAGAGATCTAAAGGGTCAGAGTAGCAAAATTGTAGGGGGAACCTAGTGAGGGAGAGAGAACTTTCGGGATGTGGGCCCCCCCAGTGACCCTTGGACCTACAAGACCCTACTAAAAGAAACTTGACCACTGCCACACACACACATACACACTATCCATGTGAGCTGGCCTCTTAGTGGCACCTGCTTCGTGTCCCCACTCCAACACGTGGCCTGTGGCCAATGGCTGGCCATGTTTGCTCCACTCAGACTCTGTGGGCAGGTATCTGCAGGTTTGGTAGAATTCCTCCTCCCCATGTCTAGATCTGTGAAGGGAAATCGATTATGAGGCTTATATCCTAGACACCTGTCCATGGCATGTTTCTCATACTCGGCAATCTTATGTCTATAGGCCAGAATGTGATGGGGAGACTCCCCCTCTCTTAAGGACCCTCAAGGAAAGTGATGTCTCAGTCTTTCCTGTTTTTCCCATTGAAATGGAGCCAGTATGGTGGAGACTACCACGGGTGAGCTTATTTCCATCTGTTGCTTCATAACAACCTTGAGAAGCAGATATTATTATTCCCATTTTACAGATGAGAAAACTAAGATTCAGAGGGATTAGGTAACTTGCCCCCAAGTCACCTGGCTAGTAAGCTGTGGGGCTGGGACTGAACCCAGGTCTTCATGGAATTATATCTGACTGTTTTCTCCTGTATCACTGCTCTTCACTGCCTGGCAGGCCTGGTTAAAGAATTCAACAAGGTAATGCTTGAGAAGCATTGTTGAATTTGGCACCTGATCCATGGTAAGTGACCCTGTAAGAGCAAAATCAACATTCAATGGACCAGAGAAGAAATATGCACAGTTGCCTTAAAGCAAAGTTTCTCGACCTTGACTGTGTATTAAATCATTGGCAGAACTTGTAAAACTCCACATACCCAGGCTGTCCCTCAAACCAATAAAATCAGAATCTCTGAGGGTGAGGCTCAGATATTAGCAGCTTTTAAATCCGCCCCCTCCCCCTCCTCCGGTGTTTCTAACATGTATCCAAGGTTGAGAAAACCCTGAGACAGTAGTTCAGTTCCGAGCCTGCCAGAGGAAGCTTGCTATATAAAAATACATAAAGAGTGCATCTAAGATATACAAATAATGTGTTCATTGGAAGGCACAGAAAAGGGGCATTACACAGTCTGTCCTGGCAGGACAATCCGACCATGTCTAAAACAGAGGACCCAGCCCAAGGCCAGGTTGTCCAGCCCTGGAGGCACATTGGCCACTTGGATGGAGGCACAAGACCCTGTCAAATCCATCTCATGACCAACTGCTGATTCTGATTCACAACTCCTCAGGCTAGCTTCTCACCACACCTTGGTCATGGGAAGAAAATGGGCAAGTCAATTATACCTCTTGTGTAAATGAACTAATTGGTATTCTGATAAAAAATTGCTTTTGCCTTGACAATTACTGTAAATGAAGATTAGCCTGCAGGTGTTACTTTGGTAAATTTAGATCTTCCCTGAAAGATGAACCTCCCCTCATCCTTGGTGATCTGGTAAATCTGGGACTTTTTAAAAATTATTTTTGTTTATTTATTTTTGAGACAGAGAGACAGAGCGTGAGCAGGGGAGGGTCAGAGGGAAAGAGAGACACAGAATCTGAAACAGGCTCCAGGCTCTGAGCTGTCAGCACAGAACCTGATGCGGGGCTCGAATTCACAAACTGCGAGATCATAACCTAAGCTGAAGTCAGATGCGTAAAAGACTGAGCCACCCAGGCGCCCCAAGGTAAATCCGGTTTCTGATTTAGTTTCCTCCCTTGAACTGTGGTGAATTCACGAAGGAACTGGGGTGTCCTGGAGACATCAGCCAGACTCTCTCGATACAACCCACCCAGCCTTGCTTGGATTTCACATCTAACTTCCAGAGCAGAAATTCACTGTAAGCAAATCCCCACCTTCCTTCCTTTTTCCTCCTATAGTTTTCCTTCAGCCAACTGGTCCTCATAAATCTTCAGAGCTCCTCACTCTGAATATGAGTTAGCGCCTCCGGCCATCATGATATCCTGCAGTCCAGATGCCCCAATTATGTGTCCTTCCCCAGTCCATTCATTCCCAACCATTCACACCTCTGCCCATGCACCACCTCCTTCCTTCCTCTGGTTCGTCCCTCTTCTGCCTTCCTCCCTTCGTCCTCTGGTGATGCTTATTCATCCTCTAAAACCCAAATCAAATACCACCCTCTGAGCAAACCTAGTTGATTAGTTCTCCCTGGTCTCTCAGTACTTTGGACAGAACCTTACAAAAGAGGTTCACACAATGGAGTCTAGTTATTATCCACACATATCTTCCCTTCACTCCCCATCCAAGAGACTGAGCTCTCTGAGGCAAGAACCATGCCCTGTTGGTCTCACTGGCTTGGTGCTCAGCATGCTGTCATGCCCATTATGGGTGCTTAAGTACATCTTTGTTGAAATCCGAACAAACAATAACTGTTGTGATATTCAAGTAATTCTTGGTCTTGTAAAAAGCCATTTCATATCCATTTTTTTCCTTTTTTTTAATGTTTTATTTATTCCTAGGAGAGAGAGAGAGAGAACAGCGTGAGCAGGGGAGGGTCAGAGAGAGAGGGAGTCACAGACTGAAACAGGCTCCAGGCTCTGAGCAAGCAGTCAGCACAGAGCCCGACGCGGGGCTCGAACCCACGAACCGTGAGATCATGACCTAAGCGAAAGTCGGACGCTTAACCGACTAAGCCACCCAGGCGCCCCCCCAGTTTTTTCCTTTGACTACCTCAGAAAGGAAGGTCTAAGGAACCTCAGAGATTCTGAGTGAAAAATCACCCTGGCTGTACAGGTTAAGCCAGGACATCGGGCCAAAGGGCAACAGTGACACGCTGAGTCTGACCATTCCCTCTCCAGATGAGACCTGTACTGCTGGAATCAGCAACCCAGCAAAGGTCGCAGGAAGAGAGGAGATGGGACAGAAGGGTGTCTGAGTAGGTGTACATTGGCAGGTCTGGAAATCAGTTCCCCATGCTGGGATTTCCCTGAAACAGACAGGAGAGGCCCAGAGCCTGGAGTAGACCCAAAGGAGCATGGGGTGAGAGGGTTAGGGGCAGAGGCTGGGCATCAGACCCCAAAATGCTAGAGAATTTGGCCTGCATGTGGGGAAAGGTGTTTCTGAGGCAGCAACTCTATGAGTTAATGTTTTCCTTATTCTGCAACGCAGCATAGTGGTTTATAATGTGGCTTCTAGAGCCAGATTGCTGGGGTTTGGCTCTGATAATTGTGACACCTTAGGCACCTTAATTAACTTTTCTGTACCTCGCTTTCCTCACCTGTAAGATGGGGGACAGTGAAAAAATCTAACTCAGAATTTTTATGAGGATAGGTGCGCCTGGGTGGCTTAGTCGGTTAAGCGTCCGACTTTCGCTTAAGTCATGATCTCGCGGTTTGTGGGTTCGAGCCCCGCGTCGGGCTCTGTGCTGACTGCCAGCTCAGAGCCTGGAGCCTATTTCGGAGTCTGTGTCTCCCTCTCTCTCTGACCCTCCCCTGCTCACGCTGTCTCTCTCTCTCTCTCTCTCCTAGAAATAAATAAAAAATATTTAAAAAAAAAGAATTTTTATGAGGATTAAATGAGTTAACCCACATAATTTCCCAAAACTAGTTCTTGACGTAACAGTAAATGCTCAATGAATACTAGCTAGTATTTAGTAGTTTATTAATGAGCACATGCTGGGTGTTTCTGTTACTGCATAACAAACTACCTTGAAGCTTAATGGCTTAAAACAACAAACCATTTTATTTGCTCATTTTTCCATAGGTCAGCCATGAGGACTGGGCTCATTTGGGAAGTTCGTTTTTTTTTATGTTTTTTTTTTTTTAAATAAAAGAATATTTATTTATTTTTGAGAAGCAGAGAGAGACAGAGCACAAGCAAGGGAGGGGCAGAGAGAGAGGGAGACACAGAGTCAGAAGCAGGCTCCAGGCTCTGAGCTGTTAGCACCGAGCCCAACGCGGGGCTTGAACCCACAGACCATGAGATCGTGACCGGAGCTGAAGTCTGATGCTCAACCAACTGAGCCACCTAGGTGCCCTAATGTTTATTTATTTTTGAAAGAGAGAGACAGAGAGACAGAGTGTGAGCGGGGGAGGGGAAAAGAGAGAGGGAGACATAGAATCCAAAGCAGGCTCCAGGCTCCATGCTGTCAGCACAGAGCCCAATGTGGGGCTCAAACCCACAAACCATGAGATCATGACCTGAGCCAAAGGTGGACGCTTAACTGACTGAGCCACCCAGGTGCCCCTCAGTTGGGAAGTTCCTTTGCTGGAGTCACCTGGGATCACTTAGAAGGCTGCAGATATCTGGCAGATGGACTGATGCTGGATGGCCTAAGATGGCCTCGGTCACATGTCTGGTGGCTGGGGCTGGCTGTCAGGTCACACGTTACAGCAATGAGTCTCAGCAGACCAGCCTTGACTTCTCCCCTCTGTGGTCCAGCGTTCCAACTATAGCCCAAAAAGGACAAATCCTAGTGAGCGAATACTTTTCAAGCCCCCGCTTGCATCACATTTGCTAATATCCCATTGGTCAAGGCACAAGCTCAGATTCAAAGGTTGGAGATAAAAACTTCACATCTTGCTAGGAAGAGAGGCAAAGTCACTGACTTTGCAGAAAGGCATATGTCAGTGGTAGGAAAAACCATCACAGCTGTCTATAAAGGCTATCATGCTGGTACCAGATCTACAAGTAGAGCTCAGTTCTGAAGGCTGGAAGAGATGCTTTCTTGGCCCTCAGGGCTCAGGATAGCAGGAAAAATGTTGAGACATATGCAAAACAACTGTAATGCAAGGTTTGAACATGATTAGTATCCCAAGATAGAACAGTTAAGTGCTAGGGGCATTCAGATCAGTGTGATCCTTTATAGCTGAGGAAGGGTGCACATGATTGGCTTGAGAAGGCTTTATTAGCTTGGCCTTGGACATCATTAGAATCTGGACATCTGGAGATGGGGAAAATTGTACTCCAGGTGGAGGGAAGAGAAAAATTAGAAAACCTAAGGTTCCTCTGGGGAATCCAAACCATTTGATATAGAACTGGAGCAAGAGGTCTGTGAAGGAAAGGTTGGAGACATAGGGCTAGAAAGATAACCTGGTGTCTGATTGTGGGTAAGCTTGAATTTGAACTTCATTCTAGAGGCAATGGGAAGCCCTGGATATTTTTCAGGTGGCAAATGAGAAGAATTGTATTGTAAGAAAGCTCTTTTGCCAGTAGTGTATCAGACGGCTTGGGCTGAGAGTGGAAAAGGGAGTAGAAGATCATTAGGTAAGGGAGGGGCTAACAGATCTAGACAGAGGGATTGACGAGGAGCAGCAAGAGTAGAAAATATAGGGTCAGAACCCAATGAGGCAGCATCAGAACCCAATGAGGCAGATCAAAGGATGACTCAAAGTTTGGCAGGTTCAGTGCCAGGAGGATGGCAGAAGAAGAGGAGGTATACATACAGAGCAAGAAAGTCTGGAGGAAAATCAGGTCTGGAAGGAACTCGTGGATTTGGGGAAGGTATGGGACATCCAGGCAGTGTCCAAGTGACATCATGCTATGGGAGGAGGAAGGTGGGTGAATGTTTCAAGGTGGCTGTCAGAAGTGTCAGGTGCACCAAAAGATCAAGGAAGAAGAAGAATGAGAAAAGGCCAACCAGCAGATTTGACAGTGAGACGGTCATGGTGACTTCCCAGTAGAGCAGAGGAGACTAACATTGCACAGGGTTGAGGAGTGAGCAAGAGGCTTCCTGCTCTCCGGAATTCAAGGTTGGAGAGATCTCCTGGACTTACGTGACCCCGGTGCCACTCTCCTTCCACTTCAAACCTTCTAAAGTGAAGGAAATCTTTAAAATCCTAAAAATAAAACAAACACTGTCTTTCCCTTTCATCCTAGAGGAGAGAGGCACGCAAGACTCTCCCTGCCTTTCTCCCTGTCTCCTGCCTGCTGGCCAGAGATCCCGCTCTGTCAGGACTCATGTCCAGGGAGACAGGCGTTGGCGGGACAGACAGCTGTTTACTTCCTAGCAGAGCCCTGCTGTGTTTTCATAGCTCAGAATAGTTCCTTGGCCCTCTCTAGGCCTGGGGGGCGGGGAAACCTCACTGTTTGTTTTTAGGACAATTCCAGAACTCACCTCTTCCTCTTTCTCTGCATTGTGGTCCTCATTTGGGAATTCTCAGAGGGGGTAAGGTGTGGGTTAAGAGGGTCCAAGACTACTGATTTCCTAATTACCTCCCCCCAGCTAGGCTCCGGAAGAGGGAAGGACTAATAACTGACTGTACAACATAGTGTTTTGGTTGGGTTGAAAATTCTGCAGCCATTAAGAAAGAGTTGATTAGAGGACTACAGGGCAGAGCCAGGGAGAAAGAGCAGGCGGAGAGAAGAAGGGGAGGGGATGGCCCCCTCTTCCAACCTACATCTGGGCTGGATGCCAGCGTCTGTGCAGGGAGCTCACTGCCACTGGAGATCCAACGGGGTTTCTCGGACTCCCAGTGCCCATCAGGTCTTGGCTGGGCGCTGGCAGCCCTGGTGTCTGGAAGGTGCTCAGAGGTGAGTAGAAGAGCTGCATTCACTGAATACTCCTTCAAACTCTGTATTTTAAAACCTATGTGACTATGTTACTTTTTTTTTTTTTTTAAAGTAATCACTACACCCAATGTGGGGCTTGAACTCACTACTCTGAGATCAAGAGTCACACGCTCCACTGACCAAGCCTGCCAGGCGCCCCGTGACTACATTACTTTTGAAAATATTTTAATTAAAAAGATATGAATACATTTATCTTTTCCTTCTGGCAGTAATGAATCATTTACTTCTGTTAGATCATTAAAAGTCAGGCACCGCCTCACTGGAGGCACTTTCGAAGGAGCATCGAAGACTCAGAATGTTAACACTGAAAAGATGGTGACAGTCACCAAGTATTATTTAATTGTGGACAAAAGCAAAACCGAGACAACTCTAGTGACTCAGCCAAGGTCACACAGCTCTTTAATCTTCCTTTGTAATCTTTTTTTTTTCCTTTTAAATTTTAGCAATAGCCATGGGGAGAGGGGCAGCTCCTGGGTTGCCTGCTGGAGGCCTGAGGGTGTTTCTGAGAAACTTCTAAGAAAAACCAAGACCCTCCTTCTGCCCCACACCCCCTCACCTCACTCCACTTCCCACCAGGCTGAGCCCTGGCTGCGACTTGACTTGGTTTCCCTCCCTTCCTTCTTTCCTTGGTTTCAATTCTTTCAAAGAATCCATTGAGTGGAAGCAAGGAGGGACCGCAGGTTGGGGCTGGATTCTCAGCTTGAGTCACATTTCCCATCTCTCCTCAGACAACCCTTCTTTGCCTCTGAGTTAGAGACCAGAACAGAGGGGAAAATGAGTTTTATGCAAAAAGTTCTGACCACTATATTGGAGGCTTACTTTCCTTGCCTCTGGAGTACACCATCAACCGAGCTTAACCCCTGGTGGGGGAGGATCGCATTTGACAGCAGGAATGTGTCCTGAGGGCTCACGTGATCTGGCACTGCCAAAGGATTGAAGAAGAGCGGGAAAGAATTGTCTCCCACCTGGCGGTGAGGGGGCTGGTTGGCCATTTGTGGAAACAGGATATTCTCCGGAGGGAGCAGCGGTTCCTTTGGGGAGGAAGGCTAAAGAAGGTGGGGGCAGGCAAGGGATTGTCCATCTGTGCATCCCGTCAAGGTTCTGATGATTCATCAAATGTTGGTAGAAGGCAGACCTTGGGGTGCAGAAGAAAAGTAGTGAAGGGGAGTTCTTAACTGTTTACAAAGAAGCAAATGCCCTCCAGTGTTCTTCTGTGGACAAAATGTCCAGCCCAGCCTGAGACATGAACCACGCTCCCCCAGCCTGGTCAATAGATACACAGTTCAAGGTCCTGAAGCTGAACTTTCTCACCAAGCCAGAGATAAGTCAGCCATTTTCACTGGCTGACAATGATTAACCCACCTCTCCCTCCACCTGCTTTTCCCAACATGTTTTTGTAAAAAAAATGAACTGGGTCACTCACTTAAAAGGTGACAGCAGACCAGCCAGCCAGTGTCTGCTGTCTTCTACCCATAAACACCTACCCCCCGCTGATCACTTGGTAAGAAAACAAAACAAAGCAACAACACCCCCCAAAAAAATATAGAAATTAAAAACAAAATAAAGCTATCTCCTGTACAGTTTGGGCTGTTACCCTTCAGAGAAGCCCACCCTGCTCAAAGCCCCAGGTCAAAGCTGGGTTTTGCATCCTGGCTGCAGCGTGCAAACAAGACCCTCACTAGTGATGTGGGGTCAAGGCGTCTCCTTCCTCAACAGAGTCCAGAGCCCCAGCCGGAGTACAGGGCTTGGCTGGAGGCGAAGTCAGAATTTCTTTTTGGTAAGAAGTGCAATTTTTGGATGAGGTGTGTGGTGAATTCTGGCTCCTTTTCCTCTTTACTTTCCTGTCGGCTAATAAACTTGTTTGACTGAATGAGTCAACCTTGTTCTTGGAGAAGAAGGTGCCAGCACACTGGAACCAGCTGTGCTTATTTAACAGCAGACCAGACTGTACTTTTTGGTCCCTTTCCTTCGTGTTCTTCCCAAACCAAGAGCTCCAAGCCTCTGAGTTTCTGTTTGTGGAGAAAGCGCCTGAGGAGTGCCCGACTAGTGTACCTGTAAAAAAGGGCCTCTATAATTTTCCATTTTCATTGCTTCCCAGACTCAGCTGGTCATTTCCCCAGAGGGCTTAGTAAGTCTTGAGTCATTTCTACTACGGACAGAATAATATGGAGCTCACTTCTATTTGTGCAAATGGACTCAGCTTTGGTTTAAGGATCCCTCAGTTGACACAGCTGTTGAATGCCTGGCCTCTCTGTGCCACTACATTGTCAAGGTCTCTGAGAACACAGGGGATTTAACCTTGAATCCTCAGAGAGCCAGGCAAGGTACTTTACTCAGGAAATGTTTGTTTAGTTAAACTGGGGAACTTTTTGAAGGGGAAGCTGACAGGGGGCAGGGGAAGTGATGGAATTCTGCCCCTGGGAGACAGGTCTTCAAATTAGTGGATCCTCATCCAAATCTCTAGCAACTCAAATGATTTCTCCACAATATTCACCTTAAATGCCCACAAGCCCTTTGAGGATCTGAGGACTCTGCAATGTCTCTCTTCAGTCAGCTTTCTAGTAGGCTCAGGTCCTTTGGGACCTCATTTTTATTCTGCACATGATAAAAATTTGCCAGAGGCAGCAAGAAGGAGGAGCTGGAGGGTAGAAAGGTAAACACTAGCAAATGGTCTTATGATGTACATAATAGTTCTGACCAAGAGGGTCCCCTTCCCTGGCAAGCAGCCAGAAGGCTGCCCCATGTGCCCAGAATGGGGTATCAGCTCCATCTCAACTTTTTTTCAGCACGAGCATTCTCTTTGTGGTTCTTCCAGAAGGTAGGGCTCTCCACTGGCTCCCCATCTGCTGAGCACATGATGGAACACCACCCGACTCAGAGTCTCTGACTCCTAGCAGCCCCATGTAGACCCAGACATTGGCCTTTGAATAGTTGGTCAGAGGAACTGCCCTATTCACCCTTGAATCACCTCAGACCATAAAAACTCCAGGGATCACTACAATAGTTACTCAATACTTCTGAGGAAGGCTTATCTCAGTAGAAAGAAAGGGCCATCTCTTCTGATGGGGCCTAGTACCTGTGGCCTCTAGGTCCTGACAATGCAGAATGCCCTCCTCCACAATACCTCCAAGTACATGCCCGTCTGCAGTGCTCCCACAATCGCCACCACCACCATTACCTGTTCTCTAGGCTGGAGGTGGCAGAGTAGGGTTGCTTGGACCAGCAAAGACAACGTGGTCAAGGGCAGTTGGAGTCGGCTTGAGCTGGGTGGGAGCCCAGGGGACGTGGGGACAAAATTCCAGATCATACCTCCTGAATGATGTTTTAATCATTTCCAGCATGGAATGTTGTCAACCTTTGCT
Organism: Crocuta crocuta; assembly: GCF_008692635.1. Taxonomy (NCBI): domain Eukaryota; kingdom Metazoa; phylum Chordata; class Mammalia; order Carnivora; family Hyaenidae; genus Crocuta; species Crocuta crocuta. The sequence goes on along the minus strand of NW_027532426.1, from coordinate 80,245 downwards.
ACAGACTTATTGGCTCTGGGTTTCTTTTTCTTGTCCCCGACCTACTCCTTACAAGGCAATATGGACTTGCTGAAGGAAAATCCGAGCAGGTTGTGAAAAGCTTTATTCCCAATAGCTCTAATCTTTGAAAATGTCAATCCGTCACCTGATTCAGCCCTCTGCTCCGTTCAGAGTTCTAGGTGACCTAAGTGTGTGAGATTTGGGTCAGTGCATTGCTACACAATGATTTCTGCTTGTGCAGGTGAGCAAGTAACATTGTTTCTCATAAATTGGTACTTGTTACTTTTTTTATTAAAAAAATTTTTTTAATGTTTTATTTATATCTGAGAGACAGCATGAGCAGGGGAGGGTCAAAGACAGAGGGAGACACAGGATCTGAAGCAGGCTCCAGGCTCTGAGCTAGCTGTCAGCACAGAGCCCGACGCAGGGCTCGAACCCACGAACCGTGAGATCATGACCTGAGCCAAAGTCGGATGCTTAACCGACTGAGCTACCCAGGTGCCCTGGTACTTGTTTCTTTTATTTATTCTTTGTCTATATCTAGAGCTATAACAAAATTATATTGACTTCCTGGTGACTATTTTATACATATATAAATATAAATTAAATATATAAAATAGTATATATATTTATAATCTCCAAGTACAAATGAAGAAAAGTTCAAAATACAGAAGCCCTTCAGGGAGATGCAAATTAAAACCACAATAAAATATCACCTTACAGCAGTGCCTGACTGACTCAGCCAGAGGAGCAGGCAACTCTTGATCTTAGGGTTGTGAGTTCAACCCCCCATTGGGTGTAGAGATTACTTAATAAGTAAATACTTTAAAAAATATATCAGTATGGCCAACTAATCTTTGACAAAGCAGGAAAGAATATCCAGTGGAATAAAGACAGTCTTTTCATCAAATAGCATTGGGAAAACTGGACAGTGACATGCAGAAGAATAAACACACAAAAATAAACTCAAAATGGATGAAAGAGCTAAATGTTAGACAGGAAACCATCAAAGTCCTAGAGGAGAAAGCAGGCAAAAACCTCTGACCTCGCCTGCAGCAACTTCTTACTAAACATGTCTCCAGAGGCAAGGGAAACAAAAGCAAAAATGAACTATTGGGACTTCATCAAGATAAAAACCTTCTGCATGGCGAAGGAAGCTATCAGCAAAACTAAAAGGCAACCGACAGAATGGGAGAGATATTTGAAAATGACATATCAGATAAAGGGTAGTATCCAAAATCTATAAAGACCTTGCCAACTCAACACCCAAAAAACAAAATAATCCAGTGAAGAAATGGGTGAAAAACATGAATAGACACTTTTCTAAATAAGACATCCAGATGGCTAACAGACACATGAAAAAAAAAAAAAAAAGCTCAACATCACTCATCATCAGAGAAATACAAACCAAAACCGCAATGAGATACCCCTTCACACCTGTCAGAATGGCTAAAATTAACAGTTCAGACCATGACAGTTGCTGGTGAGGATGCAGGGAAAGAGGAACCCTTTTGCATTGGTGGTAGAAATGCAAACTGGTGCAGCCACTCCGGAAAACAGTATAAAGGTTCCTCAAAAAATTAAAAATAGAACTACTCTACGATCCAGCAATTGCACTACTAGGTATTTATCCAAAACATATGGGTGTGCTGTTTCAAAGGGGCACATGCACCCCAATGTTTATAACAGCGCTATCAACAATAGTCAAAGTATGGAAAGAGTCCAAATGTCCATTGACAGATGAATGGATAAAGAAGATGTAGTATGTGTATATATATATACAGTGGTATATTACTTGGCAACTAAAAAGAATGAAATCTTGCCATTTGCAACAATGTGGATGGAACTAGAGGGTATTATGCTAGGTGAAATTAGTCAGAAAAAGACAAATATCATATGACTTCACTCATGTGGAATTTAAGATACAAAACAAGTGAACAGAAGGGAAAGGATGCAAAAATAATATAAAAACAGGGAGGGGAACAAAACATAAGGGACTCTTAAATATAAAGAACACGCTGAGGGTTGCTGGAGGGGTTGTGGGTGGAGGAATGGGCTAAATAGGCAAGAGGCATTAAGGAGGACACTTGTTGGGATGAGCACTGGGTGTTATACATAGGGGATGAATCACTGGATTCTACTCCTGAAGTCATTATTGCACTATACACTAACTGACTAGGATTTAAATTTTAAATATAATAATTAATTGATTAATTAAAAATATATCACTTCACACCTGTCAGAATGGCTAAAATAAAAAAAGAAATAACAAGTGTTGGCAAAGATGTATTGAGAAAGGAATTCTCATGCACTGTCAATGAGAATAAATTAGTGCAGCCACTGTGGAAAATAGTGTGGAGTTTCTTCAAAAAATTAAAAATAGAAATACCATACGAACTGATAATTCTAATAATTCTACTACTGGGCAATCTACCCAAAGGAAACAAAAACACTAGTTCAAAAGAGACATATACATCCTTATGTTTATTGCAGCATTATTTGCAATAGCCTAAATATGGAAACAAACATTTATCTATCGATAAATGGATAAAGAAGACACACACACACACACACACACTACTCAGCCATAATAAAGGATGAGATCTTGTCACTGGTGACAACGCAGATGACTTACAGGGTATGAGGCTCAGTGAAATAAGTCAGACTGAGAAAGACAAATATCATATGATTTCATTCATATATTTCACTCATATATGGTGGAATCTATAAAACAAAACAAAGGAATAAACAGACAGGAAAAGCAGAATCAGACCTAAAAATACAGAGAACAAATTGATGGTTGCCAGAGGGGATGGTGGGGGGACGTGGGTAAATTGAGTGAAGGGGAATAGAAGACACAGGCTTCCAGTTATGGAATGAGTAAGTTATAGGGACGAAAGGGGCAGCATAAAGAACAGTCAATGACACTGTAATAGCCTTGGATGGAGACAGATGACAGTTACACTTGGGGTGAGCATCGCATAATGTATAGAGATGTTGAATCACTACGTCGTACACCTGAAACTAATGTAACATGGTGTGTCAGCTACATTCAAATATATTTTTTAAAAAATAAGAAAGCCCTTTCCCTATCCCCAGTCACCAATTTGCTGGTGTTTTTATTTAGAACCATTTATTCATCACTCTGTTTTTGCAGGAACACACATTCATTGTACTGCTTAAATTTCTGTGTTAAAACCCCAAAGGTCCTGACTTGGACATTGAATGAATTAATCAGACCATTCAAAGATGATTCTTTTCCAGCCTTAAGAGATCCAGAGCCAATACTGGGAAGAGGGTTTGATCTCCCAAACCAGAGGCACTTCATAGACTCTGTGCCGTTAAGAAAGGCCCAGCAAGGTGATGGCTTCCAGTACAATAGAACTTACTGTATTTTAAAAGTAATACTCTTAAAACATGACCGCTAGAGTGCCACGACTTTTCTTTGTCCTCAGATAAGTGCACTTGCAGACAGGGAATCAGGATCTTTGCAAGAACCATGGCAGATTTAGACTCTGTCCTGTGTCTCTGGCTGGGTTTCGGAGCCAGGAGGGCAGCCCCTGCACTATCAAGCAGCATGCCAAAGTTAATCATTGGCCCTGCTGAGTACATGGCAGATCAAGCTGTTTTTGTGTGCCTGTTTTTCTATTTTACGTAAATCACCCCGAACATGTTTGCATCAACCTACTGGTGATGCACCTTTGATCAATAGATTTTAGACAAAAGTGGTTTTTGAGTCCAAAGAGCACAGCTGGGTTGACCTGCAGACTGGATACAGGGTGTATAAAAACAGGGGCAAGGCGCAGGCTGATAGCAGAGCAATCACCACCAAGACTGTAATAACTGCAAGGCCTCCGCTGAAGGCTGCCTGGGGGGCCAGGGAGTAAGGATGGAGAAAGGAATGAATGTCCTTCATGATTTTGGCATCCAGTCAACGCACTACCTCCAGGTGAATTACCAGGACTCCCAGGATTGGTTCATCTTGGTGTCCGTGATCGCAGACCTCAGGAATGCCTTCTATGTCCTCTTCCCCATCTGGTTCCATCTTCGCGAAGCTGTGGGCATTAAACTCCTCTGGGTAGCTGTGATTGGAGACTGGCTCAACCTCGTCTTTAAGTGGTGAGTAAGAGCCAGACAGAGGAGATCGGCAAGGGAAGAGGCTGGCATTCTCTCTGGAAATGTCTGTCCGTCGGAAGTTGCCTTCTCCATGCTATTCGGGGAACTACAGGTTACTCTCCTCCTGACTTTGGATCATCTACATAAAGAGGGAAGACAGAGAAAACCCTGTCCATGAATTGAAGATACAGGCAAGGCCTGTATCCATCATGTGGATGGAAGGCCAGCTGGACTTAGTGAAAAGTCTGAAATTCTAGCCTATAAGCAAAGAAGTACAGTTTATTACTTTGAGGCAGAATAGATAATGTAAATATTGATGTAGGAAAGAAGAAAGATGATGTATGAAAACAGGAAGCATGTAGATAATTTAAAAACCTATTGCATGGAGAAATGAGAAGTAACCCAGAGAACTGGGCTCCAACCCTTGTTCGGCCACCTACCAGCTCTGTGTCCTGGGCAAGTCAAAGCAACTCTCTGAGTTTCTGTTTTATAATCTGTAAACTTGGGTTATCTCTGGGACCTTAATAATAATTCTAATTAACTTTTATTGAACATTTAGTAGGTACTAGGTCATATGCCAAGTGGTTTCCTATGGGATGGTTACTACTATATTACAGAAGAAGAGACAGGGACACTGAGTTAAGTGACCACAACTAGATCAACATAGTCAATGGTAGAGGCAGCATTTAAGCCCAGGCAGGCTGGTTTCAGAGGCCAGGCTCTTAAAAACTATGTTATATTCAGGGCTGATGAATTGACTCTCTCTTGGGGAGCAGGAGGAAGCCCTAATTTTAGCATTTGTCAATTTCTACTGTGTATATCGATTCCCATTGAGGCCATTTTCAATCTACTGATGAGTCAAACTTGCAAAAATCCTAAATATTTCTTAATTGTTAGTCGGTACCAGCTGACTCTAGAACATTACTGGCTTGGCCTCTATTTCCTCATCTAGAAAATAAAGAGATTGGGGCAGCTAAGACTTTTAACACCCTTAAAACTCTATGTCTACCGTCAGGTGATTCTGAGACCCTTTTAGCTCTAATGTTCTTTGGTCATAAACAATAAAAGTTCTTTAGGAGTAGGGGAAAAAAATCATCACAGAGCTCAGAGGCCCAAGGCATATTGATGCGGTTCTGAAACTTCTGTTGAAAAAACTAAGTTTTGTTTGTAATGTCCCCTTATTCAACAGCATGACCCTACAAAGTGAACAGCCAAAGAGTTATTTCAAATATCTGATCTCAGCTGAAAACCATAGATTTTTCTCTGACATCAGAGTTAGTGGCCATCTCTGATTTCGGTGAAAAATCACTATCCTACCTCTGGAGTGGCTGACCTTTGACACCTGTTTCCACAATGAAAAACGTATCTAGTACTTTTAAAGGGGCAGTGGTTTGTCTGAAATGCCCTGTTCCAAAGCAGAGAGGATGCAAGGCAAGCATTTGTAGCTATATATGTCCTTACAGAGAAAATTCTTATGACAAGGAGGTCAAGTCTCCTGAAGGTGCTTGTCCCTAGAATGCTAGAGCACATTCTCTGATGTCAGAGGAAACTCAAGACTCCTGGAGGCCTGATGAAAGAGAATAGGGCCCTAGAAAGATGTGCAAGTCCAAGTTGCAAACTAATTCTGTATGCATCTTTCCAGACAGATTCTTAGTAGGGTTTTTTAAAAAAGTCTTTACTATTCATTACAATCCATTACTATGGATTTTTAGGATCTTGGATTTATTTATTTCTGTTTGAATACATAATACACTCAAATATTCAAAATTCAAAAGTTACATAAAGAATGCATCAGAAAAAGCCTCTCTCCACTACCGCTCTCCAGCCACCCAGTTCTCCTTCTTGGAGGCAACTAAAGCTAACAGTTTTCAGTTTAGGATCACATGAATCTTCTCCTCAAACTACTCTCTCTTCTCAAGGTGTGGGCTTTGAGCAAAAAAGGGTTCTTTCGGTCAGTCCAGATGCCGGGTCTGCTTTTTTATAGGATTCTCTTTGGACAGCGTCCTTACTGGTGGGTCATGGACACCGACTACTACAGCAACAGCTCCGTGCCACTGATAAAGCAGTTCCCAGTCACTTGTGAGACTGGACCAGGTGAGAGTCCCAGCCCCTGTAGAGATGGAAGCTGGGTGCATCTTGCTTACAGCGGATACCCGTCAGTATTCATTGTAGATGAAGTTGTCTTTGAGGGGACCTGAGGAGAGCCACTCCTTCAAGCTTTAGTCATGGTCTTCAATTGGGTACATCTCCATTTTTATTCAATTCAAGAAGGCCTTCTGAATACCATATTACTGCTACATTAGAAATCATCTAAGAGGGGTGCCTGGGTGGCTCAGTCGATTAAGCAGCTGGCTTTGGCTCCGGTCATGATCTCATGGTTTGTGGGTTTGAGCCCTGCATCAAGCCCTTTGCTGACAACTCAGAGCCTGGAGCCTGCTTCAGATTCTGTGTCTTTCTCTCTCTGCCCCTCCCCTGCTCATGCTCTGTCTCTCTCTGTCTCCCCAAAATAAATAAATGTTAGAAAAATTTTTTTAATCACCTAATATTTCCAGAACATAAATTGTTAGTCCAGAGAGGTAAGGGCACTCTCAAGGGCAAAGAATTCATGAAGGTAACTGCATTATGGTCCTTTGTCCAGGGAAGGAAAAGCAGTAGAAACCTGTGCCCCTGGCTATCCTTCTCCAAAGTCTGGTCAAGTAGATCTATCTTCCTGAGCTGACTCTCTAATCCTACACTGTGCTTGTACTTTACTAGTCACAACCAGCCAGTTACTGTGAAATCAAATGATAGATTTCCTTTTTCAGTAGGTAATGGAATATCCAATTCCTTTGCTCACCCTTAAGTCTTGGTGCTAGCATCCCTTCCTCAGGGTCCCTATCCCTGACTCCCAAACTAGGGCGTGGACCTTAGTTATTTGTTCTCATAAACCCTTTGTTCACTTCAGAGCATATTTATTCATTCAGATATTATCTATTGAGCACCTACTCTGTGCCAGACACTATTCCAGGAAGTTGGGTTACCCCAGGGAATAAAACAAAGATTCCTGCCCTTTGTGTAGCTAAAATTTGAATGATGCGCTGTGTGTGTATGCATGTAAGTACAGTATACAAAATCATAATACATAAGTAAAATATACAGGACATTAGAAGATGATAATGAAGAAGAGAAGGAAGAAGAATAGGAGGAGGAGGAAGGAGCAGCGAAGAAGAAGGAGAAAGAGAAGAAGAAGGAGGAGAAGTTTGGGTGGATGGATAGAGACGTGCCTTAGCAGTCTCGCAGATGGAGACTGTTCACCTTTAGTTCTTCTGTTCATCTCTTCCTTCCCCTTTAGGAAGTCCCTCTGGTCATGCCATGGGTACAGCAGGTGTATACTATGTGATGGTCACATCCACCCTCTCTATGTTTCGGGGAAAGAAAAAGCCAACCTACAGATTTCGGTAAGAACCCAGCACTGGGGTGTGGGTGGTGGAGGGCAGGAAGTGACTCTCTTTGTAAATGACACACCACTTGCTCTTCCTCATGATCCCCACACCTAGCCCACCCCATCTTGGGTTGGCACTGAACAGAGTTGTGGCATTTCTGCCGAGGCAAACATTAGAGTCACAGAATGTCAGGGTTGGAAGAGACCTATGAGAGCAATGCCTAATTTTACAGATAAGGAAACAAGGCCTAACATGGTAAAGGAGCTTCTCAAGGTCAGGTAGTGTAGTAGTGGCAGATTTAATATAAAAACCCATTTCTGTACCAACCAAAGAGTCGCCTTGTCCAGGTTAAAATAGAAAGAGAAACATAAGGCATTCCTATTACAGTGAATTCTGAGAATGCAGGCACTGTGCAAATGCTTAATTATCAAACATAAAATAGTGAACATTCATATACGTAAGGGTTCACTATGTGACACCAGCATCTCTGAGCTTTTGAGTACAGGCTTCAGTTTATAAAAATTCCACTGACTGTACCTAAGTTTGCCAGGCTCTAAGTGTTCCTGCCAGAGCTGTTCTTTTTGCTGAAGGATCTGTATCTGGGTTGTAAGATTGCCTCTTCCGTTGCAGGTGCCTGAACGTCATTTTGTGGTTGGGATTCTGGGCAGTGCAGCTGAACGTCTGTTTGTCCCGAATCTACCTTGCTGCTCATTTTCCCCATCAGGTTGTCGCTGGAGTCCTATCAGGTATCAGCAGCTCTGGCTGTTTCCCTTCCTCCCCCTCCTGTCCCATGTCTCCCAAACCAGGACAAAATCCCAGCATTCCAGCCATGTTCTGGGCATAAGCAATGCTGTTAGTATTTCAGTGGGTTGAAAGTCAAGGGTGGGCAACTTGAAACTATTCATTTCCGTAGGAGTGCCCAGATCTACACAATTAAATATGCTGCAGAAAAATTGCAATACATCAAGTCAACTTACCCAATTGGATTAATTTGAAATTTCCTTACTTTAAAACAAAATTTGTTAATGTTTATTTATTTTTGAGAGAGAGAGAGAGAGACAGAAGGGAGCAGGGATGGGCAGAGAGAGAGGGAGACACAGAATCCAAAGCAGGATCCAGGCTCTGAGCTGTCAGCACAGAGTCCGACATGGGACTTGAACATACAAACTATGAGATCATGACCTGAGCTGAAATCGGACACTTAACCAACTGAGCCACCCAGGTGCCCCTAAATTTCCTTACTTTTTATATTCTTTATTTCTTACTGGCCTTCGAATGGAAATGGCCCCCAGTTTAGTTTTAAAGGAATCTAGTAAATTAGCAGTGTCCTAGCAAAGCTCTTTATTTGGGTAAATTAATTTGCAAACTCACAGGCTTTTTTTTTTTTTTAAATAGATTCAGAGTTTTTAATACAGTTGATAATTGAATGATGCAGGCATTAGGGGCATTGACACCCACCCCACACACACACATACACACACTCTGAAAATCCACATATAACTCTGACTCCCCCAAATTTAACTACTAATAGCCTACTGTTGACTGAAAGCCTTACTGATAACATAAACGGTCGATTAGGACATATTTTGTATGTTATATGTGTGATATCCAGCATTCTTACAATAAAGTAAGTTAGAGAAAAGAAAATGTTACTAAGAAAATCAGCAGGAAGAGGAAATATATTTACATTACTGTACTGTATTTATTTTTTTAAACCTGCATATAAGGAGACCCCTCTAAGTCAAGCCCGAGGGTCAACTATACTTCTGTCTTCTTAGATCCCGTTAATAAGGGGCAAAAAAGACTGAGGTAAAAATGTAAGAAATCATTTCTTTACTTTGTGGGAGATACTGGAATATAAGACCTTAGGGAAATTGTAAAATTTTCCCTCTGCAGATGGGTAAGAGCAGAATACAGTAACATTACAAAAAGAGTGTTGAGTACAAGGGAGCTAACAATTTCATGACAGCCATAATAGTAATGTAGCGTTTAGTACTGGGTGCCATGTTTGAGGAAGAGCCTGGAAGCCATGTTATATGAAAGACCTAAGCATGTTTAGGTTAGAGAGGAGAAGAGCTGTCTTCAAATGTGTTAACAAGGCTCTAGATTTACAATTTAACTCCTATGGAAAGAACTGAGACCAACAGATGGCATTAGAGAGGGCCACATTTCAGCTTAGCGTAAGGAAAAACTTTTAAAATAATCAAATCCATTCAAGGACACCTGGGTGGCTCAGTTGGCTGAACTCTGGCTTTTGATTTCGGCTCAGGTCACGATCTCACGGTCCCTGGCATCAAGCCCCAAGTCAGACTCTGCACTGTCAGTGCAGAGCCTGCTTGGGATTCTCTCCCTCCTCTCTCTCTGCCCCTCCTTCACTCATGTTCTCTCTTTCTCTCTCTTTAAAAATAAATAAACATTTTTTAAAAATCTAATCTATTCAAAGATGAAATGGGCTGCCCAAACGGGAGTGAGCTTTCCATACTTGTGGGTATTCAAGTAGAAATATGAGGACTCCCACCAGGAAACATGCATGAAGTAGGAGAATGTACGTGACATGGCTTTTCCATTTGAAAGAGTCTATGGCTGAGGACAGACTGGAGTTACATATGGGAATAAACCAGGCTACCCTCTTTTCTAGCATCTGTGATTTAATGCCACAATGGCAGGATGGATGATATGTCACCCATTGCTCCAAACCCATGCACAGCTGAAGGTTCAGAGTCTTCCCCTATTTCTCACTGTCATTCTTTCTTCCACTCAGGCATTGTTGTAGCCGAAACCTTCCGCCACATCCAGAGCATCTACAATGCCAGCCTCAAGAAATATTTTCTCATTACCTTCTTCCTGCTCAGCTTTGCCATTGGATTTTACCTGCTGCTAAAGGGGTTGGGTGTAGACCTCCTGTGGACACTAGAAAAAGCCAAGAGATGGTGTGAGCGGCCAGAATGGGTCCACATTGACACCACGCCCTTTGCCAGCCTCCTTAAGAATGTGGGGACCCTCTTTGGCTTGGGGTTGGCTCTCAACTCCAGCATGTACCGGGAGAGCTGCAAGGGTGCGCTTAGCAAGTGGCTCCCATTCCGCCTCAGCTGTATCGTGGTCTCTCTCATCCTCCTGCACCTCTTTGACTCTTTGAAACCCCCATCCCAGATTGAGCTGATCTTCTACATCCTGTCCTTCTGCAAGAGTGCCGCGGTGCCCCTGGCCTCTGTCAGCCTCATCCCTTACTGCCTTGCCCGGGTCCTGGGCCAGCCGGACAAGAAGTCTTTGTAAAGGATGTGGAGTCTTCGGTATTCAAAGTCAATGACTGTGCCAACCATTGAGGATGGCTGAGATCTTCTGCCAGCCCGTTTTGAGGCCAGAGGTGCTAATCAGCTGAGAAAGCCTTGTCTGTTAAAAGTTGGGTCGTTTTGGATTTTTCCCTGAAGACTTGCTTGTTCTTCTTTTAGACGTACAAAAGCAAGACTTCCAGGAAGGGCCAGCTCATAATCCCGGGTGGGGGACCCCAACTGAAATTTTTCTTCCGGTCCCCATCCTTACCCAGACAAGGTAAAGGAGCAGTGAATTAGATAGGGAAAGAAGGATGATTAAGGAAGGCTTTTTAGGATCTTGCATATCATGCAGCTGACGTTAAACAATAACTAAATGGCTTTGTTCATATTTGAATCTTTAGGTAAGGGACTCAATATTGGGGGACCAACTTAAAGTCTAATTATAGGTAGTTAGTGAGGAAATTCTGCTTCTTGCATTTTTCCATTATATACCTATGGTCATTGTATTGACGAGGCTTTCTGAATGACCACAGTGACCTAGATTTGTACTAGGTCAGCACATTCAGGTATAGTCAGCTTCTCCTCTATCACACTAGATCTTTCTCCTTGTTAGCCCAGCTCTGCTTTCCCTAGAACTTTCCACTAACCCCACATCCTGCCGGATTCTCAGATGCCTAAAGGCAACTCTGGGTAGTGCTTTGTATGGTTTAGTGAAGTTCCAAGATCTTGGGCAAAAAGGTGAGGAGAGGGCAGGGAGAGACAAGGATTCCTCTCTCCAGAAGGTCACTCCAATGTTACTTTTGATTCCTAGAGGGTAAATATGACTCCTTTCTCTATCCCACGCCAACCAAGAGCACATTCTTGGAGGAAAAGCCAACTCTTCCTTGCCTTTTCTTCAGTCTCAGTTGATTTGCAGAATATGCCTTAAAAAACGTTAAAGTCTATTTATTTGAGAGTCCTTGTTTTTGCTACTAATTATATAGTTTGCCATCTATTACCATTCACACCAACCATCCTGGTCATCACATCTTTGAAAAGAAAAATATATATGTGCAGTATTTTATTAAAACAACATTTTATTTAAGCATGAAGTCTTACTGATTACTATATTTTAGATGCAATGTGATCTGAAGGTTCTAATTCTGGCTCAGCTAAATTTCTAGCTCTTTCTCTATTTCCCTAAACAAATAATTTAGTTTCTGTGTACCTATGTTTTCCCTTAGGAGAAAGAAAGTCTTGGGCTGGCTAGGAGTCCCAGGAGAGCTGGGGGACATGTGAAGTATCCACGGGGGATAGAGAGAGTTGAGTACATCAACATAGGTACAATGTAATTGGCTAAGGCTGACCACTGGTTGCCAGACCACAGGTCAGCATGAGTTGTCCTAAGGGATCAAAATGCAACTTAAAGGCAAACAGGCAGGATCATTACCAAACTAAGCAATCAGGGGAAGTAAGTCATAGCAGCAGAAGAAGACGGGGGAGACGCTGGAATCCAGTAACCCAGCAGCAGGAAGCAGCAGGGTTCGGCGTTATAGTTAAAGAAAGTCTAAACGGAGCAAGTCGAAGCAGCAAAGAATGCTCAAGGGGCTACTTCAGTTTTCTTCCCTAAGTGATCAATTTCATCCAAGGTACAGGGCGTCTCTTCCAAAGGCCTGAACTCATGAGCATGACCCTGGATCTACTGAGGATGAAATCTGCTCACTCGCTTCAGAACTTTGGAATGTGTATGTTTAAGAAAGCTGAGTCTTCCTACTGGATTTGGGCACAAGGCCCCTCAGAGACTCTAACTGTCTTACCTAGGGAGAAGGCGTATGTCTTGTTTCCTCTAAATTGAACCCCATTGCTCAGGCATCACCCCGAGCCTTGATGATTTCTTCATTCTCAGGGACCAAGTCCAGGTTCCTCACTTCTGGCAGAGAGTAAACAGTGCCCCTGCCTCAGGCAGTTTGTGAGGTTCATAAGGACACACAGTAGATAAAATTTATTTGATCTATTTACTTCCTCTATGCCAGGCTCTGTTCTATGCATTTTATTTATTTGTGCAAGTAATTCACTTAATTCTCCCAACATCTCTGGGAGGTGGCTGCTATAATTTACCCTCACGTTACATATGAATAGCACAGAGAGGGTAGGTATCTTGCCCAGAATAATGAAGCAAAGCAAACCATCTCAGGGAGCCTGGGTGGTTCTGTTGGCTAAGTGTCCGACTTCGGCTCAGGTCATGATCTTGTGGTTCACAAGTTTGAACCCCACGCCAGGCTCTGTGCTGACAGCTCAGAGCCTGGAGCCTGCTTCGGATTCTGGATTCTGTGTCTCCTTTTTGGTCTGCCCCTTCCCTGCTTGCTCTCTCTCCCTCTCTCTAATATAAATAATAAAAACATTAAAAAAAAAAAAAGAACTAAGCCATCTGACTGCAGAGTCCACACTCCATCCTGTAGCCTCCTCATGCTCGTGGATGCTGATGAGACTGGCAGCTGTTTCCATCCTTCAGATGCCAGATACAACTTTAATTCAGTCCAGGGAATATTTGCTTTCATATGGTCAAAGAAATTCTAAAATTTAAAGTGATCCTCCCAGTGAGCTAGAATTAGTTTGCAAGTATGAAGATACCATGTTTCAAAGGCAATTTCACAAAATAACTATTGAAACAGGCATAACCATATTAGTTTAACTAGCCCTTTCTTTAAAAAAAAAAAAAAGTTGGGGTGCCTGGGTGTCTCAGTTGGTTGAGCAGCTGACTCTGGCTCAGGTCATGATCTTGCAGTTTGTGGGTTTGAGCCCCACATCGGGCTCTGTGTTGAAAGCTCAGAGCCTGGAGCCTGCTCTGGATTCTGTATCTTCCTCTTTCTCTGCCCCTCCTCCACTCCTGCTCTGTCTGTCTCTTTCAAAAGTAAATAAACATTTAAAAAATTTTTAAGAGCTTGTTTTTTAAACTTTATTTATTATTGGGAAACAGAGCATGATGCGGGGCTCGAACCCATAAGCACTGAGATCATGACCTGAGCTGAAATCAGACACCCCACTGACTGAGCCACCCAGGCGCCCCTTAAAAAGAGTTTAAAAGTCATTCTCAGACTATTTGGTCAGACAGTAAGCGACTTGCTATTTCTACAACTGAGATAGAACAAGAAGACATTACCACAAAGAACTTTTGGTATAGATCTCTGTAAAAGGGTAGAAAACAAAGAGATGTGGTGAGGACTGTTTAGGTCAGAGAATCCCCAAATACGTGATTGCTGTCTTTCTTTGGGATGGGCAAAGTCGAGAAACAAACAGTGCCAAAGGCTCTGTGAATCTGTGATGGGTAAAAGCTGAGCAGAAAGAGTGTCTGCCCATGATCAGTTCATACTAGCCAACAGCCAGTGCGTTAGCACATTCTGATCGCAGACCACCTGTCCACGTTACAGAGGTATGTTTGCTTTAGAAATGACTTTGTGGGGGGCTGCCTGGGTGGTTCCATTGGTTAAACATCAGACTTTGGCGCAGGACATGATCCCCCAGTTCGCATCAGGTTCTGTGCTGACAGCCAGCTCAGAGCCTGGAGCCTGTTTTGGATTCTGTGTCTCCCCCTCTCTCTGACCCTCCCTTGCTCATTCAGTCTCTCTCTCAGAAATAAATAAAAAAACATTAAAAATTTCTTAAGTAAAGAAACATTAAAAAAAGAAAAAAGAAAAAGAAATAAATAAGAAAAGAAATGACTTGTGAGTCCTCAGGATGGAAGTCGTTGTAAGTGACCAAGACAGATTTGAACCAAGATTCATGTCATGTTATAGATAGATTGTCTATTAGTTTTGAAGAGGTACATTTGGGGATCTCACACACACACACTATACAATTATATTATTGTCCTAGGAAAACAGACCCGTTAAGAAAGTGCAGCTTCTGCTGCCACGGGCAGTGCTACTGCACCACAGAGAGACTACGGGCTGAGGGCTTTTGTTCTTAACAGAATTTATAATAGTTTTTTTTTTCATTTGTAACAACTTTATTGATATATAATTCACGTATCATACAATTCACCTATTTTTTTTTTTTGAGAGACAGTGCCTGAGAGAGCAGGAGAGGGGCAGAGAGAGAGGGAGACAAAGAATCTCAAGGAATCTCAATGCTGTTATCGCAGCCGAAATCAAGAGTCAGACACTAAACCAACTGAGCCACCCAGCGCCCCTCAGTCACCCATTTAAAGCGTACAATTCAATGGGTTTTAGCATATTCAGAGAATTTTACAACCCTCACCACAAATCAATTTTAGAACCTTCTTGGTCACTCTGTAGAGAAACCCTGTACCCATTAGAAATCACTTCCATTTACCCCCACTCACCCAGCCCTACGCTACCACCAATCTACTTCCTGTTTCGCAGATTTGCCTGTTGCAGACATTTCATATCAATGGAATCATACAATATGTGAACTTTTGTGCCTGACTTCTTTCACTGAGCATGTTGCTTTCAAGCTTCATCGGTGTCGTAGCATGTATGAGTACTACATTTTACGGATATACTAAATTTTGTTGATACCTTCATTAGTTGATGATATTTGGATGGCTTCAATTTTGGGGCCATTATGAATGCTACTGCTGTGAACACTTGGGTACAAATTTTTGTGTGGATGCATGATTTCTCTTCTGTTGGGTACATACATAGGCGTGGAATTGCTGCATCGTACGGCAACTCTCGGTTTAACCTTTCAAGGAACTGCCAGACTGTTTTCCCAAAAGGCTCAGCAAGGGAAAGTTTTACAATGTTTTTGTTTCTGCCTTCTCTTTGGATTGATGACTTCGAGAAGCGTACCCTGTTTGATAGCTTTGTCTAATTCTTTACTTTAGAAGACTTTCACAGCAGACTGATGACTTGCTCAGATTTTACATGCTGAAATGTCAGTGGGCTTTTGCTACTTTTGTTGGCAATGGCTTTATTGTGACAGCATGCATTCCAGGATCATTTCATTCGAAGACATGTCCGGATATTTGAAGTTCCAATCAATCTACTGGCTGGTTGTAACTGGTGGTTTGTCAAAGTCTGCTGACTCGTTTCCTGAACACCGTTACTTTAGCTGCTGAATTATGAATATTTATTGATCAGGCTCTATAGTAATCGCTGAACAAGGACAGATGACTTTAAGGGTCTGTATGTGTAAATAAAACAAGACAATATCATTTGTATCCAAGGGTTTTTCAAGAGCCTCTCGAGAATGGAAAACACTCTGACCAAATAGGCTTCAGATGATGTTGTTAAGGAAAGAAATGACCAGAAAGGGTATGAAGCAGCAGCCGACAGAAGTCACTTCCATTAGAGAACCAAGAACCTAATTAATCTGGAAGAGAACCTAGCAATTGTCTAGTCTGGTGATGGGCAACCCAAAACCCCAAATCTAACTTCAGAGTGAAAGATTAAAAAGCTGCCTCCGGAGCAAACCAAAAAAGCAGAAACCCATAAATACAGAGAACAAACTGGTGGTTTGCAGAGGGGAGGCGGTGGAGAGGTGGGTAAAATGAGTGAAGGAGGGGGTGGGAGGGACACTCTTCCAGTTATAGAACAAATAAGTCGGGGGATGAAAGGTATAGCATAAGAAATATAGTCAATGTTGGGGCGCCTGGGTGGCTCAGTCGGTTAGGCATCCGACTTCAGCTCAGGTCATGATCTCATGGTTTGTGGGTTCCAGCCCCACTTCAGGCTCTGTGCTGACAGCTCAGAGCCTGGAGCCTGCTTTGGATTCTGTGTCTCCCTCTTTCTGTGCTCTTCCCCCACTTGCACTCTGTCTCTCTATGTCTCTCAAAAATAAATAAACGTTAAAAAGAAAGAAAGAAATATAGTCAATGTTATTACAATAGTGTTATATTGTGGGGCGCCTGGGTTAAGTGGCCGACTATTGATTTCAGCTCAGGTCAAGACCTCACAGTCATGGGATCAAGCCCATGGTTGAGCTGGGCTCCATGCTGACAGTACAGAGCATGCTTGAGATTCTCCCTCTCCTTCTGCTCTTCCCCCACCTCAAAATAAATAAATAAACTTTTGAAAAACAGTGTTACATGTTGACAGATGGCAGCTATATTTATGGTGAGCATAGCATAAAATATAGACTTATGGAATCACTCTGTTGTACACCTGAAACTAATATAACATAATGTGTCAACTATACCTCAATAAAAAGTTGAGGCGCCTGGGTGGCTCAGTGGGTTAAGCTCAGGTCATGATCTTGTGGTTCATGAGTTCGAGCCCTGTGTCAGGCTCTGTGCTGAAAGCTTGGAGCCTGGAGCCTGCTTCAGACTCTGTGTCTCCCTCTCTCTCTGCTCCTCCCCCGCTCATGCTCTCTCTCACACACAAAAATAAAATAAACATTAAAAATTTTTTTAATTAAAAAAGAAAATAGTCTATAAATATTTTTATTTTTCCTGAATGGGTACTTATTTTTTTTAATCACTCACTATTAATCCTATTCAAAAAAAATTTTTTTTTCATTTCCTAGATACAGAAATTAAGGCCTAGAGAGGTAAAATAGCTCCTCTAAGTTATATAAGTAACCTGTCCTCAGGTCTCCTGATTCTTAGCAGAGAGCACTCTCCCCTTTGCCTGTCTCCTGCAGTTACTTGGGCTGCTGTGTTAACACGCAGCTGTTGAAACAGAAGTGAACGGCATAAATAAACAGCAGAGCCAGCTTATTTGAACCTGACCAGGGCTGTTAACTGAATGAAAGCCACAGCTATAATAACCAAGCTCAAGGTGGTCTGTTCTTAATTATGTTATGCACTCCTCTCTGCCTTTGCTCTCAAAAATCTTTCCAGAGCAGAAGTGTAGCTACGACAAGAACTATGGAGTTTTTGGGGTTTTTTGTTTTATTTTGGGGAGGGTTTGTAGCCGAAGGATGTTTTTCCAGCCAGCGCATTTTCAATATTTTTCTTTCTTCTTGCTTCCATCTTTCGCTTTTCGCATTCCACAGTCATTGCCTTCGGGCCAGAGCCGGAGCTCTGGTTTCGGCTCCAACGCAGAACTGGGAATTCCAATCCTTCTGTTAGCTGCGTTACTCTCTACCCAGAAGCAAAAAGAAGAAAATCTAACTCCTTCTCCTCCATGGTGAGCTGCTTGGACTCCTGGATCAGGGCAATGCTGTCAGAATTCCATTTTCTCACTTCTGTCTTCCCCACCAACCTCCTCCTTAACCTCAGCCTATTGGTAACACTGTTCCTGACGCCTGTGTGATCATCCTTGTGACAAACAGAAATGAGTCTTTTGAGAGAGGTAATTTGGCCTAATTGATTTAATAGGCCAAGTAGCATAAATCCATTTTCTTTATTTTGGTTATGTCTTTAGACTGTCAGGACTCTCCTTACCCACCCTCATCCACGATGACTGTAAGGGAATGACAATGGCATCGTCTCTCCCCTAAAAACTGCAGTGAAACCACCACGGACACCCTGCACCAAACCTCTCCAAAGGGTTCTCCCTTTGGAGAGCTTTGGGTGAGGCGCCCTCGCTCCTGACAGGTACCAGAGTTGATTCAGGAAAAGCTGATGCAAGCAGCCCATCTTTGATCTGGCTCTCCAAGCTTTGCCAACAGGCTCATTCTGTACTGTGGTTGCCAAACTGTTATCTCCAGAACTATACCCTCTCTCTTTCTACCTACAGTGCCCTGCCCAGGCACAAAATATGCTTCCAAGAACTCCCAAAGGGTAAATGACCCCAAACATAATGATTGTCAGACTGGTGAGTTAATTCCTCAAGTTGGGGGGTGGCTGAACTTAACCCATTTTAAGAAAAATAAAAGACCTCCGGGCACCTGGGTGGCTCAGTTGGTTGAGCGTCCGAATTCAACTCAGGTCATGATCTCACAGTTGGTGTGCAGACAGCTCAGAGCCTGAAACCTGTTTCGGATTCTGTGTCACCCTCTCTCTCTCTGCCCTTCCCTGCTCGTGCTCTGTCTCTCTGTCTCTCAAAAATAAATAAAACATAAAACAAGAAAAAGAAAAAGAAAAGACCTGGAGAGGATTTTTCCTAGTTTGGACTCTTTCATCTGAAAGAGTTCAAAATTTCCAATTAGTTACAGGTTTTCTTTGGGGATGCCTGTAATAGTCTTTGAGGAAGATGAATCAGGAAAGTAATTTGATGAAGAGTAAGAAGGTGCTGGAGAAGAGTTCAATGAAGGGGAGAGTCTCTCTCAAATTTTATTTGGGGCTAAGCCTTCTAGGAAAGGAAGGGCAGAGAAGATGAAGCTGGAATTTTCCATTGTCTTCACCAATAGGGGGTGATCTCATGCTATTGCCTCAATCCCGTTATTTCCACACAAAATATCTCATAAACCAAAACCAATGGTTCTCAACTAGGAGCGATTTTGCTTCTCAGATGACATCTGGCAATATCTGGAGACAGTTTTTGGTGGTCATAATTGGAAGAGTTGCTACTGGTATGTAGCAGATAGAGCCCAGGCAGGATACTAATCATCCGACAAGACACAGCCCCCCAAAACAAAGAACTATTCTCCCCCAAATGTTCACAGTGCCAGCACTGAGAATCCCTTTAACAGACCAAACAGAAGAGGAGAATCAATCACAGTTTACCCAAAAGAATTTTCTCCAGAGAATGTTTTTCAACTCAGCACCAGAGTACTGCTTTGCAAAGGGCCCGCTGTGCCAAGCCACCCCTCCTCCAGTCCTGTCTGAAGTGGGAGATTTATCGTGCTCAATTCTTTTTTTTTTTTAATTTTGTTTAATGTTTGTTTATTTTTGAGAGAGAGAGAGAAGACAGAGTGCAAGCAGGGGAGGGGCAGAGAGAGAAGGAGACACAGAATCCAAAGCAGGCTCCAGGCTCAGAGCTGTCAGCATGGAGCCCGATGTGGGGCCGACGTGGGGCTCGAAACTCACATAATGTAAGCTCATGACATGAGCTGAAGTCATATGCTTACCGGACTGAGCCACCCAGGCGCCCCTACTGAGCTCAATTCTAACATCTTTTCCCTCCAACAAGGTCAACTTGTTAAAGTGACTGGAGTCGTTGCATCTGGGTGCCTCGAAGTAAAATCACTCTTGACTCCAGGTATAGATGGATCGAGAATTTTAGCCAGAGGGTGAGATGAGTGAGGGCTGACAAAGAGCCACCTAATAAAAGACTTCAGTGGACAAACTGCACTCACCCGAAAAGGCTCAGGATGTATTTAACATTGTTGTCAAATCACCAGGGAGAGGAATGAGTAAAACAAAACACATTCTTAGATGGGCAAACAAAGAATGTAGTTAAGACACACTGCATAACTCTGGTACTTAACTCCTCAGAGTTTGGGTTTGGTTTATTTAAAGAAGGCAGAACAGATGCTTCTTTGATGTCTCATTGCTACAAAACTCATCACTGCAAAACTCCACATCCATTACTATTGGTACAAACTCCTGTTTTGTTTTATTTTGTTTTGTTAATTAAAAAAATTTTTTTTCAATGCTTATTTACTTTTGAGAGAGGGAGAAATAGAGCACAAGCGAGAGAGGGGCAGAGAGAGAGGGAGACACAGAATCTGAAGCAGGTTCCAGGCTTTGAGCTGTCAGCACAGAGCCCGACGCGGGACTCAAACCCACGAACCGCAAGGTCATGACCTGAGCCAAAGTCAGACGCTTAACCAAGTGAGCCACCCAGGCGCCCCTTAATTTTTGTTACTTGCTAATGAAAAGAATCCTAACTGGATTGTGTCTCACTGAACAAATTAAGATTGAGAAAGGAAAAAATTCAACTCCGGGCCAAATAGCCTTCTGAGGATAATATTAAGAATTCATTAGAAAAATTGATTTTAAATGATATGTAAACTTTAACTAATAATAGTCCATTCCAGTGAATATGTTTCCTTGCTTTCCAGTGGTTAAATATTAACTCATACCCAGGATAAATTATTAAAAAAAAAAAGCACCCTGAATTTCCCACAAATACGTATCCATCTCCTTCCTGTTTTGTACAGATGCTTGATTTCATGTTCTCTTAGCTTCTTGATATGACTGTCCAGTTTCCTGCTCTGAATTCTCTGCATTCCCAATTTATTTTTCTTTAAAACAGAAGTGCCAGGGGCACCGGGTGGCTCAGTGGGTTAAGCATCTGACTTCAGCTCAGGTCATGATCTCACTGTTCATGAGTTTGAGCTTTCATGTGGGCTCTCTGCTGGCAGCACACAGCCTGCTTTGGATCCTCTGTCTCCCTCTCTCTCTGTCTCTCTCCCTCATACTCTCTCTCTCAAAATGAATAAACAGTAAATAATCATAATCATAATCATAATCATAATCATGCCAGCCTACTGTAGACCTGACACTGTAATAGTAACTGAAGAATCGGTGTTATTTATTTATTTATTTATTTATGGTAAATATTCCTGTGGCTTCCCTGACTTATTCTGGCTTCTGAAATCCAATTTCCTCCTCTCTCCCCGTGAAAAAAATCGGTCCCTGCCACTGGCTGCTAATTGGTGAGCCCTCAGCAAGGTCTGAGGATTGATCTACCGGGGGACAGTAGAAGGATTCCAAACAGGTTTGTATACCCAGCATGTAATTTTCATACCTACAGCTCTCCACTCATCTCCAAGGTGTGTCTAGATTGTAGAGCCAAGAGCTATGACACCAGAGCTTGGCATGCCTTGTCACCTAACGATGAGGACTGACTTTTTGCTGCAAAACAAAACCTATTGCTTGATTTATATCACAACCGTGTACTCTATATGCTCACCTAAGTGTTCTAGGCTCAAAAGATGAGATCCCAGCATGTGCTGCAATAGATATTGCAATTCACACGCACTTTACAGAAGACGTATCAAACTCACCTCTCAACTACATTTTTCCTTCCTCAAAACTCAGGTCCAGACTTTTTTGCGCAACAGTCGTTTTATATAGTTGTCAGCTTTCCATTTGGTGTTCTTCGTCACTTAAAATAATTAAACCTACACATTCCCTAGGGCCAGCAGATGCTGCATTCCTGTCGTTTAAAATCGTTCACTGGTGTCCCCTCATGTCACTATACCATACTTGGCTCAGCCATTCCCTTATTTGGCATTCGGAATATTTGGATTATAAATAGCGGCGCAAGAACATCTTTGCACAAATTACATTTTTTCCCTTTTGGGTTATTTCCTTGGGGTATATTCCCAAAACTGGTATTCCTGGGTCAAAGGTTTGAAAAGTTTCGTGGCTCTTGTTACCCACTGCCAGAATATTCTCTAGACAGATTGGGGTATGTTGGAACACTTCAACTGTTAACTGGGTTTCCCACGATACACAGTAAGAATAACGTGCATTGAACTTCTCATAATCTCATAATGATGGAGGGAGTTACACATTTCAAAACAAAACAAAAGCGAAAACAGCAGCACTCTCTGTAGCCAAAGATGAGCTCTTTTAGGCTAACTTAGTAAAATATACGCTGCAAGAGCTGGGTGAAATATTTGTATTCCAGGCAGAATAGAAAATGAACTCAAGGTTCTGTGAAGTACTGTCAGCTTCTATTTGAAGCTGAGTAGTCTGGGAGAATTTAAAGCTGGCACATGACATGGGGCACCTATGTGGCTCAGCCGGTTAAGCGTCTGACTTCGGCTCAGGTCATGATCTCACGGTTCGTGGGTTCAAGCCCCACGTAGGGCTCTGTGCTGAGAGCTAGCTCAGAGCCTGGAGCCTGTCTTCAGATTCTGTGTCTCCCTCTCTCTCTGACTCTCCCCTGATTACTCTGTCTGTCTGTCTGTCTCTCTCTCAGAAATAAATAAAACATTAAAAAAATATTTAAAAAAATAAAGCTGGCACATGACAGGTGACGAAGAAGATTTGGTGAGGAGGGTGGGGAGAGAGCTAGAAAATAAAAAGAAGGGATGTGCTTTCTTGTCATTGCTGCCTTTGTGGTGATGGCACCAGCACAGAGAGAAATAAGCAGGTTCTGAGCCTCGAAAATTCAGATTATTTACCCGGTGAAAGTGACTTCTAAGAATTGTGACGCTTGAGGACCTTGGTATCCTCAGTTGAAGAATCGAAGCCCAACCAAAACAAACAAACAAAAAATAACCTACTGAGTCATCCTTGCCAACTGGGCCCTTGAGCTAATAATACTGATGATAATGATGGTGACCACGCACCACATACTTACTATGTGCCTATCACTTTTCTAAAGGCTTTACACACATCACCCATTTCATCCCCCCAACTTCTACTACTATCCCACTTTACAGATGAGAAAACAGAATCAGAAAGCTAAGAAACTTCCCCGAAGTCACAGAGCTAGTACGTGTCTGAGCCAGAGTCAAACCCTGACAATTGACTGCCACACCTTGTGCTCTGAGCACTGCAACCGCACTGCCTCAGGTGTGGCCATAGAAAGATGGCTCAGAGATGATGAAATGATGCACTAGGAGGGGCGCCTGAGTGGCTGAGTTGGTTGGGCATCTGGCTCTAGGTTTCAGCTCAGGTCATGATCTGGCAGGTTCGTGAGTTCAAGCCCCACACTGTGCTCATGCTGGCAGTGCAGAGCCTGCTTGGGATTCTCTCTCCCTCCCCCTCAAAATAAATAAATAAACTGTAAACCAAAATTTTAGTGATGCACTAAGATATTCAATTTTATTTTATTTTATAAACCTCTGAATATGTAGGGGTACCTGGCTAGCTCAGTCAGTAGAACATGTGACTCTTAATTTCAGGGTTATGAGTTCAAGCCCCATGTTAGTCATAGAGCCTGCTTAAAATAATAATAATAATGGTTAAAAAACACTTCTGAATATTTAAAATTATTTCTGCTTCCTGTCTACTCATCTGAATTGAAACAATTCAAACATGTCATCTTTAAATTTAAACTACATATGTCTATAATGATCAAACACGATTTTTAAATGCCTAAGAAAGACTGAATGGAAATGTACCAAAATCTTGAAAATGTCCACCTATTTTTATGTGGTGGGATCCTGGCTATGATTTTTCTTCTTTCCACGTTTCTGTTTTTCCTTAGTTGTTCTATAATAAGCATGTGGCATCTTTTTTCTTTTTTCTTTTTTTTTTTTTAATGTTTTATTTATTTCTAGGAGAGAGAGACACAGCGTGAGCAGGGGAGGGTCAGAGAGAGAGGGAGTCACAGACTGAAACAGGCTCCAGGCTCTGAGCTGGCAGTCAGCACAGAGCCCGACGCGGGGCTCGAACCCATGAACCGCGAGATCATGACCTGAGCGAAAGTCGGACGCTTAAATGACTAGGCCACTCAGGCGCCCCGTCTTTTTTCTTATTCTGTATTTTTTAAAAATTCAAATCAAAATGAAGTGCAGTGAACCTCTGTATACTTCATCTGAATCAACCACTATTCACATTTTGCCATATTTGTCTTATTATTCTCTTTCACTGTGTGTGTGTGTATATATATATACATATATATATTCTTATTTTTTGATCACTCATTTAAAGATACTTTGCAAACATCGTGACTCCTTTTCTGAGACATGCTTCATGTATTTCCCAAGAACAAGGAGATTCTCTTACATAACAGAACAGATGTTCTTTTTGTAATCCAAAAAAACCCTCAGTTTAAGAAAAACAAATAATTAACAGTAAACTAAGGCAACCTAAATATTTTCTGTTTCATTACCATGCACTGCAGGTTAAGTGGCCTTTGCTTGCTCACTGCAGCTCCCTTGCCCTATCTAACCTTTGTCCACATGCCCAGCAATACCCTATGTCTGCTGGGGAACTTTCCAGAACACTCTTGACTCCTTGACATTGTTGAGCCTCAGTTTCCTGTCACTGTTATGAATGTCTTACTATCAATCTATGTGCTTCCTTCCTTCTCTGTAAACCAACAAGTTGTTTATATATCATAACACTTAGTTTCAAGTTAATATCTTTATTACTATAATGGAATTTTTTAAAGTTTATTTATTTTGAGGTGGAGGGACAGAGGGAGAGTCCCAAGCAGTCTCTGCTCTGTCGGCACAGAATCTGACATGGAGTTCATCCCATGACCAGGAGATCATGACCTGAGCCGAAATCAAAAGCCAGGTGCTCAACTGACCGTGCCACCCAGAAGCCCCACTGTAATGGAAATTTTAGAACCCTAAAGTCTTTTATTTATTTTTTAAATAAAATCTCTTATAATTACCACTTAGGTAAAGAGAGTCCCTCTTTCAATTTAATAATTTCTCAACTAAAATTATTATTCATTTAACTAGTATTTATTGAGGATCTACTATATCCTAGGCATTGTTGGAATTAAAGTAGCTAGCACTTTTGAGCATTTAGTATGTTCCCCAAGGACTTCACCTAGATACCTGGGTTAATCCTCCCAACTATCTCCATTCCCATTTTCCAGATGGGTAAACTGAGAAGTTGAGTGATTTGCCCAAGGTTGTGCAGCTAGCCAGAATTCCGACCCAAGCGGTGCGCCTCTGTCCAGAGCTCATGCTCAGGGGCACCAGGTAATATGCTGGCGGTGCCTTAGGGGAGGCTCCTTTGTGGGGTCAGCAAGAACACGGCCACTTGTTAGGATAGCGGGGATGCCTGCCTTGCATGGGATTGGTTGCGGTGGAGGGAGAAACCGAAAAGGCAGTTCCATTTTCCCTGCTTCTGGACTCAAGCAGTCAAAATAGATAAGGCGAGAAAAGGATGCCTCTGGGTGGGTAGTTATTTCCATAAAAACTGATAATGGGGTCTTGACCTCATTTAACTGGGCTTCCAGGATATTCTTGGTGTTTCTGCTCCTTCTAGCCGCTCCTCCCGTCTCCTTCACCAGCTTGCCCAACCTCCTTCACCGTGACTTTAAGGTCTCAAGGACTCAGGCTCTGTTTCTTCTTTTTTTTTTTTAATTTATTTCTAGGAGAGAGAGAGACAGCGTGAGCAGGGGAGGGTCAGAGAGAGAGAGAGAGGGAGACACAGACTCTGAAACAGGCTCCAGGCTCTGAGCTGGCAGTCAGCACAGAGCCCGACGCGGGGCTCAAACCCACGAACCGCAAGATCATGACCCAAGCGAAAGTCGGATGCTTAACCGACTAAGCCACCCAGGCGCCCCTCAGGCTCTGTTTCAAGCCTCTCTTCCCTCACCTCCTGCCCAAGCTTTAACCTACTGGAAGCTCTGTGTGTCTTCTGTTTGCCCCTTTTGCCTCCTGCTCTGGGCTCTGAAGGCTGCCCTGGATGGACTCCATCAGGTTCCCTTTCCCTAGGCTTCCATTTGGGTTTTGTATGAGAAATACAAACAAGGGACTAGATGGGGAGTGAGGCCAGGGTATGTATTCCTGAGGGGTCACTGAGCTATGATGGCCTCCCTTATGGAAGTCCACAGCTACTGGTAAGCCACCATGTAGCTCTCATTCTGGTTTCCAGAAACCCTCAGGCCTGGCGAGGAGTCGTGGGAATAGCCCTCCCCCACCTCCGGTTTGCTGCCCCAGGATGCTGCACCCTTTTTAATCAATTTCCTTCCCTTCCCCACACTTTTATTAACAACACCCTTCTTACACTCTCCTCAAAGTCTCCAGCTAGAGGGTGGTCTCTGCTTCCCGTAGCGGCCTCTGCCTAACTCCCAGTGACTCCCAGATGAATATCCCCCATCCAGACCAGCCTCCACTGTTTTCCAGAGCTGTGAGTTCAACTACTCCTTCAACCTCTCCACTTGGATTTCTCACAGCTGCCTCAAACTCAAAACATACGAACCTGGTGTGGCATCCTAAGAAATACATGCGGTCTTTGTCCCCATTTCTGGCACTGAGCTCCTAAAACCCTTGGAATTTCTAAGTGATAAGAGGGATAAAGGTGTCTCATTATTCATAACAAACCCCTTTGAGCCACACCTGAGTTTAGGTTAATGAGGTGACTTTTGGAAAGCACCTAAGGATAGGTTGCCAGGGCAACGAACCACGTGATTAGTGGGTGGAACTTGCCACTACACCTGTGACCTCCAGGAAGGGAAGAGGGACTGGAGGTTGAATCATTCACCAATGGCCAGTGATTTAATAAATCGTGCCCATGTAATGAATTCTCCATAAAACCTGAAAAGGACGGGGTTCGGGCGCCTCTGGGCTGGTGAACTTGTGGAGATGTGGGGAGAGTGGCACCCAGAGAAGGCGGGAAGCTCCCCGCCCTTCCCCCACACCGTGCCCCGTGCATCTCTTCCGAATTACGCTTTTTTTCCCGGCTGCTTCTGAATTATACTTTTTTATAGTCAACCGGTAATTCGAAAGTAAAATATTTCTCTGAGCTCTGTGAGCCACTCTAGCAGATTAATCCAACCCAAGGAGGAAGTCATTGGAACCTCTGACCTACAGAGCCATAGCCAGTCTGTCAGAAGCACAAGTGACAGGGGTACCTGGGTGGCTCAGTCAGTTGAGCGTCCAGCTCTCCACTTTGGCTCAGGCCAAGATCCTGGGGCTGTGGGATGGAACACTCCCGAATAGTACACTTTAAATGGATGAATTTTGAGGTGCCTGGATGGTTCTGTCGATTAAGCATCCAACTTTGGCTCAGTTCATGATCTCGTGGTTCGTGAGTTCAAGCCCCGCGCAGGGGTCTGTGCTGACGGCTCAGCACAGTGAATCCGTGTTCGGATTCTGTGTCTCCCTCTCTCTCTCTGCCCCTCCCCTGCTCGAGCTCTGTCTGTCTATCTGTCTGCCTCTGTCTCTCAAAAATAAATAAACATTAAAAAAATTTAATGAATGGATTTTATGGCATGTGAATTATATCTCAATAAAGCTCTATTGAAAAAAAAAGAAAAATCTTTATATGATCTCCATGAGCCAGCTCCATCTGCCACCTCACCTCACTCCTTGTACGACAGCCTAGCTTCTCCACGTGTCACCTTGGCCTCCACTGGACTTCTGCTCAGACCTCTTCTCAGAACTCTCTCCCCATTTCACACGGTAGATCTCTCTGCAGTCTGTATCGCATTCTTGAGGAAACCTCCTTGCCTGCCCACCCCGAGCCCAAGTCAAGAGTCCTTGCCGGGCCCTTGCACAGCTCTCCCTTCACTTTGCTCTCCAGCAAGCGTCAGTTAGTGATTATCTGAGCCATGTCTGTCTTCCGCACTAGACTCTAAGTCCCACGAAGGCAGCTCCGCACCTGCTTTGATCACCACTGTGCGTGACCTCAGGGTCTAAGGCAGAAGGAGACCTCAGTCAGTCTTTGTTGAATAGCATTGAAAAATATACAGCTATTTGCTGAAGACTTGGAAAACCAGCTAACAAATTATAGATGCAAGTAGTTAGTGTTCCACAAATGACTCAATAAAAAGACATCCTTAGGCACTCCCAACGCAAAATTAGAAAGAGGTTGAAAACCCAAAGGACAAGGCAGGCTTATGCAGAATAGAAACACTGGCCTCTTCCCAGAAGTTGACTCCAGTAGGCAAGGAATAAACTCTCTCAGCCTCGGCTTCTAGGAAGACATGACTAAGACTGGGTTCTGTTTTGCAAGATAGACACTGACCCTCCAAGCTTCTAGGATGAGAGAGAGAGTGGGAACGGAATCTTACTTCAACCCCATGGGCTTTCAGCGCAGGATATGTGCTTTTAGTCGGTGGTCACAGACCTACTAACCAACTATGACCACATTGTCTCAGCCCCTGTGACACTCCAGTTCCCTGTCACCTCTGTGATGCTTTGGACATCATGAAAGCAGGGAAAACACACACAAAACACCGCAGTGATAACAGAACTCATTATCATACAAGTAAGTATTAATACCATGATGTCAACTTTCATATGCACCATTGCTAAATATACTTTTCTCACTTTCCTGAATTCCCTTCCCTGGGTTGTTTGATACTCTCCCAGGTTAGAACAATTTTTTATTCCCATATCTCTGTAGAGTTACAGTAATCTTCAGAGCCAAGAGAAAAAATAATAATGTCTCTGAGAAGCCAAGGGTCAGTCTCTGCATTGTAAACCACTTGATTTTGGAACAGTGTATGAACATAGTCATACTTTCCAACCAGAGCTTCTGTTTTCCATTTAAATTTAACTAGATACAACAATAAGATTTTAAAAATTCATTTCTTGGGGGGCACGTGGGTGGCTCCCTGGGTTGAGCATCTGACTCTTGATTTTGACTCAGGTCATGATCTCATGCTTTGCGAGTTTGAGCCCCACGTCAGACTCTGCACAGAGCCTGCTTGGGATCCTCTCTCTCCCTCTCTTTCTCTCTCAAAATAAATAAATATACTTAAAAAAATTTTTTTTGATCTTAAAAATTCATCCCTTGGGGATTGGTATCGTTCACCAAAATAGTGCTTTCTACTTATCTTGCTTGCTTAGCCAAATCCCACTGTCGTATCATTCAGATATGTAGTATTTTTTTAATTTTTTAAAAAATGTTTTATTTATTTTTGAGAAAGAGAGAGAGACAGCGTGAGCAGGGGAGGGTCAGAGAGAGAGGGAGACACAGAATCTGAAGACAGGCTCCAGGCTCTGAGCCAGCTGTCAGCACAGAGCCCTACGCGGGGCTCGAACCCACAAAGCCTGAGATCATGACCTGAGCCGAAGTCAGACACTCAACCTACAGAGCCACCCAGGACCCCTCAGATATGTAGACTGGGTCTGCTACAAGTGTTAAAAATGGACCTTATCAGGGGCACCTGGGTGGCTCAGTGGGCTAAGCGTCTGACTTCAGCTCATGTCATGATCTCACAGTTTGTGAGTTAGAGCCCTACGCCAGGCTTATGCTGACAGCTCAGAGCCTAGAGCCCTCTTGGGATTCTGTCTCCACCCCCCCACCTGTCCCTCCCCCACCTGTACTCTCACTCTCAAAAATAAATAAACATTAAAAAAATTTTTTAAATAGAACTTATCATATATCATTATGATGAACAGTGAGCTCCAGGGGTTTCATTGGCTCTCTTTAGAATATTTGGGTAATTCTTCATCTTGGAAAAATTTGGGGTTGGTCGGCTGTGAGGTCCCCCCTCCCACATATTTTCTCTGTTTATTGTGTGCGGCCACCAGTCTTGATCAATCTTTGCTGTTCTTGTATAATGTCTACCTTTTTCTAGAACTGTTTGCCTCACAATAATTTGTTTTACACTTTCCTAATTCCACAGTAAAAGACATATAAACTCCTTATTTTTTTAATCCATATTTATTGACTCTCCTTTATTGATTAAAATTAACATATCTTGGTATATTTACTCTTTTCATAAACCATATATCAACTTTTTTGTTTTGAGGCCTTTCACACACTTATTTTGGTTAATTTAGTAATTTCACAATGCCTTTCCCATTTTTTAAGTTTATTTATTTATTTTGAGAGAAAGAGAGAGTGGGGGTGAAGGACAAAGAGAGAGGGAGAGAGAGAGAATCCCAAGCAGGCTCCGCACTGTCAGCGCAGAGCCCAGCTTGTGGCTTGAACTCATGAACAGCGAGATCATGACCTGAGTGGAAATCAAGAGTCAGATGCTCGATCGATTGAGCCACCCAGGCGGCCCCAAGTCCTTTTCCCTTTTGAACATCACGACTGTGGCAGTTTGGTTAGTAGCTTCTCACACTTCCACCCCTGCTGGTCCCTGATCCTTGTTTCGCGGTCCCTTTCTCAAGTTTCATCGCTCCAGGAGCAAAATCCTCCTCCGGTCAGTCTCAATTCCTTTTAGTGAGAGTCAGGGGTTAAGGCGAGCGCCGCTGTTGATGGGCGACAGTCAGGGTCAGAACCAGAAAAACAAAACCAAAACGAATCAAACAAGCCAACAAAAAGAGCCAGAAAAACACATGTTTGTTAAAGGTCATGAGGTCACAGTGATGTTCCCAATGGAATTCACATTTGTTTTTCCAATTGAAATCTCAGCTGACCTTCTCTACAATATTTCTGCTTCAAGGCTTCGCCCTTCTCCAATAATGCCATCCCGTTTCCTTCTCTTGCGCTCCCCACCTGCCTTGCCAGCCGCCATCATGCCATCCCTTTGCTGACAATAATGTCGGTTGATTTGGTCTCCTTGCTGCTGTTGGGCAACCTGTCCTCGCTCCATAAACATCAGGAAACACGGACTTCCAAGTGCGCGCGTGCACACATACACACACACACACACACACACACACACACACACACACGCTGACCAGAGTGTATTGTTCCAGGCAGCCTTCTGACAGCCCAACACCTTTAAGACGATGACTCTTGAGTGATATCATAACTGAGAAAGTTTCAGGGAACGTTCGGTTTTTGTTGCTATTGTTTCGCTAAGCTGTCATTTGGGAAGCTGACATTTATTCTCACAAGATATTTTAATTTGATTTTTTAACATTCTTACTTTTTCTTTCCTTCCTTTCTTATTTATTTATTTATTTTAATGTTTATTTTTGAGAGAAAGAGACACACAGAGGGTGAGCAGGAGAAGGGCAGAGAGAGAGGGAGACACAGAATCCGAAGCAGGCTCCAGGCTGTGAGCTGTCGGCACAGAGCCCGATGCAGGGCTTGAACTCACGAATGTTAAGATCATGACCTGAGCCAAAGTCAGACACTTAACTGACTGAGCTACTCAGGCGTCCCTCACATTCTTGCTTTTTCTGATCTAAAAAGGATCACAAAGAGGAATGATAACGAAAACTGTTTCATTTCAGAAGTGTTGGAAATCACTGAAAAGTATAAAGATGAAAATGAAAATCACTCCAATCTCTTCCCCCAGAAATAACTCCTGCTAGCATTTTGAAATAGGAAATGTTGGCTGTAACAAAAAGGAATCCACATGACCCTGAAAGGGCTGCAGAACCTCAGGCAAATATTTCATCTGAGATTTCTTAGCATTTCTCTAAAAGGTTAAAAGAGCTAGTTGGGCCACCATGCTTCCCCCCCTCCCCAATCTTAAGAGTTGTAGTGAAAACTCATCAGTGATGGTATAATTCTGACTTAAAAGTATGTATTTATGGGGGTGCCTCTCTGGTTTAGTTGGTGTAGCAGGTGACTTAATCTCTGGGTTGTGAGTTCCAGCAATATATTGGGTGCAGAGATTACTTAAAATCTTAGGGGCTCAGTTGGTTAAGGGTCCAACTCTTGATCTCGGCTCAGGTCATGACCTCCTGGGTTATGGGTTTGGGCTCCGAGATGGGCTCTTCGCTGACAACTGAGAGCCTACTTG
The DNA here is from genome assembly GCF_008692635.1 of Crocuta crocuta. Classification (NCBI taxonomy): domain Eukaryota; kingdom Metazoa; phylum Chordata; class Mammalia; order Carnivora; family Hyaenidae; genus Crocuta; species Crocuta crocuta. The sequence goes on along the minus strand of NW_027532426.1, from coordinate 48,418 downwards.
GGATTCTCTCTCAAGAGAAACAAATGAACATTTTTAAAATAGTGAGTAAATAAGCAGGTAAATAAATAAAAGAGTTGTAATGAAAAGTCATCAATAATGGTATAATTCTGAAAATTTTAATGCTTATTTTTGAGAGAGAGAGAGAGAGACAGAGTGAGAGAGGAGGAGGGGCAGAGAGAGGGAGACACAGAATCTGAAGCAGGCTTGTGCTTTAAACACCACACGGGATGGCGTGTCTCTCAGAGCAGGAGCTGCATCCCTCCCAGGGGACACACGGGCCCTTATCCACCTCCCTGAGCCCCTCTCCTTCCACTCCGGCTGCCCCCTCTGGCCCCTCGGGCTCCTGAGGGCCCTGGAGCAGGCCGCACGTGCAGCAGATTGAAAACGCCCCCCCTCCCCCTGCTATCCTCTGCATTCCCAATCCTCTTCCTTCCTGCCTTTTCTTTTGCTTTCCCGTGTTGACCAGATTTATGGTTTGTTGCGTGTCTGCATCACTAAAGTATAAGCTGTACCAGGGCAGGGGTTGTCCTGTTCACTGATGTATTCCAGGCACCTAGCACTGTACCTGGCACATGGTAGGCACTTGGTAAAGATTTGTTGAAGCTGATCAGTTCTCAGGCCACAGCAATGGGTAAATGATTTGAATACTGTCAGCTAAAAATACCCTACGGGGGCGCCTGGGTGGCTCCGCGTTGAGCATCTGACTTTCCGTTTTGGCTCCGGTCTCGATTTCACAGTTTGTGAGTTCCAGCCCCACATCCTCTGCACTGACAGCGCGGAGCCTGCTTACTATTCTCTCCCCATCCCCCCACCCCTCCCCTGCTTGTGCTCTCTCTCTCTCAAAATAAATAAATACACTTAAAATTTTTTTTTTCATATTTATTCATTTTTAAGAGAGACAGAGACTGAGCGCAAGCAGGGGAGGAGCAGAGAGAGAGGGAGACACAGAATCTGAAACAGGCTCTAGGCTCTGAGCTGTCAGCACCAAGCCCGCCGCGGGGCTCAAACCCACAAACCGTGAGATCGTGACCTGAGCTAAAGTTGGTTGCTTAACCGACTGAGCCACCCAGGCGCCCCAGAAACTTTAAAAAAATACCCTATAAAACTATCTTTTACAAGGCAGCCAAAAGAAATAACAAAGCACATCATGGGGAATCGTTTATGGTTAGCAACTATTATACATCTGAAATGACTGTATGTAGAATTAGAGTACCCGCCATCCCTCTGCCCTGCCACCCACGCCCTGAATTACCTGACCAAAGGCGGCCTGGCCTTGTTCGTATGGAAAAATGCTCCTTCCGCTTTGTCAAGTCTCAAGTTCATTTCAGGGTTAACAGCCTGCTTTATTCCAGAAGTGGCTTTCTTGAACAGTGCATCTTTTTATTTTTTGGAAGTTTCTAATCAGTTTCAGTGTCTGTTGTCTTGTGACACAGCTGTCACTCGAAATCTCTTTACCTGAAGTTCTTAGTTTCAGTTTCTCACCTCCTAGGTTTTCCTCTTTCTCGAACTCTTCTGCTTTGCTGGAGCTTCTCCAACACGTCAAAGTAAATCAAATGTTGTTTGTTTGTTTGTTCCAAAAAGGGGAACACAGGCAGTAACCTTTCTGAGTCCTTCTCTGTCGGCCCGTGTCCCTCTTTGGTTCATGTCTAGAATGTTGTCAAGTTTATATTCCAGGTGACGGCTGAGGCCACAGAGGCCAGTGTTGGCCGTCACAACTTCCTCCATCAGTTGCTCAAGCTCCCTGTGCATCCTCATCTCCCTCGCCCTCCCAGTGGCTGTGAAACTGCATAGGAACAGCTAAAGTCAGCTTTCCGAGAGAGATGCTTTCTATGCTTGGAAGAAGTAGTGAGCAGATTCCCTGAGTGGCCATCCGATTATATTATGAACTCATTGGCATGTCTGGCCACAAAAGCCTACTGTGAAGAATTTTATAAAAACAAATCACCTACTGATTTGTCACTGGAGAACATCTTGATTCTTTTTTTTTTTAATGTTTATTTATTTTTGAGAGAGAGACAGAGCATGAGCATGGGAGGGGCAGAGAGAGAGGAGACACAGAATCCGAAGCAGGTTCCAGGCTCCGAGCCATCAGCACAGAGCCCGATGTGTGTGAACCGTGCGATCATGCCCTGAGCCGAAGTCAGATGCTTAATAACCAACTAAGCCACCCAGGCGTCCAAGAACATCTAGATTCTTATAAAGCAAGTTTGCCAAGAGCAAACAAGAAGTGAAATAGCCAGAAATATGGAACATTGCTGCTTTCTATGCATAATCAAGAGGTAAAGGGGCTCACAAAGTCAAGAAGCAGGAAAACCTGATTTGGAATTTCAGGAAAATGGAGACAACCTGGAAGTAACATTCAAGCCTCAGCTTTAAAAAAAAATGTAAAAAGAAGGGTGTCTGGGTGGCTCAGTCTGCTAAGCGTCTGACTCTGGATTTCGGCTCAGGTCATGATCTCACGGTTCATGGGTTCAAGCCCTGCATCAAATTCCACGCTGACGGTGCAGAGCCTGCTTGGAATTCTCTTTGTTTCCGTCTCCCTCTCTATGCCCCTCTCATGTGCGTGCTCTCTCTCTCGCTCTCTCTCTCTCTTTCTCTCTCTCTTGATCTCAAAAATAGAATAAAATAAAATAAAATAAAATAAAATAGGGGCACCTGGGTGGCTCAATCGGTTAAGGGTCCGACTTCGGCTCGGGTTATGATCTCACAATTTGTGAGTTCGAGCTCCACATCGGGCTCTGTGCTGACAGCCAGCTCAGAGCCTGGAGTCTGTTTCAGATTCTGTGTCTCCCTCTCTCTCTGACCCTCCCCTGCTCATGCTGTCTCTCTCTCTCTTTCTCTCAGAAATAAATAAAACATTAAAAAAGAAAAGAAAAAAGTCGTCTTGTCTTGTAGCCATTGATACAGAGAAATCTGGTGGGAGCCTTGGGGAATGGGAATAATGAGTACTGTTTTCTGTATTAAGTTAGGACCCAGCACTCTTCAAAATCTCTGGTCCTGGAGGACGTACATGCATAAAATATCACGCATTTATTTCATCAGAGAAGAGTTAAAACTCTCAAAAACACAAACGCCAAATCATTTCCAGAAGGCCACAACTCGTCTCTCGATTCCCCGTTTGCATTTGGGGAAACGTCTGATGACCCCACATTCCATGGACAAGGTCTTCAGAGCAACAAGGGAACAAGAAGATTAGAAGCCCTTTCAGGTTTCAGGCTGGCTGAACAGGGAGGAACTCTTTTACCCTTTTTTTTTTTTTCCCTTTCCTGGCAGAGACCTGGGCAGCCACAGGCCCACAGCACCCTCTGCTGTTGAGTTCCAAAGGACGGTGCTTGGGCGTTGGGATGAAGACCGCTAATGGATTCTGGTCCTGGGCAAGAAGCAAATTACAAGAGCAGAAGAAATTCGAAATCTGTTTCCATGCAAAACCTCAGGATGAGTTCATCTTGCTGGTAACAGACAGCAAAGGCGAAGCAAAATAAAACCGGGCAGCTGAACTTTTCCAGCGAGGCAGCTTTTCAGCCTGTTCCAAGCGGAGTGGAAATCCCCAATGCAC
>NW_027532426.1:29836-44814 GCF_008692635.1 Crocuta crocuta | reverse complement strand
CAAGATAGGAAAAATACACCTTGTCTAGTGTCGTTTGCGAAGTGCATGTAATACTGTCTCCATAGGGATCGAGCCCAGAGTAACAAGGAGGGGGAGGCCAGCAGGCTTAGAATTAAATGTAGGGATTTAGGAGCTAATCTTCTGGACCCCAAAAGAATAACCCCTTAGCTTTTCAGCTCCGGCATTATAATGTACGTGCAGGCCTTAACAGAGGTAAAATTAGAGGCTACGTGGCAACGTTATAATGGAAGGTTTTCACTTCTATTTGTAGATTGCTTAATTGATCCTTTTTCCTTGCCAAAGGCACCAGACAGCCTTGGGATCCTTAAATGCTCCCATCTTAACATCATTTATTTAACCATGAGAGAGATACTAGTTTATAAACAAAAAGACATTTATGGTATACATAAAGTTGTGATCTTCTAAAGTATATTCGTAGACGTAGAGGGGCCACACAGCACAGTGGGTGGGCAGATGGAGACAGGCTGCTGGTCCTTTACTCCTTGAGTGACCTCAGGCGAGCTCCGTACTCTCCGTGCCTCTGTGTCCTCACCTGTAAAATGGGGATCACAATAGGATCTATCCCCTCGGGCTGTTACGAGAATTGAGTGAGTTGATATTTACAAAGTGCTTCGAACCACGTCTGGCAGAACTAGGTAAGTACTGGTTCAATACCGATCAATAACTAAACAATACCAAACAAGAGAAAATAAAAAGTGTGTAGTGGCACTGAAATCTGCTTTTCCATTGGAATTGCAATCCACAGAGGTTTTTTTATCAAGAGGGCTGTCCCCGTGCTCATGAAGCCTTCAACAGTGATGTCTTTGTCACCCTCTTTCTGCTTAGGGTGCAACACAGGATTTATCTTCTGCTAATGGGGAGAAAGGTAGCCTCTTGGGGTGAGAAAAAAATGGCCCAGCAGTGATGGGGAGAGGCCCATGCGGGTGAAGAGCAAAACGAGCTTCATGTCTGTCTAATTTTTTGCCTCCTTGTAACGGTCAGGTGAAAGGCATCCAAAATACATAGGGCTCAGCAATGAATCTAGCAGCCTCTTCAAAACCTTGGTTATCTTCTGGGGCTAAGGGACAATTTGCAGCTCTAGAATTTCTTTTCAACTTATTTTTATTTGTTAAAATTTATTATTATTATTATTATTATTTTAGTCAGAGGAGGGGGGAGAGTGTGCATGCATACATGAGCAGGGGAGAGGGACAGAGGGAAAGGGAGAGAGAATCTTAAGCAGGCTCCATGTTCAATGTGCAGCCAGACATGGGGCTCGATCCCACGACCCTGGGATCATGACCTGAGCCGAAACCAGGAGTCTGATGCTCAACTGACTGCCACCCAGGAGCCCCACAGCTCCAGAATTTCTATAAAGGGCCCAAAGATGGCTATCTGGTTGGAAGGGAAACAAGGAGAGTTGTCAAAACAAACTGGTTTTGTTTGTGTGTTCGGCACCCTGCTTTGTCTGAGACATGACGCATGGATCCTGGAGATCATGAGGGGCCTACCTTCTCCCCGGGCCTCCCTGGTCACTGCCCTGACCCTCCCCTGCTCCCCTCTCCCGCATTATTCTTTTACTCTGCCCTGTTCTTTTCCTCTGTGACTTAACAGAGTGTATAATTTTACATGTATTTGCTTGTCTCTTTCCTGTCTGTCTCCTCCATGGCTGTAAATGCCGTAAGCACAGTGACCACATCTGTTATTTACCAGTGCGGCCCAGTTCTTACATCAGTGTCCAGCACACACATTGCCTTCTCAGTAAGTATCTGTGGAATAAATGGACAAACAAATTCTGTGGTTGTTTATTATACGCACAAGTTACCAACAACAAAAGCAAGTTAGATGCTATGAAAGGAAAAGGGAGGGATTTCTCACAGAAAAAAATGTTGGTTCCTCCCTCGTTTCTGAAAAACGTGGCTTTGAGGTTGGTATCTGAGGGCTAACGGGGATATTGACCAGCAAGCCTTGACTGCAGGTTGCTTCTGCAGGGAGTTTATGAAAGGGCAAAAGAGAGACAAGTCTGTCCCTACGAGAGCCTCTTTGCTCTGGACATGGGCCCCGTTCTTGTTCCTTAAAGTTGAAAGTCTGGCTCTCTGCCGACTGTAGTCTGCACAGAAGGTGCAGACCTTTCTGGAAAAAGGAGGAAATTTCTCCGTCACTCTTTCCCGAATAGCCTTGGTTGCCCTCCATCGAAGGTGCTTTAGTCACAGTTTGGATCTAATTCAGGAAAAGAACGGGAGACACAAGCTTTCTGCAAGAGAGTTTTTCATTAGGGCATGTTAAGCTGTCTGTTTTCCCTGGGAGGCCCAGGACTTTAAGTTCTTATTCAGGAAAAGACCTGGCATTCTGGCACAGCTTGGCTGACTCACTGGTTTCCACTCAGGACATTTAGGCATGATGTCTTCCTGAATTCAGTCGGCCTCTTGCTCTGCGTCCATCTCTTATCTGACATCTTTTATTTCCTGGACTAACATCTGACCCCAGTACCTATACGAGCACCTGCAGGCACATGGGAGACCCTGGGCTTGGTGTGAGCCATGGGATCTATGCCTTCAGCAATTCATGGGGACTTGAATCATAAAACTGAAGAGCAAGGAGCCCCTTCACACGATTGCTATGCTGTAAAAGTGGGTTACTGCAATGTTCCTGACTATATATATGTGTGTGTATGTATACATAAAACTCTATCACATTTTGTGCTGATTCATAAAATACCTATTGTTTTGCTTGTGCTCATTTAATGTTACTCTAATAAATTATTAAATTTATTTTTAATGAATTTTAATGAATAAATGACTTAATTCATTCTGCTTTGTTTTGGGGTGAACCTCACAAAAGACAATCGGCCCTGTATTTTCCTAATTATTTCAGGAAGTTCCTTGTTTCTTAGGACGCTGTGTTCACATCCCTATTTTCAAGTCAAGAAGCTGAAGCTCAGGGAGAGACTCAGCAGGGAAACTGTCCTGGGTTGTGACTGTGGTTCTGGTGTGATGTGTGGAGCTCCTCCTTCACCCTCACGGGTGTCTGAGTTTTGGTAATAAATGATATGGTTACTCTAGGTCTTTGTGAGCAGAACGCACATAAGAGACAGCAGGCAAGGCTGTCCTCCAGTCCCCTGCACTGTCTCACACCCTGATGAAGCAGAAGCAGAGGACGAAGGGAGATCACACACACACACAGACACACAGATACACACACACACACATATACACACACACACACAAGAAAATGAATTCAGGGGCGCCTGGGGGGCTCAGTCGGTTAAGCGTCCGACTTCGGCTCAGGTCATGATCTTGCAGTTCGTGGGTTCGAGCCCCGTGTCGGGCTCTGTGCTGACAGCCAGCTCCGAGCCTGGAGCCTGCTTCAGATTTTGTGTCTCCCTCTCTCTCTGACCCTCCCCTGCTCACGCTGTCTCTGTCTCTCTCAGAAATAAGCAAACGAACAAACAAATAAATAAAATCCACCCTCTGTAGATGCACAAGAGGGTACGTAAGAAATTGGTGGTTGTCTCTGGTGAGAGAAATTGGGTGAGTCGGGAAGGGTTGGAGGAAGATTTTAAAAATATATTTAAAAATTCTCGATGATGCCTTCCATACCCCAAGGCAGCCTACTGATGCAGAATCAATGCCTAACTTTCCCTTGGAAATTCAAACTCCCCTTCCTTCTAGCCACCCCCCTGCAGCCCAGCTCTAACCCACCGCCTGACTCTGGCTCAAGTCCTCGGACTCAACTCCTGTCCTTAACGAGTAGGCTGCCTCGTAACTTCCAATCTTACCAGAAAAGCCATTTCAGCTTCATTCTCTTTGGGAGAAGACCAATTGGATCCTGTCATTCTCTCCTTATGGCGTCTTGACATGAGGGGAAAACGATTCCCCACCAGAACTATATTGACCTAGGAGCCCGTTGACTAACAGTCAATTCTCAATTTGCAGGTAAAGAGGAACAGGATGTTTCGGCAATCAAAAAGTACGTGTTCTTAGGTCATCTCGGGGAACACACAAAATTGTTCACCCACTTACCATTAAATATGCTACTTTCACAACACCCCAGAGGATTAAGTACTGCCATCACCGCAACTTCCCAGCTGACCAAACTGAAGGTTGAAAAAGCAAAAACACTTTCCCAAGGCAAATAAGTGACAGAACCCAGAATTTTTTTCCAGTTGTATTTTTTTAATATTTATTTATTTGGGGGAGAGAGCAAGTGAGGAAGAGGCAGAGAAAGGTGACGGAGGATCTGAAGCAGGTTCTGCACTGACAGGCTGACAGCAGCAAGCCCAGTGTGGGAGCTCACAAACTGTGAGATCATGACCTGAGCTGAAGTCAGATGTTCAACTGACTGAGCCACCCAGGTGCCATCAGTTGTATTCTTAAACGGTGGAATAAAACGTCATGGAATAAAACATAAATGTAGGCTATAATGAATAACTGTAAAGCCAACAACTATTTACCTTCCACCCAAATCAGGAAAACACCACACTGCAGGCATCCCAGGAATCCCCCTCCCGCCCACATCTGGGGTCCCTTCTCCATCCTGCTCCACTCCCTTCCCCCAGAGGTAAATGCTGTCCTTTTAAAATTACCCACTTCCCTAGGGTACCTGGGTGCCTCAGTCAGCTAAGTGTACAACTTGGGCTCAGGTTATGATCTCATAGCTCGTGGGTTCAAGTCACACATCAGGCTCTGTGCTGATAGCTCCGAGCCTGGCGCCTGCTTCAGATTCTGTGTCTCCCTCTCTCTCTCTGCCCCTCCCCTGCTCACACTCTCTCTCCCTCAAAAATAAATAAAACATTAATTTAAAAAATGAATGAATCACCTCCTTGCTTTTTTTTCTAGTTTTATCACCCATGGGTGCCCAAAGCCAGGATGCCTGGCTCAGATCTATGAAAGTCCAGTGTCTTTGTTCTTAACCTCGAGATACTTCCTCTTGTCCTATCAGTTGCTGAAAGATTGGTTTAAATCCTCCACCAAATATGGATTTGTCTGTTTCTTCTTTTAGCTGTCAATTTCCACTTTACGTATTTTGAGGCTGTTATTAGATGCAAATTGAGAACTATTTTGTCTTTTACATATCCCTCTTGATCTCTAACAGTGATTCTGAAAGTCTCAATAACATGACCCCAGGGGCACTCTTGATTTCAACTCAGGTCATGATCTCGATGTTCGTGGGATCGAGTCCCACGCTGGGCTTTGTGCTGACCAGTGAGGAACCTGCTTGGGATTCTCTCAAAATCAATAAACATTAACTAATAATAATGGGGCACAAGCTCTCTTTGGGTTAGTCTTCTGGGATACTTTTTTCCATCCCTTTTCTGTCTGAGTAACACACTTAGAGAATCTTTCTACTATATTTGTGTGGCACTTGACCTATTTGCAAAGTCTGATATCTTTTAGTTCTAAAACACAGGACTAGGAAAATCAGGGGAAAAAGAAAACGAGATCTGAATGCCTGGCTCGCCCTCCCCTTAGGCAGCCGCATTTCCACAGGAAGCAAGGTTGCAGGTGCGTGTAGAGAAATGCGGACACTGCATCAACGTAATGCCCCCTCGTGGACGTGATGCCTGACGGGGGCGACATCAGAAAGCTGTTTTGTTGTGGGTTTTTTTTTTACTGTTTATTTTTTATTTCTGAGAGAGAGAGAGACAGCGTGAGCAGAGGAGAGTCAGAGAGAGGGAGATACAGAATCCAAAGCAGGCTCCAGGCTCTGAGCTAGCTGTCAGCACAGAGCCCAAGGCGGGGCTCAAACCCACGAACCGTGAGATCATGACCTGAGTCGAAGTCGGATGCTTAACCGACTAAGCCACCCAGGCACCCCTACATCAGAAAGCTGTTTATTCACAAACACACATCACACGAACACACCAGAGAATACTGTATAAATCAGTCATGTGCGTGTGGTACCACAACCATGTCAAGCCAAGCTATTTTATTGTCCAACAGACTCTGTAGTCACAGAAGGCCAGTTCTCAACAGCAGGAGCCCCAGGGAGGCGGCCGGGTCCTCACTCCTCAGCACTCTGGGTGCTGATGTAGTCCTGGAGGAGCGCCCGTGCCTCTGCCCGCCGGCTCATCTTGGTGCCCTTGCCCTGGAAGCGGCCTTTCTTCCCAGCTCCTTTGCCTTCCAGCACCTCGGCCACCCTGGGGAGCAGAGAGACAGTCAGGCAGAAAGTCTTCAAGGGAAAGGCCACAGGGAAAAAAAAAAGGGAAGTTCGGAGTCCTTCCCCACACTCAGGGAAGAGTGGGAAGTAAGGAAGAGTATATGGCTTCTAGAAAACCTTCTTAAAATTACCTGTACATATGCACAGATATATGGACCATGTTTATTCTAAGAGTGAGTAATTTGGGGGACAAAAAATGAAATACTACTTGTTGTTCTACATATTAAAAAAAAAAAGAAGTGTGAATAACTGGAAACAACAGAAGAGTCTAGAAATGGGAGGCTAGATAAATCATGGCAACCTCCAGGGAGCAGCAGGAATGTCCACTAGGGGTAAGGGGCTGCAGACAGAAACGCCTGTAGGGGGCAGCAGTGAAGCACACTGGGGGTGAGTGCGAAAAGGGGGAGGGGCAGGGGGGGCACTGTGGATAGAGGGACAAGCCTGTCCCATCTGAAGCAGGAAGTCACCACCCAGTTCCTAGCAGCTATTGCCATGTGGGCACGTGGGCCCACTGTTGCCAGAGCGTGCCTTTATTTTCCTTTTTTGAGAAAAGCTAGAACTCTACATTTTTATGTATACATCTCCTAATTTTATTTTTTTTATTTAAACAAAATTTTTTTAGTGTTTATTTATTTTTGAGAGAGAGAGACAGAGTACGAGCAAGGGAGGGGCAGAGAGAGAGACACACACACAGAATCCAAAGCAGGATCCAGGCTCTGAGATGTCAGCATAGGGCCCAACATGGGGCTTGAACTCACAAACCGTGAGATCATGACCTGAGCTGAAGTCAAACGCTAACCTAACCGACTGAGCCACCCAGGCGCCCCTACATCTCCTAATTTTAAAATGTTAACTACTAACTGAAATTTTAAAATAGGAGTGCCTGAGTGGCTCAGTCAGTTAAGCGGCTGACTCTTGCTCTCAGCTCAAGTATTGACCTCAGGGTTGTGAGTTCATGGCCTGCACTGGGCTCCACGCTGGGTGTGGAGCCTACTTAAGAAAAAAGATAAAATAAAAAACTTAAAACAGTACCCAGTCCAAACCAATCAGCAGCCCACATCTGGCTGCCTGTCCAGAACCTCTGCCTTAAATTCTTATGTTTTCCTTTGAACACATTTTCATCAGAGCCAATCAGGACTTTGAAAACCCCAAACACCAGAAAGAATATGGGACACTCTATATCTAATATAGGGGCACCTGGGTGGCTCAGCTGGTTAAGTGTCCTAGACTCTTGATTTTGGCTCAGGTCACGATCTCATGGTTGGTGAGATCAAGCCCCAAGTCCAGCTCTGCACTTAACTGCACAGAGCCTGATTGGGATTATCTCTCTCTGCTTCCCCCTGGCTCAAGGGCACACACATGCGTGCTCTCTCTCAAAATAAACTTTTTTTATATTAAAAAATAATGAATATATAGGTAACGAAGGTAAAGAAAGTTCTAATTTTCCCATAACAATTACATCAATGCTGATTTTTACTTTATCTTAAAACCCTTTTTCCTCTGAAAGAGTTGGTCTGTGTCTCTGCTTTGCTGGTGACGTAAGCACCTGCTTTATCGGCTGAGTGATAATCCAGCACCTGAATTCATGTGTCATTTCTGTTATCTCAAGTTCTAAAAGAAAAAAACAAAGCAGAGGAAATTTGGAGCGAAAAAGACCTAGGTCTGAGCCTCAGTTCTACTGACTGTGAGATACCAGATGCATAATGTGTCGTCCCTCATCTGTAAAATTAGGAATGACTGCAGTGACAATTATTCCTGCTTGGCCCACCTCCCATGCCTGTGACACGCATCAAAATGCAATCACAGATGTGGTGGCCCTTTTTGTGGGTTTAGGGTGCGATCAGCAGGTTAGTGCAGACAGTGCACAGATTACCTGGGGCCCAGGGTCTCCACGGCTTCCGCTGGCCCCGCCAGTAAGAAGAGCCCAGCACCTTTCTCATCACCCACAGTTAAGAACAGGAGGGTCTCCTAGAAGGTAAGATAAAGAGAGAAGTCCTGACACCTGAGGAAGTAGGGTCGCTCCCCCTAAGCGCTGCCCTCTCCTCACTCTCAAGGTCACTTTTACCCTTAAACCATGAGTGATGTTCCTGGTGAGTGATGATGCAGCACCTATGCTCTGGCCCACCAGGGCCAAGAAACGTTTTGAGAATGACTATAGGAGCTTAGGTGAAACATTAAGAAAAAGCAGCAGGCTGCTGACCATGGCCAGGCACTAAACGCCTTTTGTGATCTGACTCCCATCAAACTTTGCAGCGTGCCCACCGCTTTCCCTCACACAGCCCGCACCTGCCACTGCGTAAAGCTGCCCAGCCCCCTCTGCCTGGCCGCCTGTGCTTCCGTGTCTGATGACCACTAGGCAGTCCTCCCGGCCCCTCCCCTGGGATCTCCCCACTCTTTCAGGCAACATGTCGCTCCGCCTCCAGCATTCACCACCCTAAAGTAGAAATGCTGACATCCACATTTGCCTCCCAGACTAGAAAGTGAGCTCCTTCAGAGTCAGTACACTCTGCACAGGATTATAAAGAGACAAATACACTGTTTGGCCCAGGGCAGGTACTCCAAAAAAGTGTCTTTTGAAATAAATGCAAAAGAGAGACCTGGAAATCATGAAGTTGCAGACTACCAGGATGGGCGGGGGCACTGGAGGCAGAGGCGAAGGAAAATGGAAGGGATGGCCTTCAAAGGGTCTAGCCAGCCCACTGCTTCTAAAACCAGCCCCCTGGCACATATAAATGGGGGTGGCTTAGAAGAGTTCCAGCTCTGATAAAAGGAACTCAGAAGCTGGTAAATGTCGCAGCCCGAGAGGTCACTATCACAGGTCTCACAGCTAGTGCTGAATGAAAGCCCAATACTGAATGAATTCCCTACTCTTCATACATTCATTGGGGAGAGACTTCAACTAACCTAATGCCCCTCACTTAGGTCTCTACCCAGGGGGGAGAGAGAATCTCACGCTCCTCTTACCTCCGACCCAAGCTCATTGGCAATGATATTCATGAACTCAGAATCCCCCTCCTTCCTAAAACAAAGTACAAAGGCGTGAGATCCAGCTTGGAGAGGGAGCTGAGAATCTGCAGGAAGCCCCCCTCTTCCTCATAAGGCTGGCCTTGCGGTGGGCTGTCTGTGCGAAGTCCCAGATTCTCTCAGCAAAGACAGAGAGTACTGGCTGAGAGCCAGGAATAAGTCCTTGGCAGTTTATACCATGCTTTGCATATGTTTATGTCTCCCTTCAATAAGATCAGTCAGGTAAGGAGACATCTGTTAGATGGTGAAGAAGGTGAGGAAAGGCGGTAATGAAAGTTACAGTGCTACTACAAAGATACTCTTCTAGAACCCAGGAAGTCTGGAAAGTAACACAAGTAACACATCCCCCAGGGTCTGCTCAGCCTTGAGAAAGCAGCGAGTGGCCCGCCTCCCACCAGGCACTGCACAAGGGGGAGAGGCTGAGCCCCAAGGCCAGCACCCCCACTCCCTGTCTCTCACCTATGTAATGTGACCACACCTCCCCAGTCCGGGCTGTTCCGCAGGCTGTGGGCAACATGCACGGCCAGATCTCTGAGCAGATTCAGGTTGTTCTAAAATGGATACCGTCACTCAACAGGCAGAAGGAGTAACAGGGGAGCTCGCCATCTCCCCCCCACCTCACTCCCCCTCACCCCTCGCTCTGAGGAACCACACATCTGGGTAGGCCTCTCCATCCTCTATGGAATAAGTCACCTTCTGCAAGAGCTTGACCGAGTTCTGTAGCTTCTTCACTGCTTCCGTGTGATCCTCTGCTCCACACCTGCAGGAGAAAGGTGCGTGGTCACCTGCCCAGCGTCCCAAACTGCTTTTGGGATAGGGTGTGTACCCATGATGCCCCCCCCTTTTTTTTTTAAATTTTTTTTAATGTTTTATTTATTTTCGAGAGAGAGACAGTATGAGCAGTGGAGGGTCAGAGAAAGAGGGAGACACAGAATCCAAAATAGGCTCCAGGCTCTGAGCTAGCTGTCAGCACAGAGCCTGACGTGGGGCTCGAACCCATGAACCGTGAGATCATGACCTGAGCTGTAGTCGGACACTTAACCGACTGAGCCACCCAGGCGTCCCCTATGATGCCCTCCAGTTGGGGCCCAAGGGACATTCCAAGGAGGCCTCCTAGAGCAACTGAGGAAGAAGACATAAAGGAATACATCATTTTACATGGGTCGGACTTACTGTCCAAAGTGCTTTATCGCTTATGAGTGCATCTTACTCCCCACCCGCCCCGGGATAAAGAGAGGACTGTCTACCTTACAGGCAGGAGAGCTAAGCTTGGGGTGGCCAGGACCTGAGACAGGGGGCAGCAGTGGGCATACTTAAGCAGAGTGGTCAGTGCTTTTTCAGTTCCATGGCTTCTCTCCATCCACTTCAGCACCCGGTTCCCAGCCAGAAACGCCAGGTTGGTTTTGTTCTTTTTCCCCTTCTCGGTGCCCAGAATTTTAATGACCTACATGAGGCGATGGAGGAACACAAGCCCATGCGTAAACCACAGTGGCTGCCAGACCCGAGAGCGGGAGATCCCTAGACCGGTGCCCCTGCAGGGAGGCACTGAAGGAGGGACTCCAGGCGGGCCCCCTCAGCTGTCCCCCGTGATCCCGCTCAGCCCGCTCGGGATCCCCGCTTCCCGAACACCCTCTCTCCCAGCCACTCAAGAGCCCATCTTTACCCACCTGAAGGTCACTGAGGTTGCTCACATGGGTCCCACAGCACATGTTGGAATCAACGCCCTCGATGGTAACAACTCGAACAGGCCCAGCATGGTCATCCGGCAAACCCCGGCCCCTCACCTGGAACACAGCGGAGGGAGAAGGGCTGTCTGAATTTTGATGACGGGCCCTCGGAGGGCCATTCTGCAGATGCTGCCCCCGTGGCTCTTGCTCACCTGCTCCACCTCAGGGTCATCCAGGCTCAGCTCTCGCACAGTCACGGGCAGCCGGCCTCTGATTTTTTCATTGACGCTCTGCTCAATGGCAGCCAGCTGCTCTGCGGTCACAGAGGGGCTGTCCAGCTCAATCACGCTCCGGAGTCGCCCTAGCTCCCTGCAGAGGAAGTGCGGCAGTCACAGGATGCTGATGAGGACAGTAAGAATATAAGAAAGTCTACAAAGAGCGTTCACGTAAATGATCTGATGTAATCCTCACAAAAACCCTCCAAGGTGTAGACTGTCGTTTCCTTTTTACGGGTGAGGGATAGGAAGGAATGTGATCAAGATCATGCAGCCAGAATTCACCCCCTGGGTCTCTGGGCTCCCAACCCCACGTTCCTTCCTTCTTGCATCTTCATGCTTCCCCGACACACACAAGGTCACCCACCGCTCCACGCTAAGGGGAACAGGTGAACACAGCAGATTCTGAATCCTATCCTTTCTTTTAGCCTCCTACCCCGGTCCATTACTGGGAGAGGAGCTGGTAGCCGGGGACCTGTGACATATGGTTAGTCTTATGTCCTCTGCTCACCATGATGTGGTCTTCAACCCAAACAGATGGTCAGCAACTGCTGTGATGAGATGCTGCCCTGAGTGGAGAGAGCAAGAGACAGGAAGAGTGAGAAGTGCAGCCTGCCACATGCCCCTGAGATCACCACAGAGATTCTCCCCGTGGGGGACCTGCCGGGTACTGGCTCATACTCTTGTCACAGATTTTATTGAAAATCCTCACAAGAACCCTACAAAAAGTTTTGTGATGCCATTTCACACATGACCTACATCAGGGGTCTGAGGGAAGGACAATGAGAGCTGGGACCAGGATGACTGCATTAACAATGGAAGGAAGTGATGTTCAGAGGATCAACTGATGGGACTCAGTGGTTGGCTCTCCCCGAAGAGGTGTCTGCACAGACTTTCAGGATTTTTCTTTAATTTTTTTTTTAACGTTTTATTTATTTCTGAGAGAGAGAGAGAGAGTGTGAACAGGGGAGGGTCAGAGAGAGAGGGAGACACAGAATCCAAAACAGGCTCCAGGCTCTGAGCTGGCTGTCAGCACAGAGCCCGAAGCGGGGCTCGAACCCAAGAACCGTGAGATCATGACCTAAGCTGAAGTCGGACACTTAACCGACTGAGCCACCCAGGCGCCCCAGACTTTCAGGATTTGAGCAACCAGGTGGATGCTCACAGAAGACCAAGTCAGGGGGAGGAGATGCCTTTTTAAGTCCGTTTGGAACGTGGTGAACTTAAAAAGCCTAGGAGATATCCAGGTAAGGATAAAAAGTGGGAGGGCGATAATACCGTTACTCTAATACTTTAACTGTTCACGTTGTTTTTATAACATTTATCATATGGTGTCTGAATCGGAGCAGCTTCTGATTATGTCTGTCCTTTCCAAAAGGTTAACCCCAAGAGAACCCAAAGATGCCTCAATCATCACGGCATCCCCTTCACGGCAATGGCCCCTCCCACAGGTGTCCCAGGCCGCCCCACCCACCTGAATGCTGCTGCATGTGGTCAAACCTTCGCTCCCAGTCCACCCGGACCTGGACCTCGGTCCCAGGGGCCAGGGCTGTCTGGGTGAAATGATCAGCCTGGGCCCCCTGGCGGGTCACTCGCAACACAGAGATGTCATTGATCGTACCGTGGTCATCGGGCTGGGGAAAGAAGTAAAGCTAATCAGGGGTGGGAGACAGAGCTCACCTAAACTCCTGGATACAAAGACCCTCTAGGGAAAGTATGTAAGAAATGCATCCAGAATTTGGGATTCCCTAAGGGACAAGAGGCATTGTCAAGTGAGGGGTCCACTTTGTTCCGTGAGGGGCCTCTGTTCTCTTCACTCTGAAGGCCCATATATTTTGTTCTGCAGAAGAGAATAGCAGACTTAAAACACAAGTTGTAGGGGCGCCTGGGTGGCTCAGTCGGTTAAGTGTCCGACTTCGGCTCAGGTCATGATCTTGCAGGTAAGTCTGAGCCCCGCGTCGGGCTCTGTGTTGACAGCTCAGAGCATGGAGCCTCCGTCAGATTCTATGTCTCCCCCCCTCTCTGCCCTTCCCATGCTCATGCTCTGTCTCTCAATGACAAATAAAAAAGTTAAAAATTAAAAAAAAAAAAGAGGTTGTAACTACAACCACACAGATTTTAGTAAAACCCAAAGAAACTTAACCATCGCTCTCACTGCCTTAATTTAGATTATCTTCCTACAGTTTCTAAACCGGTTTGATTTTCCTCCTGCCCTCCACTCCTTCCTCCACGCTATTACTAGAATTAGCTTCAAAAAATATTTACTCGTTTTAAGAACACCTGGCTGGCTCAGTCAGTGGAGCATGCGACTCTTGATCTCCAGGTCGTGAGTTCGAGCCCCATGGTGGGTGTAGAGATTACTTAAAAAAAATAATAAAGAACAAAAACATTCATTCACTGAAAAAATATCTCGTGCCACCTGCTGACAAGATCTTGCCATGACCCAAGAAAACAACGAAAACACAAAGCCCCTCATGGAACTTAAGGGTCTGGAAAAGAATACAGACACACACACAAAGGTCACTGTTGTATGATCTACAACATGCCGTCATGTAAAAAAGTACTCTGTTCTAGAAGAGTTCACAGGAAAGAGACCTACCAGACTCAAGGAATTAGGGGAAAAATGTACAAGATGAGTCCCTCTATAGTCACCTGAGGTAACAGGTGTTCTTTCAGCAGACAATCCCTGTAATAACGATGCTGAGATGAAATTGAACTTTCTCACTCTCAAGTGTACTGACCATGATCTCTCGTGTCACTTCCTTGCCTAAGTACTTCCACGGTTTGCCACCGCTTCTTGAATGAAGTCCACACACCTTAGCACATGCTTCAAGTTCCTCTGAACTGGCCCCAACTGACCTTTCCAAGGTCATCTCCAGCCTGTCATCAATACACACCATAGGCTCCAACTATAGTAGACCATTTGCCTTTAACTAGACTCGTCAGATTCCTTCGGGCTTCCCTACCTTCGTCTGTGCTATCACCCCTGCTGGAAAAGCCTCTCCCATAATCCCCACGTTTCTGCTGTTATCTTCCCTTCTCCAGTTCACGTCGGACCTTGTCCCTACCCCATCACAGCATGGATGAGTCTGTCTTCCCTTGTGCTCCCTCAGGGGAATCTTCTCCAGGCCCTATCAAACACCCTAAACTAATTCTTGATTCCTTTGACTTGTTTTCTCGCTGCTTGGAATACTTGCCCCTTTCCCACCAGCACCATTAGGTAACTGCATGGCTTACCCCCTCCCTTCACTTAGGTCTGTACTGAAATTTACTCCCCCCCACTTAGAACATTCCATGACTGTCTTTCCCTAATTTTTAGAGCACTTCCCATACCAAGCATTCTATTTTACCTATTCACCATTTTGTCTGTCTTCTCCGATAAATATTCTCTGTATGGAGACACTGTCTTGTTCACCCCTTATCCTCAGAACCTGGAATAAGTACCCAGCACATGTCACGGCCCGATAAGTACGTGCTGAGAAGTATTTGTTGAATGAACAAACGAGCTGAATTGAGCTAACTTCCACCTGCATGCGTCACGGCTGGGGCAGAGGGGCAGGAGGGCATGTCCTGAGCAGAAAGGCACTGAGGGGTGTCCTGGGAGCGGGTCGGGGTTTGGCGCGGGCCCGGTACCTGTCCCCCGCCCTCGGGGAAAAGCAGCGTGTCTTCCAGCACCACATGGAAACCACTCAGCACTTCCTTCTTGCCGTTGCTTCCTTCGGTCTGCAGCTCGGCGGGACGGCAGGAGACCACGGTGGTGGTGAACTGCACAGAGAGGGACACAGAATAAGCCGGAGCCCGGCCCTCAGGACACGGGGACGGAGCCTCTCCCGGCAGCCCCTGCACGCGGCTC
>NW_027532426.1:21491-29788 GCF_008692635.1 Crocuta crocuta | reverse complement strand
CCTCTTCCCGCCCCGCCCCGTCCGCCCGGCAGCCGCGGGTCCCTAGCCCAGCCGGCCGCACCTCGCGGGCATAGCTGTCCCGCTGACACCGGAACGCCATCGCCGAGGTCTCCCGGGACTCGGAGAGACGCGGGAACCCGGCACACTGCACCGCCCGCGGGCGGACGGAGGGCCGTGCGGGACAATCTTCACTGAGCGCGCGTCTCCGCGCAGAAGCATGAGAACAAGGGACGGGGTGTGGTTTGGTCAAATTTACCGAAAACGCGATTTGCAGCCGTTCCGGCTGCCTAGCAACTGTTTGAAGACTTTGGAAAGGACCTGAAGACAAAATAGAACAAAACTGCTCGCGGCCGGAACTTGTCAAGGCACTTAGTTCAGCCTCCCGCGGTCTCGGCTGAGGCAGGGGGCTGGGGATACGGAGGTAGTGACTTGGATGCAGCGCATTGCTGCCCAATAGAAATCAGTGCAAGCCACATATGCTAATGTTTCATTGAAGTCAACAGATCCAGATATTACGTCATTTAATAAGTGTAAAAATAAGTGAGATTTTTTTTTCTGCACAAAATTTTCGAAAGCTGATGCGTGTTTTACACTTAGCACGTCTCAGCTTGCACTAGCCACATCTCAGTACTCAATAATCACATGCACTCAATAACCATGTAACTAGTGTTACCTAACTGGACACTGTAGAAAAGAAAGTTAACAGAAGTTAACAAACTATAATCAGCACCTTAAAACGTCAAACAAATGAAATGTTAAAATTAACTTCCTGCTTTCTTGAATCAACTAATAAAAAGCTTGAAGACTCCAGGAGTATCAAAATTTAGGGCTTTTTCAGATTTTAGGCAGTAATGCAGAGCGTACCCACCATGTGTTTTGTATGTGACGGTATATATGTTTTATGAACCCCATGTGTTCCATTTGAAATTCTGGAGCAACATCATGTCATCCAAGGCATTACTATTTATGCTGAGAAATAAATGCACTAAATGGAATGAATACTATAAATAGCTTCACTTTATTTTAGGTCAAGTTTTGCTGTCAAATGAGTTTTGCTGTCAATTCTTTTAAGTGGGTTTTCAGACTTTTTTCTTGGTTTTCAGAATTGTGGATAAGGGGAGGGACATGCTATACAAGTTCAAGTCCCAACTCTGCCACTTATTGTGACCCATTCAATCACCTATGAAGAAAAGACCTAATTATAAGGTTAATATGAGGTTCAAAAAATCATTAATATATAAAGACTTAGTGAATTATAAAGCATGATACAAACAAAACTTTGTATTATCAGACTTTTTAAAAAGTTTAAGAACTAATGTCAACAGCAAAATCGGCGAAAGGTATAGACAGAGCACCTTAAAAGAAATACCAATCATTAATAAAAATATACAATGAACAATCTTCTAATTAAAAGTAAATTAAGTAGGGGGCGCCTGGGTGGCTTAGTTGGTTGAGCGTCCGACTTTCGCTTAGGTCATGATCTCGCGGTTCGTGGGTTCATGCCCCGCGTCGGGCTCTGTGCTGACTGCCAGCGCAGAGCCTGGAGCCCATTTCAGAGTCTGTGTCTCCCTCTCTCTCTGACCCTCCGCTGCTCACGCTGTCTCTCTCTCTCTCCTAGAAATAAATAAAAATATTTTAAAAAAAAAAAAGTAAATGAAGTAGGTACAATTTTTTATCTTTGCAAGTATCTAAAAGGTTTTGGAGAATGGGGCACTCTGTTGGTGGGGACAGGAATTGGTACAATTTCAGCTAAGAGCAGCTTGGACAACAGCTATCAAAATGTTTAAATGTATCTACTCTTTGGCCTTGCGGTTCCACTTCTAGGAATTTATCCTACAGTTATTCTTGCCAAATATGTAAAGATCTACATTTTTTAATGCTCCTTACAGCATTATTTGAAAATTGAAAAAGACTAATAACAACCTAACTGTCCCTCAATAAGGAATCAATCAAATTGTGGAAAGTATTTTTTTTTTAATGCTTTTTGTTTATTTCTGAGAGAGACAGAGTGAGCAGGGGAGGGTCAGAGAGAGAGGGAGACACAGAATCTGAAACAGTCTCCAGGCTCTGAGCT
Source organism: Crocuta crocuta (assembly GCF_008692635.1). Taxonomy (NCBI): domain Eukaryota; kingdom Metazoa; phylum Chordata; class Mammalia; order Carnivora; family Hyaenidae; genus Crocuta; species Crocuta crocuta. The sequence goes on along the minus strand of NW_027532426.1, from coordinate 27,714 downwards.
AGGTGTCCGCACAGAGCCCGATGTGGGGCTCAAACCCACAAACTGTGAGATCATGACCTGAGTCAAAGTCAGACACTCAACTGACTAAGCCACCCAGGCGCCCCTGTGGAAAGTATTTTTAATTGGATACCATGTAGCCGTGAAAAAGAGATCTATATACATTAGCTTGGAAAGAGCCCCAATATATATTAAGTTTAAACAAGCAGGGCTCAAAATGTACATAGTATGATTTCAATTGTGTATACACACTGCATTTGCTTATATGTCTATTAAATTTTAATATACATTATCCTATTTGTAACTGTATGTTTGTTTCATATGTATTGTTTTATATATTAGCTAACTATTTAATACAATTATATAATATAACCTATAAGGATTAATATAACTTATAATGTATACAGTGTATATACATATATAAATATATCAATTTATCAGAGAAACTATTACCAGTAGTTCTCTCTCTTGAGGGAGTGAAAATTCTACTTTAAATTTTATACCCTTTTATACTATTTTAATTTTTAAACTATATCTATATATGATTGACATAAACTTTTGAAGTTTAATTTTTTAACAAATCTCAGTACTTTACCATGAGTTCAAGGGTAAAGTGTTGGTACAGCATTTTGTCTAAGTCACAGTTTAAGTACATGTTAGGCACTCAAAAAATGTTTGTGGATGAATGGGGTACCTGATGGACAGAAGAACAAACAGATATAGGCATTAACTAATGTAACAATTAACTTTGAAAGCACAAAGAAATTTCTGGATTATGCAGGAAGCTGAGTTGGGTTTCTGGCTAGTTCTAGGGGTCACAGTATATACATGGTGTTGCACATGAATTTAGCCTCGGTCCTTCCATCTTGACCCAGAGTTTACCTTCTGGGCCTGCACTCAGAGGGCTACATGACTGTCCTCAGGTGCAAGGAAAAAACACAAATAAGAAGACAAGGGTTAATGTTTCCTATTAAAGGTTATTTATGACACAGTTTGCGTACTTTGTCCTTAAGATAATGGCTATTCCCTTGAAACTCCCCAAAACCCTAAGCCGTGCCTTCAAAATAACAAAAGTTTTCCTACACACCAGGATAAGGGCTGCTCTCTTTGTAGCCTTTTTATAATAACCGCTCAATTCTGCTTCTGTACTGCCCGCTGGCCTGCTTGCTCATTATAAAAAGCCCCACGTCCTTGGACTCAGGGCCGCACATTTAGAGTTCTGTGTTAACTCTGTGCGGTCCCGGCTGGTAATAAAGACTCCCTTAATTTGGCTTCAGTGGTTGGTCTCTGTGTCTCTCGGCATAACACGTAGTTCTAGTGTATAGCAAAAGGCTGGTTTCTGGTCTGGGAAATAAGAGCATTGACGTAGGCATGGGGAAGTCTCCCAGCTTGGTTACAAGCCTGCTCCCAACATCTTTCTGCTTCCAATCTCAACAGTGAGGACCAGGATCTGTGACACCCACCCCTCCCCTTGAAAGGAACAATAAAGGTAGAAGAGGTTTGCCTCCAGGAGGAAGAAGTGCAAGAAGAAAGGAGACAGAGAACTGTTCTTATAGATTTATTATAATCTACATGCTGCTTCTTTGGCTTTTGCTCTACCACATACACACACACATGCTCAAATACTCAAGAGAGCCCTGATGAGTGTCCCAAACACCAAGATTACAACCAATTGGTAGGAAGTCAGGAGCCCCCCAGTCTACTCCTCTCCTATCCTGCCATCTGATGCAGCCATACTCAAGTGCCTAGGAAAAAAAGATATAAAACGTAAAAGAGGACACTTAAAAAGAGCTCCTAGGAAAGTTCAGACCCTGGAGACCCCACAGCTAAAGAGCTGGCAAAGACCCCGGCCCCAGCTTTTCAGAGCAACTGGAAGATGCCCAGCTTCCTCCCCAGCTCTGCCATCACAGAAGTTAATTACTTGTTGCGTCAGCAGAAGTTAATTACTTGTTGCATCAGCACTGTCAGAATCATCCTAGGGAAAGAAAAAAAGACAACAGCGCCTGTGGAATCTGCAAAGAGTGAACATTTGTGTTCACAAACTCTTCTCACTCCCTCCTACTCGCCAAGTTTTCTTTTGTGATTTTCTAAATCACACAACTTCCCAGTAGGCTAACACGGAAGGCCTTATACTTTCGAAAATAAAGTAAACCACTGGCACTCAATAAACAACACTGTGTCAAGCATCACTTGGTTTCAGAATTTCAATTCATGCCACTGCTCCTTACAGCTGTGAAGACAGTTAACAGGGCCAGGTCTGCTCTAGGATAGAGAAGTAGAGGGGAGATGGGAGGGTGGAGGGTCTTTGGGGTTTCCTACAGCCTGGAGAAGAACATTCTACCTCTTGTGTCAAATTCAAATTTGGCGGACATGCACTGAGAACTATGGTGTGCCAAGGACCATAACGAGAGCTTTCTAGTAGCTTATTTTATTAGGGCTAAAAGGAAACCAATGGGTTGAAAGGCAGGCTTTACTTACATCCAGGTCATCCATGCCAGGGGGAGGTCTCTTGACGCTGACCTTCTTCAAAAGCTGGTTGGAAGAGGAAAGTAATTACAAGAGAAAAGAAGGGCAATAGAAGAGCAACCTGTATGTTGACAGACTACAGGAGAATGGTCCCAGCCAGACAACTGCCCTATCTGTACAGCCCCTAACACATCACTGGAATGAATTGGAGAAAAGTGAATTGATCCCCTTTTTAAAAGGATATTTTTATATGCCACATACATGGCATCCTTTTTACTAATGCAAATACTAATACTATTACTAATAACTTACTAATACTGTTAGTATTTTTTGCAACTTGAATAAATAGTAGCAGAAGTTCTAAAACCAAATAATGTATGGCAGGGTGCAATTTATTTCTTTGATGATGTAAATGTTTATACTGCTTAGTATGAGCTTCCCATGAAGTTGTCTGGCTCAGGAAACACAAACACACACACACACACACACACACACACACACACACACAGAAAACATCAGAGAACAAGAATTACAGAAAAGTTGGGAAAGGTTTTGCCAAGCTTCTTCAAAATTCCATGACTAGTGCATGAATCCATGTATACAGTGTCATTAATATTTATTTTTCTCATCCCTACTAAATAAATATTGCACAAAGTATGGAAAAAATATGAGCACGATTGAGCTGAACTCCTATATCTCTGTCTAGTCCTGATGACACTCCTCCTTATGTGCAGAGAGATACAGAGAATGACAAGGATGGGCAGGAAATGGCATTACCTCTGCATAATGTTCCACCTGAGCCAGCTCCACCTCTTCATCCCCTTCCCAGTCTCTCCAGTTATCAAAGTCCACAGACAACCACACTGGCTGCAAGAGGAAAGAGCAGAGCATCACGAGTGCATAGAAGAGCAAGAGCATGGCCATGTGCACAGGAGCATGCTTGGGGGAAAAGAAGGTCACTGGGGGTTAAGGCTTCCCCACACCACCTCTTTGACTGGCACCTTTCCAGGGTGCCATCATCATTATCCACAGAGATTTGCCAGGAACCTACTAAGTGTCGAGCACAATGCCAAGCACCATAGGGGATGGAAAAGCCTAGAAATTTGGCCCTCCAGAAGCTGACTGAATAGAGATAATGATGCATCTAGAAAGATAAGTGTGACATAAAGTATTATAGGAATCAACCAAGCAAGATAGACAAGCTGCACCCCCCCGGAGTTGGAGATAACCCTTGGAGGCCTGTGTTTCAAGTTCTTACAGATAAGGAAAGAAGTTATTCACTCATTCATTTTAACAGCTATTTATTGAACACATACTATGGGCCAGACTCTGACTGTGGCCTTGGGCTTCTAAAAAGGTTTCATATAGGGGTACCTAGGTGGCTTAGTTGGTTGAGCATTCGACTTCAGCTCAGGTCATGAGCTCAGTTTGTGGGTCTGAGCCTCATGTCGGGCTTTGCAATGACAGCACAGAGCCTGCTTCGGATTCTCTGTCTTCCTCTCTCTCGGCCCCTCCCCCCTTCCCCCAATCTCTCTTTCTCTCTTTCTAAAATAAACATTAACAAATTTTTAAAAACTGTTTAATACATGTAGTCCCAACCATCACGAAGCAAGTGGGGAAGGGAAATCATTATAATAGCAGTGTGGAGGGGGGGGGGGTGCTTATGCAGGGGACATTATGGAAACCCATAAAGGAGCTACAGGAACCCAGGCTTCTTAGAGTAGCAGAGACTTAAAGGATATTCATGGGTTAGGTGGGTACAGGTAGTGATGATGGAGGCTTTCCAGAAAGAAGGCATAGCAGGAAAATTAATGAGAAATAGCCTGGTGTATGCAAAAGAGCTGTGAGGCATTTGCTCTGGCTCAAATGTAAAGTTTAAGGCAGAGACTAATGGGATATGATGCTACAGAAGGGAGGAACAGCCAGGTCATGAGCTTATATGTCATGCTATGGTGCTTGGATTTCAGCCCAAGGAGCAGAAGTGACAAGCTCAAATGCCTGAAAGAGGGTGCTAATGAAAAGAAGTAAAGTGCAGTGTACATGCTCCATTTAAAGCTCCATTTTGGGGGCGCCTGGGTGGCTCAGTAAGTTAAGCATCCGACTTCGGCTCAGGTCATGATCTCACAGTTTCTGGGTTCAAGCCCCACATCAGGCTCTGTGCTGATAGCCCAGAGCCTGAAGCCTGCTTTAGATTCTGTGTCTCCCTCTCTCTCTGCCCCTCCCCTGCTCATGTTCTGTCTCTCTGTCTCTCAAAAATGAATAAATTTTTTTTTTAATTAAAAAAAACAAAGCTCCGTTTGGGAATTTATTTATTTATTCATTTTTAAGTAATCTCTATACCCAGGATGGGGCTTGGATTCACAGCCCCAAGATCAGCAGCCACATGCTCTACCAGCTGAACCAGCCAGGGGCCCCTGGCATTTGGGAATTTAGGCCAGTGTGATCAGAGTATCCATTTCCTTTTTTTAAAGATTTTACCGTTAAGTAATCTCTGCACCCAACCTGGACCTCGAACTCACAACTCCAAGATCAAGAGTCACACACTGGGCGGACTAAGCCAGCCAGGTGCCCCTCAAATGTGTGTTTTATTTATTTATTTTAATTTTTTAAAAATGTTTTATTTATTTCTGAGAGAGAGAGAGACAGCATGAGCAGGGGAGGGTCAGGGAGAGGGGGAGACACAGAATCCGAAGCAGGCTCCAGGCTCTGAGCTAGCTGTCAGCACAGAGCCCGATGTGGGGCTCGAACCCACGAATCAGGAGATCATGACCTGAGCTGAAGTCAGACGCCTAACCGACTGAACCACCCAGGTGCCCCATCAAATGTGTGTTTTAGATAGACCACGCTGGGAGCAGTGCAAACGGACAGATTGAAGGTAGGGCTGAAAATATGCAATAAACTTCACCCAGTGGTGGATGAGACCTGAAGTAGGAAGAGATGAAGTAATAGATTCAAGAATATTTAGGAAGTCGAATAGGACCTTGTTACTGAATGTTGGTGGGAAAGGAGCCAAGGAAGATTCCCAGATCCATGCCCCCCCAGGCAGAGATAGAGAGCAGAGGAGAAAGAGGAGACCATCCCCCACACACCTACTTTGATATCCTCTTTGGTGAGTCGAGGCCAGGCCACCTTCTCCTTCCATTTCCTCACAAAGCAAGTAATGGAACGACCAGAGCGCTTATCCCGGGAGTCCTGCCAGATAGAGAGCACATTCTTAGGATCTGAGGTTTTGAATGAATCTCCAATATCCCAAGCAGCCTTTCCATCCAGACCTTACTGTCCCGTCCGACCCTTACCTTGGAGTTCACCTTAGCATAGAACTCAATCTCATTGTACAACTCCACTCCGTCGGCATTCTTGCAGCTAAGGAGACAATGCAGCTGAGGAAATGGGGAAGGCCGAGCATGGGTGCATTAGGAGAAAGGGAAGGTTCCTGAAACCAGGCCTTCTGGAGAGGAGGGCCATTACCTGAACACAATGCGGTGGTCTTCGATGAGCACGTGGACGTCGGTGCTATCCTCAACACAAAACTCCATGAACACATACTTGGGCCTGTCATACCACAGCGTCCGGGCATGCTGCCTGAAGAGGAGTTGCGGTGGGGCTTCATAGGGGTGACAGAGGGAAGACCGGGAGTATTTGGGAAGGGTGGAAGGAGAGGAAAACTTAGGGACGTTTTATGCCACGGCCCTGTCAAAGTGGAGCTAAGTGAGGCCTAAGGGGATGAAAGGGGCATGATGGGAGTGGGGGGGGGGGGGGG
>NW_027532426.1:0-21321 GCF_008692635.1 Crocuta crocuta | reverse complement strand
GGGGGGGGGGGGGGGGGGGGAGGGAGAATCTGGGGAAAATCCACAGTGCGAGAGTTGAGAGGTAGGGGGTTATGACGAACATTCAGGCCACACTTTCCTCACCACCCCAAAGTTACAGAGACCTGGGATCTGGGTTTCCATGGGACCTCGTAGGACCCAGAGAGCCCAGAAAATAGGCGGGACAAGGAATCCTCAGGGAAAAGGGCGACCGGAAACACTCACCTTGCCATGGCGGCTCCCGCTACCCGGTGGCGTTTGGAGTCCCAAGCAGAGACCGCTATCTTTAGATCCTGGGGACGCCCACAGCAGCTGCCTCTCCTTATATGGTCGGGGTAGGCCTTGGAGCAGGGGGAACATGGCCATAGAGCCAAAGGATCTGCACTCCGGAGAGACTCTGGGAGAGCATAATCCCGGCGGTCCTTCACATCTCAGGGTCTCCAGACCCACCCACCCCCGGGGACCAGGGCAAGAGCCACACTAGACAACGTGCACACCGAATGAATGACTGCCTCCTGGCTTCATTCACCCGTTTCTCCAACGCTCAGTGCACTGTGTCTGATTCACAATAGGCGCTCAATAAAAAAAAATTATTCGCCCCAATTAAATCCCCTGGGAAGGCCCGCCCCAGGTGACGAAAAACTGTCTGACGTATGTGCCCTTCCCACCCGCTCCTTCGGGTTTCCCAGACAGCGCGCCGTTGCCATGGCAGTGAGGGGGCGCGGCTGACGTGCGGCGGCGTTTCCGGGAAGATGGCGGCTGCCGAAGCGGCTGCGGAGCCGGTAACGGTGCTAGCGGCCGTTGGTCCAAAGGCGAAGGACGAAGAGGAAGAGGAAGAGGAGTCGCCGCCACCGTGCGAGGCGGTGCGCTGGGCCCCGGTGGGGGCAGTGGCGGAGGCCGGGCCTGGGACAGCTGCGTTCTCGGAGGAGGCGGCGGCCGAGGAGCCGGGCGCGGCACCGGGCTCCCCTCCCGATTCGCCCGGCCGGACGCTGCGGCGGCTGCGGGCTGAGCGGCGGCGGCTGGACTCGGCGCTGCTCGCGCTGTCCTCGCACTTCGCGCAAGTGCAGTTCCGCCTGCGCCAGGTGGTGCGCGGCGCGCCCGCGGAGCAGCAGCGCCTCCTGCGCGAGCTCGAGGACTTCGCCTTCCGCGGCTGCCCGCACGTCCTGGGCTATGGGGGGCCCGAGGACCCCGCCAGCGACGATGGCAATGGGCTGCCAGGGGAGCGGCCACTATTGCAGGGCGAGAATCAGGTGAGCAGCTGGGGGGGGACCCCGAGGGACAGGGGCTTAGGGGGTTGGGTAGGTGGCGATGCCGACGCGGACAGAGGTGGCAGCGGGGAGAAGCCGGCTGGTCTCGGTGAGTACTTCGCGCGTTGGAGATGAGGAGGTGAGACAGGTGTGCGAGCCCTGCTGAGGGGCAGGCCACAGAGGCCTGGGAACCTCATTGTGAGCGGCGTCCACCTAAGGTGTGGGAAGAGATGGAGGTGTGGTGAAGTGCAGGACAGAAGAGTGGTGAGCAAAGAGAGTACAGATGGCCACGGAGCTACCAACCAAAGCAGTGCTGCCTCCCGTCACCTTGCCGTGGCCTCCTTAAGTGCCTAAGGCCCGAGCACATTTGCTGAGAGAGGACCCCGACCTGGGGCTGAGAACATTGGCTAATGGAGGGTGAGTGAATTGGAATCCATGGAAATTTCCATCTCCTACCTGTTCCTGCTTTCCTGGAATCTGGAACACATCTTTTAATCTTTAGATTTTTGTGAGGGTGGGAGCTTTGTTGAACAGCATGATCACTTTGTAAATGAAAGAAACACAACTCCTGATTATATGCTTTTCCTACAGCTGGTGTTTTAAACCTCCTTGCCCATCCTGCCTAATAACGAGGTATTACATATGAAGCCCCCTTGGTACCTGTGACAAGATCCATTCAGTTAGCCTCCACTGAGTAATGGGCGTCTGTGCACTTTTCTGGAAGTTGCAAATAGCTTGTGGAGGTGTTGAAGAGACTTGGCCATCTTCTCCACATTTTTATTCTTCAAGTTACTACCTGTATGTGGCTTTCTTCCCTCTTAAATTGAGTTTAACCAAGAAGACTTATCAGTAGTAGATACTGACTTGCTTATTTTAACCTGAAATGTTTCCAGTGCAATCCTGTGTTTGCTGTTCCACCCTCTCCACATACCCACAGCTCCTTGCACAAGGAGCAGCCACCTCCAAATTGCCAGACTTTTAAGGAGTAGAAGGCATAGAAAGAATTACCGTGACCAGGCCCTTGTTCAGGAGCGAGAAGCATCAGAGTTTCTATGTGGATGTGGTCCTCTTTTGGCTCTTCGTTTTCTCTTCTGGAAGCAGAGTAAAACTTAAAAAAAAAAAAAAAAAGTGATGCTCACCAGGTGCCTGGGTGGCTCAGTCCGTTAAGCGTCTGACTCCTGGTTTCTGCTCAGGTCATGATGTCGTGGCTGGTGAAATCTGCACTGACAGCATAGAGCCTGCTTGGGATTCTCTCTCTCACTCTTTCTCTCTGCGCCTCCCCAGTGCACTCTCTCAAATAAATAAAAACTAGGGGGAAAAATCGGTGCTCAAAATACCACTTTGGTACCACCTGTTCATGAGTAATGCATGAACAGAAGATTACATAAAATATCTAAGTGGGGGGACATGTTTGAACCAAATGATTTACTTCTTATTAGTTTTCCTTTTTCTTTTCCTTTTTTTATTTTAAATTTCTTTTTTTTAATTTTTAATGTTTTATTTATTTCTAGGAGAGAGAGACAGCGTGAGCAGGGAAGGGTCAGAGAGAGAGGGAGACACAGATTCTGAAACTGGCTCTAGGCCCTGAGGTGGCAGTCAGCACAGAGCCCGACCCAGGGCTCGAACCCACGAACCGTGAGATCATGACCTAAGTGAAAGTCGGACGCTTAACCGACTAAGCCACCCAGGCGCCCCATCCAAACTTTTTTTTTTTAATGTTTTATTTATTTCTGAGAGAGACAGAGAGAGAGCAGGGGAGGATCAGAAAGAGAGGGAGACACAGAATCCAAAGCAAGCTCCAGGCTCTGAGCCAGCTGTCAGCACAGAGCCCGACGCGGGGCTCAAACCCACGAACCGTGAGATCATGACCTGAGCCGAAGTCAGATGCTCAACCAACTGAGCCACCCAGGCACTCCAGTTCCAAACTTTTTCACACTGGAAATTGTTTCCATTATTTGCAGCCTTGAACCAGAACTCACACTTGTTTCCCCCACACTCCAATAAATAACACACGGAAACTGTCATGGCAGACGATGGAACTCAGGAGACGTACTCATGAAAACGGAATCAGGATTCATGGCTGGTTTTTTTTTGTTTGTTTGTTTTTCTTCTTTGGCTTCATGAAGTTGGGATACAGTGAAGACAAAAACAGACTTTCTGTTCTTTCTCCTGGGGCTGGCTAGACAGCTTCTTCCAGTCAGAGCTCATTATTTGGGATGTGTCGTTCTTTATCTGTTTTAGTTCAGTAACATAGAGCAAATGCGTTTTTGAGAGCTTGTCCCATGCCAGACACCATGCTAGGCAATGGGAGTACAAAGTCAAGGCCTTTGCCCTTGAGGAGTTCATAGACTGGGGGAGACAGAATCTTCAACAAAGATATAATAATGTGACATGAGCTAGAGAAGTGTGTACACAACACAACACAGAATGAAAAAATGATCAGCTTTGCCCCGGGGAGATCCAGGAAACCAGAAGGATCGCTAGGCCCTCACTCAGCAGGGGATAGGAACAAGGTTCTAAGAAACGCCAATACCCAGAAAGGTTTGCAGAGGAAGTGCCCTGAGAAAAGGCTTGCTTTCATTGTTGAGTAAAGCAAGAGGATTGCCTTTTAAAGAGCTTGAACACAAAGTTAATTTGTTGTTTTTCATTTGTCCTGACTCGTATCTTCTGGAGGGCTTGGTAAATTCCACTTGAAGGTTAAATTTAATATCTGATAGCGTGCTGGTTGAAAATGCAGCCTTACACCTGCACCTGACTTGCTAGTTTTGCTTTGTTTTGTTTTTGATAATCAGGAAAGTTAAGGAAGAACTAGTATTTGAGAAAACATTGGTAAGACTCTACCACCGTGAAGGGTTTTTCATTATTTAAATACAGAATCTACCTGGTGGCCAACTGTGGAGAAAGGACTCCCTGGTCAGGGGACTCTTCCCAGACTTTTTTTTCACTGCCCCAGGCACGTACTTTAATTCTTTTGATTGTACAGACATCTGTAATACATTGGAGGGGCTTTGAATCTTAAGAAAACTGAGTATGAGGGGTCCTTAGCTGGTTCCATCGGCAGAGTACGGGACTCTTGATCTCAGGGTTGGGAGTTCGAGCCCCATTTTGGATGTAGAGATTATTGGAAAATAAAATCTTTAAAAAATAAGAAGAATAAAACGGTTATGAGTTATACACCCTTTCTCTACACCCTTCTCTCTAGATTCTCTTGCAAACTTTGGCTGCAGAAGGTATTCAAGAGTTAATCTGTGGTAATTGCCTGTGGAGGGTGGCATTTTTAATTTCTGGGGGGCTGTCTTGTCTAAAACAAATTGTCTCAGTCCTACCTAGGCTTTTGTGGAGGGGGTGGGGGGAAGCTGCCTAAACAAAAGGCCCCAGTGTATTCATATTTTATTTCCAATGAAGGACAAATAACTTTTTAAAGAAAACACATTCAATAAATTTCCCTGGATGAAATCATTATTCTCATTTTTGAACCTACCTCTGAATCCTGTATTCCGTTGGGATTATTTGGAAACACTTTATGTCTCAGTAGTCATAATTAGCTTGAGAGGATTCTTAACGTGCCCTTGTGCCCTGATTTGTCCTTTTCCTATGAAACAGACCTGAGTATTTTCTTGTCTTAGAGTGAGCAGGAGAAACGGGAACGTCTGGAAACCCAAAGGGAGAAGCAGAAAGAACTCATACTGCAGCTCAAAACCCAGCTGGATGACCTGGAAACATTTGCTTATCAAGAGGGCAGTTACGACTCCCTGCCTCAGTCCGTGGTCTTGGAAAGACAGCGGGTGAGCAGACACCGGAGAGGCGTCCACCACTACCTAAGGTTACCTTGTCCCTTCTGGTGATCACGGGACATTCTTTCCTAGCTCGTTCACCCTTGGCTTTGCCGAGGGCCCAAATCAAAGGGAAATGGGAAAAGTATTTATTCGCACATGGAAACACAAATTCCAGAGCCTTATAATATGATGATTGAGCTCTCTTTGGTGGTTATTAGTAATAATAGTAGTAATATGTAATAATAACAACAATAGTTTTTCATCTGAGCGTTAAAACAGTTCTACTTGGGCACCTCCTCCAATGTAAATTAGCTTTTTCCCCACGACCCGTTGATAAATATTCTAGGAATCCAGACTGGTTTTAATGCCGTATTTATTTAAGCAACACCTGGGTAGGCAGGTAAATCTGCTGGCAGAAATACAGCTACAGCCTCCCCTACAAACATGTTTGCTCTCACTGGGATGCGGCTGTTTCTCTAGCTTGGCTGGAGTTACATTAAGTAGATTTCAAACTATTCCAGATATTGTCACTAGGATATTTTGGCTGTAATGCACTTTGATGTTTAGTAGAGACTTTTTTTTTTTTTTAGTGCCTTGAGTAGGGCAAAAAGGGATGAGAAGGACTAGAAACTAAAGGAAATCCATATTTATTTTTTTGGAGGCCTTGGGGAAAGCTAACTATGAGGCTTTTGGGACCATTGGCCGCTATGGATTTTTCACACTGTTGTTCTCCTGAAAGTTGCCTGGCCTAGTAGAGAATGTGCAGTGAGAGGAGCCGTTTCTGTGTGAGAGGAGCCGTGGGTCCTTGTTACTATAGGAGGAAGAGCCCTGTGCTCTCACCCTGATCACCAGTCGCATCACATCCTCTCCCAGGTTTGGGAGTTCTGTCTGTCTTTGATTTCCATTTGAAGGTAGGAAGCACACTAGCAAATATTCCCCTTCCTAACCCTCTCCTTGAAAATTCTAAAGGGTGTGCCCATTGCTTGTGGTCCTGACAGGTGATCATAGATGAGCTAATAAAGAAACTGGACATGAATCTGAACGAGGACATCAGTTCACTGTCCACCGAGGAGCTTCGGCAGCGTGTGGATGCAGCTGTGGCTCAGATTGTCAACCCGGCCCGAGTGAAAGAACAGCTGGTTGAGCAGCTGAAGACTCAGATCCGAGACCTCGAGATGTTCATCAACTTCATCCAAGGTCAGAGGAAGGGATGAAAAGAGCGGGGTAGACAGATGTCATAATAATTGTATGTCACCTGAGTACTGGTACCTAAAGGGGCCAGTCCTTCATGTACTGTGTAAGAGGTTAGGTCACTCAGTAAGGGAGCCAGCACAGCAGAATGGAAAGAACACAGTATTTTTTTTTTTTAAGATTTTATTTTTAAGTAATCTCTGCACCTGGTGTGGAGCTCGAACTCCCAACCCTAAGATCTGGAGTCACACGCTTCTCCGACTGAGCCAGCCCGATGCCCCAAGAACATGGATATTAGAACCAGATAGTTCAGATCCCAGCTCTTCCACTTCCTGGCCTCGGGTCCTTGAGCAGGCTCCTAACCTCTTTAGTCCCACTCTCCTCACCCGGGAAATGATGACTCATGCTTCCTTCATTCAGCAAATATTGATCGAGCCAGTCACTGTTCCACACAAATCAGATGATATTTGTAAAAGTTTTATCATGTGGAAGACGCTCGTAAATATTCTTTTTCCTCCTCTTTGTAACTCCTGATTACAGATGAAGTGGGAAGCCCACTGCAGGCAGACAGTGCACGCTGTGAGTGCAAGGCCAGTGGAAAGACCGGAAGTGGCACCACCAGAGCTGACAGCAGCAGACTGCCTCCAGGAAATAGCAAAAGTAAGTACAGCTTCCAGACAGGCGAATCTAGAGAGGCAGGAAGTAGATTATCGGTTACCTGGGGCTTAAGGGGCTGGGGAGAAGTGGGAGTGGGAAATGCTAATGATACAGGGATTCCTTGGGGGATGATGGGTGCACAGCTCTGTAAATATACTAAAAATCCCTGAATTATTCACTTAAACGAGTGGATTATTTGGCATGTGAATCACAGTGTAGCTATTATCAACCCAAAACAGTTAAGGCCAGCAACATCCTAGGTGGCTTCCTGTGGGACCCATACTGTAGCTCAGAAGCAGGACTGGGTCCCAGCTCGTGACTTGTTGAATGTACCCCTGTGCCAGCGTTGCCCTGACTGATGAGTCGCTGCGTTTTCTAAACAGCAAAGGCAGACGACGTGAAGAAGGTTCAGGAGACGGGGCTGCACCTCATGCGGCGTGCGCTGGCAGTGCTCCAGATCTTTGCCGTTAGCCAGTTTGGTTGCGCCACGGGCCAGATCCCACAAACCCTGTGGCAGAGGAGCCAGGCCGACAGGGACTACTCCCCCTTGCTGAAGAGGCTGGAGGTGTCTGTAGACAGAGTGAAGCAGCTAGCCCTGAGGCACCAGCCGCACGACCACGTCATCACCTCCGCCAGCCTCCAGGACCTGTCTCTGGGAGGCAAGGACGAGCTGACCACGGCCGTGCGGAAGGAGCTGACGGTGGCTGTACGGGACCTGCTGGCCCACGGCCTCTACGCCTCCTCGCCGGGCATGAGCCTCGTCATGGCCCCTATTGCTTGTTTGCTGCCAGCCTTCTCCTCGGCCCCTGAGGCCATGCACCCATGGGAGCTCTTTGTCAAGTACTACCATGCTAAGAACGGCCGTGCCTATGTGGAATCCCCGGCTCGGAAGCTCTCGCAGTCTTTTGCCCTGCCGGTTATGGGCGGCGCCGTGGTGACCCCCAAGCAGAGCTTACTGACCGCCATCCACATGGTGCTGACGGAGCACGACCCTTTTAAGCGCAGCGCAGACTCGGAGCTGAAGGCCTTGGTGTGCATGGCACTCAATGAGCAACGGCTCGTGTCCTGGGTGAACCTGATCTGCAAGTCCGGGTCGCTCATCGAGCCCCACTACCAGCCCTGGAGCTACATGGCGCACACAGGCTTTGAGAGCGCCCTCAACCTGCTCAGTCGCCTCAGCAGCCTCAAATTCAGCCTCCCTGTAGACCTGGCCGTGCGCCAGCTCAAGAACATCAAAGATGCCTTTTGAGGAGAGTGCCCTGGCCCCACACCGGCACCATCCTCGGTAGGGTAGGAAGAGATTGTTAGTCTTCTAGGGTAGAAACAGAGAGCGGGAGGAGGGGTTGAAAGACAATTGCCCTCACCAAATGACTGCAAAGTCTGTTTTCCAGCTTAGCGTCTCAGAAAGAAATGCTGGAAACCCTCCTGTTAAAAGGTTCTGCCCCGGCGTATAATATCTGGGCACGTATGTTTGAGCCTGTGTAAAAGAAATCAGCTGTGCGTGCAGTGAATGTACCTCTGTGCCACATCTGGGTTTTACAAAACCCAGGTCACTCTAGCCACTGTCTTTATGGTGGTGAGCGACAACACGAGTGAATTGTCGGTCCTGGAAGACATTCCACTCGAGGTTCTTGTCATCCAAGCTGGGAGCCGGATTCCTTCACTTGGTTCGAGAGAATCCCAAGGCCAGAATTTAAATTCCTTTTGTCGATATGGACACGCCTTTTCTTCCTGACCCCAAGGTCAGAAAAGGCTGTGTATGTTCATTAGTTGCATCTCAAACTGGGAATAGGGATATCTGATGACGGCATTTCTGAGGGAGTTAACCACTGTTAGGCTCAATGTGAGCCCTTTTTTGTGAGTAAGAACTGAAATCTGTTCCCAACAAGACGGTCCTCCTCTCACAGCCCAGATGATGGTCTTTTGATTCTGGAGCTGGTTAGTTATGAGGAAGGACCACCACTGACTGGTACCATGTCCTCTGGCCAATAACCTCTCCTGTACACACCTCCCAGCAAGATGCGGACACAATCTTTCTGGAAGTAAATACGTTAGAGATGTACTCCTTGAGAGAACATTTGCCCCCCCGAGCCAAGTGTGAATGGGAACACACTTCAGTGACCAGCAGCACCTCCCCCCAGGATTGTGATTCCGCTTGTCCTGGAGGCTGGATGGTGGAGGGGGTCTGACCATGCAGTAGGTACTGCAGTGCGGGTATGGTCTACAGCGATCCCTGTTGACAGACAAGGGACTGAGCATTTCCTTGTAAAACGGACTCTAGAGTGATCCTATTTGGTCTTCAGTATTTTAGCCCCTTTAGTTTGTATTTATCATTCAGCTTGCATACTGCTTCAGGACTGACCAAAGATGGGCAAGGTATATATGCCTTTCTGGAAAACCAAATGGGATCTCAACACTACTGATTCAGCATTGTTTCATGTGTTATGTTGCCAGCTGCACTTTGTGTCTGCACTATTACATAGTGCATTTTAACTTAATTTTTTCCAGCAACATGGCATTTAAGATGTATTATTGATCATTCATTAGAATTAGGCATCCTGTGTGAAACAGGATAATTGTAAAATGTGGAAAATGACAGATCTGTGGTTGCTAATAAAATCATAGTATTTTATGTAGCTTCTCTGGAAGACCTTAGAGACTCTTGGCTTTGGTTTATGAGTCTGTGCATTATTAGCCCATCCGATCCAGATCAGTGTCTGCTTGAGTGACGTCTGGCTCTTGGCCTTTCTGCCTCTTCTTGGCCCTCAATCTTGGATCAGGTCAACTTTGGTGGTGTTTTTTTCTCCCGAACATTATCCCATCTCACCCAGCCACACAGTCCATTCCCACAGCAAATCTCACCTTACCTGCTACTGTTGGAGCTGGCACTTTTAAGTCCATTTGTCTAGATCATTTATGGCGGATGTTAACCGCCGTGGCTATACGGCACAGCCCTGAACCACCCCGGTATTTTTCTAATTCTCACAAAGACTAATTTGTATCAAGGTTTTGATTCTAATTTGTATCGAGCATCGTGGGAAGCTTTTTTAGGCCGTCCTAATTGAATCATCACTACCTCCAAGACAAGGCAACATTAGCCCCCATTTTATAGCTGAGTAAACTGAGGCTAAACATTTTGTCCAGGTTTATGTGATGGAAGAGCTGAGATTTGTACTCAAGTTACCTGAATCCAAATCCTATGGTCTTTACACTCTATCATGTTATCTCATCATATCATGCTGCTTCTAGATCTTTTGTTCCCCTCTCTCTCTTATCCACCCCCTCGCTCCACCATCAGTTTGGGGAAGAGGAGGTATTTCCCACATGCCTACCAGAAATTTCAGCTGCCAAGGGACTAGGCCACAAGGAGACGAACAGACAGCCACTATTCTGCCAAGTTCTTCATGAACCATAAAGACAATGTAGAGATGGAGACAATGCCTCCAGCATCCCAGCAGTCAGAAAGCTGTTAGTCACTGATATCATCTGCATTGTTACTAAGGCAGAACTCTGTCTTTGGCTCGGGGTGAGGCACACAGGATAAGGGGGGAGAGAAGGGAACAGTCAGCCTAGGTCTAAGCATATGCAAGAGTAGGATGAAAACAGGTCATGGATATGTATCCATAAAAGTGCAGGCTCCATTGTTATAAAAGTACAGTCGACAAAGCATTTTTTAAAAATTTTCTTAAGTTTATTTATTTTGAGAGACAGAGCGAGTGGCGAAGGGGCAGAGAGAGGGAAAGAGAGGGAGAATCCCAAGCAGGCTCCACTCTGTCAGCACAGAGCCGGACGTGGGGCTTGAACTCATGAACCGTGAGATCTCAACCTGAGCCGAAACCAAGAGTCAGATGTTTAACCAACTGAGCTACACAGGCACCCCTGCAAAGCATTCTTAAAGATTTCTAAGGTGGAGGCAATGGACTGGCTCGGTTAGTAAGCATGCAATTCTTGATCTCAGGGTAATAAGTTCAGGCCCCACACTGGCTGCAAAGATTTCTTAAAATCTTAGAAAAAAATGACTTCTAAGGTGTTCTGCATTCATTCATTCTTGAATGCCTGCCAAATGCCTGGACCAGGCTAGGTACTGAGCAAAGAGATGACTAAAATATACCCCCTGCCCTCAAGGAAGACATAATCTAACTAAGCAAATTGGAGATCTGGGTGACTTGTTAAAACAAAAATTGCTGGGTCCCATCCTATAGATTTTTATTCTGTAATTCTGGAGTGTGGCCTGAAAAGTCACAATTCTAACTTCCCAGGCTCTAAGCATCCCAGACTGATGCAGCTGGTCTGGGGACCACACTTTAAGAACCACTGATCCATACCAAATAAGATATGTTCTATAAAAAAGCTGAGTATGGATTGGATTGCTGAGGAGGCACAGAAGGAAGAGATGGATTCTGCCAGGGAGAACTTTGGAGTGGCCTTGAAGAATGGATTTGGATAGGGTTTTGCCTAGTTACAGTGGAAGAGAATAAAGACACACGGACCCACCTGAGTAAAGACCTCAGGGCTCAAAAGAGGTTGGATATTTCAGTAGTTTGGGGGGGGAGAGGGAGTGAGTGGTATGTGAGGATGTGGAAAAGTAAGGCATTTAGGCTGCAGGAAAGGAAAGGTGAGTTTAAACTTAGGTACACAAAGCCAGTGAAGGATTTCAAGCACATAAATGGGGGATTTAAGAGTTACTATGCTGAGGGAAGCTCCCCCAAATGAGCTCTATAGATCCTATATGGCTCCACTCCAGACTGAAGTTGTTATCTCCTAGGTTGGAAATCCATCTTTCAAGCAATTCTGATCCACATAAAAGTTTGAGGAGGAGGGATGCCTGGATGGCTCAGCTGGTTAAAGCATCAGACTTCAGCCCAGGTCATGATCTCATGGTTCATGGGTTCAAGGCCCCACGTTGGGCTCTGTGCTGACAGCTCAGAGCCTGAAGCCTGTTTCAGATTCTGTGTCTCCCTCTCTCTCTCTCTGCCCCTCACCTGCTTGCACTCTGTCTCTCAAAAAATAAACATTAAAAAAACATGAAAAAAAAAATTTTTTTTCAAGGTTGAGAAGAGAGGTCCCTGGGTGGCTCAGTCGGTTAAGTATCTGACTTCAGCTCAGGTCATGATTTCACGGTTTGTGAATTCGAGCCCTGAATCTGGCTCTGTGCTGACAGCGGAGCCTGCTTCGGATTCTGTGTCTCCCCATCTCTCTCTCTCTGCCCCTCCCCCTGCTGATGCTCGATCTCTCTCAAAAATAAATAAACATTAAAAAAAAAGTTTGAGGAGGAGGTGAAAAAGATCTGAGGCTGGATCAGTTAGGGAGCAGGTGGAAAAGGACAGAAAAGATTTAAAAGCCAAGGGAAAATTCAGAAGATTTAGTACTAATTTGATTTGGAGAATGTCTGTGAGAAGAGTCCAAGACAATTATGAGATTTCTGGGTTTGGTTTCTATTTTCCAAAGGAGATACAGCAAAAGAGGCAGCAGCAGGCTGGGAGAAGACCATGAAGGTGGAAATGAACAGGGTGGTGCAGCGTAGCAAGGGCACCGGGTTGGGAATGAGAACTTGGCTCTTGCACCACCATCTCTGTGACTTTGCTGCTCTAGAACCGTCCTCTCAGAAGCCAGAGTGGATGATCTCTGGAGGTACCTTCCAATTCTAAAATGTCTTATTCCAAATTAAAACAAAAGATCTTTCTTATTAAAAAAAATTTTTTTTTAAGTTTATTTTGGTGGGGGGGGTAGTTAGAGAGAGAAAGGGAGCCACAGAATCTGAAGCAGGCTCCAGGCTCTGAGCTGTTAGTGCAGAGCCCGATACAGGGCTCAACCCACAAACCAAGACATCATGACCTGAACTGAAGTCGGATGCTCAACTGACTGAAACACCCAGGTGCCCCAAAACAAAAGATTTTAATGGAATATAGAAATATAAGTAAACAATTATTGTGATAAATCACTAGAATGGGGTCTTGGCTGCAGGGAAAGCTGGTCCCTGGAGAGGCTTAAGACGAGAATTGATGAAACCCTGATTGTTCTCATATCTTGCCCAAGATACAGATTCTTCAATGTTCAGATACACAAAAACTGTAAGATGGTTTCCCTTTCTCTTGAACTCCTAAGGCAAGTAAAGAACCATCTAAAAACACTTCCAGGATGGCAATGAGAAAGAATGAAATCTGCCCATTTGTAGCAACATGGATGGAACTCGAGGGTATTATGCTAAGTGAAATAAGTCAGGCAGAGAAAGACATACCATATGTTTTCACTCATATGTGGAACAGGAGAAACTTAACAGAGGACCATAGGGGCAGGGAAGAGGAAAAAATCGTTAAGGAGAGGGAGGGAGGCAAACCATAAGAGACTCTTAAAAACAGAACAAACTGAGGGTTGATGGGGCTGGGGGAGAGGGGAAATTGGGTGATGGGCATGGAGGAGGGCACTTGCTGGGATGAGCACTGGGTGTTATATGGAAACTGTTGTGTCCAAATCGCAAGTCCGAGAGACCTCCAAGGAGCCGGCACCGATGCAAGTACAAAAGGGTCTTTATTACAAGCTCGAGCAGGGGCTCACCAGCCTACCGGTGTCATGGCAGCAAGGTGAAGCGAAGAACAATAGCGAACAGGGTTTTTAAGGAGTAAGGGATGGGGGTGTTACAGTACATGTAGCATCATCACATAAGCACCAATTACAATTACAGCTTTGACCATTCAGTATCTGTGAGGTGTTCATTACTTTTGGTGGGACCAAATCATGACTTTTGAGAATCCTTTGAAAATGACCAATTATGAGGTGAGTTCAAAGGGCCCACGTGGGGTTCAGGCAAGCAGTGAGAAATTGGCTAGTTTGTATCTACAGTTTCCAGTCTTGACTCAGACCATAGGAATGTTTCTTTTTACTTTTTGATTAGTTGAACTGAGGGCGGTCTGAGGATAGCTTTAGCCTTGAACAGTCTGAGACTTTTCCTGGGACTGGGACTGGGGCTACGTGCAGCTCGAGATTTCTCTTAATGGAGGACTTAATTTTTGGTTCTTCAAAACCAACTTGACAATAAACTATATTTTTAAAAAATAAAAAATTTAAAAAATAAAAACACTTCCAGGGACATCTCCTGACTTATCTGGTAAAGCANACCAATTATGAGGTGAGTTCAAAGGGCCCACGTGGGGTTCAGGCAAGCAGTGAGAAATTGGCTAGTTTGTATCTACAGTTTCCAGTCTTGACTCAGACCATAGGAATGTTTCTTTTTACTTTTTGATTAGTTGAACTGAGGGCGGTCTGAGGATAGCTTTAGCCTTGAACAGTCTGAGACTTTTCCTGGGACTGGGACTGGGGCTACGTGCAGCTCGAGATTTCTCTTAATGGAGGACTTAATTTTTGGTTCTTCAAAACCAACTTGACAATAAACTATATTTTTAAAAAATAAAAAATTTAAAAAATAAAAACACTTCCAGGGACATCTCCTGACTTATCTGGTAAAGCATGTGACTCTTGATCTCAGGGTCCTGAGTTCAAGCCCCACGTTGGGCATGGAGCCTTCTTAAAAAAGTGATAGGAAGGAAGGAAGAGAAAGAAAAGGAAGGATAAAAAAATAAAAACACTCTTCCAGTGAGTGAAGTAATTGAGTTTGCAAACCGGTTAGGCCTGGGTTCCAACCTAGATTTGCATCTCATCTATACTGCTGATCAGGGTCAACCTAGCATAGGTAACTTATCTTCTTAGAATTTCAACTTCTTCATGTCTAAATAGAAGGAAAATACACAAGATGCAGAGTTGTGGGGATTAAATACGCTGTCAACTTACCTAAAAAGCCTAGCACAGAGTAGGTGCTCAGTGATTATCACCATCGCCATCCTTCACCTTCCTCACTGCTTATTCTAGTCGGTAATGTCTGTGACATCACTAGATTCTAAATATTGGGGGTAAGCACCCTTGCCTAATTGATCTTTATCTCTCCCTCCTTAAGCCTAAGAATGCACACTAATACAAGTCCTATTTTGCTCTCTGACTCTTGCAGGTCATAAAAATCTATTTCAAACTGTGTCCCCTTCTAGCGCCAGAAAAAGGAACTACAACCAAGGGGTGCAGCGGAGTCAAGTCTGCGCGTTTTAGAACCTTCCTTGCTTTTCCCATACACGGGCGGAAGGACTCCTTTGCTCTTGCCTACTGCTGAAGCTACTAATAAAGTTTGATTTGAATAAATGAGCGTCCAGGACCGGCTCTCCCCGCAAGAGCTTCTTCCGCCCGTAAAGGATTTCAAGAGGTGGGGCGAAATGTGAGGGGCGGGACCGGATGTGAGGTCACTCTCCCCGAGGTGAAAGGTTAGCGGAAGTGCCCTTTCTTCCTTTCTGCTGTAGGCTCGAGAGGCTTGTGTTGGTGAGTAAAACGTTGGGGAGGATGTTCCAATCCGCTGCCATCCGCGGCCAGGGGGTCGAGTTGCGGGGTGGCGCCGGCCGCTTTCTGTTGCCCGGTCACTGGCGACTTCGTAGCTGTCCTGTCCTGTGATCAGGGGCCCGCGGGCGGCCTGGGCTGAGACCGTGAACGCCGCCTTGGTTTCCGGGCCCACATTCTCGGCTTGCGGGTTTCTGAACGGCCCCTTTTCCTTCCTCTGCAGAGATGGGCAAATTCATGAAACCCGGGAAGGTGGTGCTGGTCCTGGCTGGACGCTACTCCGGACGCAAGGCGGTCATCGTGAAGGTACCTGCCTCGCGAGCCTCTGCGCGCCTGCATCCCGGGAACGGGGCTGGTGTCGGAGGGCCCGCAAGCGTGGAAGTCCAGAGCTAGCTTGGCATTGGAAACTGAGCGTCGCGGGTGGGAGTGAAAGCATAAGGGCTTTTGAGAGAGGAAGGTGCAAAATACAAACAGATGGGAGTTGAATTGGGCGCCTAACATAGGATGGTTGTCTACTAAAGAGGCTTTAAAAAATAATAATGCTCAGCATTTATCGAACGCTCGCTTGGTATCTGGCACTGCTTTCCAAGCGGTGTCATGCCCGCTTCTTGAGGTAACCGTGAGGGAATCCTTTCTACTGCTGATATCTAGAGACGTTAAGTAATTCACCTGAAAGAAAACGTTAAGTGCTGTAGCTGGGATGCTGTAAAATGAGGAGAAACTGTTTCTAGTCGATGATCACTTGGCATATTCTAGCTCTTCACTCTTTGTCTTCTGCCTGCATTTTGTGGCCTCTTGTGGGATTTTCCTAAGCTCTGGCCACACACTTGCGTTTGGTTGTTGTGGGACCACCGGGGCACCTGTGTTTCCCTTCCCCCATCCGTCTGGAGTTAGACCACCAACTAGCCGGGCAATTGTAGAAGAAGCTAAGAGATGTAAAGGCCTAAGAACCAGTGCTTGATAGAAAGCAAACACGCAGTAAATGCTAATAATTGTTATTTTTATTATCTCCCACAAACCTTTCCAGATCTTTGTGGGAATGAATGTGACAGCCCTGTTACTGTCTGGGCATCTAGCGTGGCACTCAGAAGGTCTGCTTTGCGCAGTTTTTCCAGTAGTGGGTCTCAGATTGGGAGCCGGGGTATTGATACCTGTCCTGCATTTAGCACAGCACCTTGAATAGGCCCTCAGTTAGTAACATGTGATTCCTGCCTGTTCAGAACATTGATGATGGCACCTCAGACCGTCCCTACAGCCATGCTCTGGTCGCTGGAATTGACCGCTATCCCCGCAAAGTGACAGCTGCCATGGGCAAGAAGAAAATCGCCAAGAGGTCAAAGATCAAGTCTTTTGTGAAAGTTTATAACTATAATCACCTCATGCCCACAAGGTGAGCCTATCAACAATGGTTATGAAAGTGACTTTCTTTTCGCCCCTCTCTGCCCTGCTGAATAAGGAGACAGCTTTCAACTTTGCAGCCATTCCAGTGTGGGGAAGAGACATTTACATGTACGACTTACAAAGTGATCGTGGTTTCAAGTATTGCCTCATTTTATTTTTTTAAGGTTTATTTTTTAAAATACTTTTTTATGTTTTTTTTTTAATTGAGACAGAAACAAAGCATGGGTGGGGGAGGGGCAGAGAGAAAGGGAGACATGGAATCCAAAACAGGCACCAAGCTCTGAGCTGTCAGCACAGAGCCCAGTGTAGAGCTCGGACCCACGAACTGCAAGATCCTGACCTGAGCCAAAGTCGGATGCTCAACCGAGCCACCCAGGCACCCCTCCAGTGTTGCCTCTTTAATTCAACATGGAGCTGTATTCTGTCATTTTCTGTGGTGACTTCCCTGACTTGGCCGAGCAGGATTGAAAAATCTCTTCCAAGCTTGCTCTTGATCTGTCTCCTCACCTGGAAATTCTAGATGTGTTGGGTAAAGATTGCTTCATTTGTTTGCAATCACGGTAAATACAGGCACAGAGTCTGACCTCCTCTCTTCCACTATTCCACTTTCAAGGATAATTTTTATAGGTTTTCAAAAATTGTTGATAAATAAAGGAAAGCAAGCCTCCCCTCAACTAATTCCGCTCAGTTTTCAAGTCCCTAAGTTCCTGGCCTTTCACAGTATTGGGTGTCATTCGCACTGTCTTGGTGTATAGGTTTTAAGGAAGTAAACATTTGAGAGTCTTGAATAATAATTGCCAAAACCCAGCAGTGTGTGCCTTACGGTTTGCTCCCGGGGACTGTGTGTTTACCCTTAATTTGTTGTCTTTTTTATTATTATTATTTTTGAGAGAGGGATAGAGAGGGCATGAGCAGGGCAGGGTCAGAGAGAGAGGGAGACACAGAATCTGAAGCAGGCTCCAGGCTCTGAGCTGTCAGCACAGAGTCCGATGCGGGGCTGGAACCCATGAACCTTGAGATCATGACCTGAGCCGAAGCCGGATGCTTAACCAACTGAGCCACCCAGGCACGTGCCCCCTCCTTAATTTGTTGTCTTAAAAGGCAGAGCTGTTTCTCAGGTGCTGGGAAACAATGAGACCTCAGTAACTAGTCACCTAGCTTTTGCATTCTCATAACCAGCTTTCGCATTCTCATAATGAGGCTAACTTCCCCGGGCACATCTTGAACACCACTAAATAAAATAGCTCCAAAATGAAAGCTGACCGACCACCATGGTTATAGTGAAGAAGATTTAATAAAGTTGACAGTCCTTAGCCAAAAAAAAAAAAAATAGTCACTGTGGAAAGTTGAGAATGAAATGTGAAGTATTTTAATGGCTTGAGTCTTTTTTTGTTTTTGTTTTGACAGAGACAGGGAGTGAGTAGGGGAGGGGCAGAGAGGGAGACACAGAATCTGAGGCAGGCTCTAGGCTCTGAGCTGTCAGCACAGAGCCCGATGTGGGGCTCGAACCCACAGACTCTGACATCGTGACCTGAGCCGAAGTTGGATGCTTAACTGACTGAGCCAACCTGGCGCCCCTGCTTGAGTCTCTTTAAATTGGCAGTTTTTAAAAAGTATCATCAGGACTTTGGCACAGCTTTTGCGGATTGCTCATGTAGAGACAGACCCTGCCACCCCAATGTCCCAGGAGTGCTTGGGCTGCGTGAAGGCCCTGGCCGCGTGTGGGCTGATCTTCCCTCCCCACTGTTGTCCCCAGGTACTCTGTGGATATCCCCTTGGACAAAACTGTCGTCAACAAGGATGTCTTCAGAGATCCTGCTCTTAAACGCAAGGCCCGGCGAGAGGCCAAGGTCAAGTTCGAGGAGAGGTAAATAGCTTTGGTAGTGGATGTTGCAGTATGGTACCCCTATCCTTTATGAAGGGAATTTAGTTTCACTGTTCTCATTGGTGTCCTTTTTTTCTCTCTAGGTACAAGACCGGCAAGAACAAATGGTTCTTCCAGAAGCTGCGGTTTTAAATCTGTTTTGTTTCAGTCATTAAAAATACAAAAAAAAAAAAAAATCTTGTCTGCCTGTGGTGTGTATTATTAGACTAGGAAAAAAGAACATATGAGACAGTGGGTGAGAGAAGAGGCTGTGGGAAAGTATATAAAATAATGCCTTTGTGAGACTTGGACTACTTCTCTCCTCCGCCTGATAATCCTTTAATCATCTACCCCTCAGTGGGTAGGCGTGAGCTACTGAATGGTTTCCCAAAAAAGACTCCTGATGTGTAGGTGCAGAGTTTAGCATCCTGGCTTCAACCTGTTCCCTTCCTAGAGAACCTGGGCCACTCTTCTCCCTGCCCCCTCCACTGTGAACACCCCCAGGCCCCTCTCAGTGGGCACTCACTACTTTGGACTGCGAGCAACCAACCTCAGGTTCTCAGACCAACCATAAGGTACTGAAGTCCCACCCTGAGTTTCAGTAGGTTAGTATTTCTAGCAGGTTGTCCCGTGACCCTGGTGCTGCCGTGATGAGGCCTGCACTAGAGAACAGCTCAGATGATCGGGGTGGGGACTAATGAAGGCCTGACCCCTAGTTCTAGAGTCATTCCTACTGAGATTAGAAGAGGTCCTCAAATGGCCTGACTAGCAGAGACCAGCAAGAAAAAGTGTGGTTCACAGGTCTTTGGCATAGGTAGGTCCCCACAGTGGCAGGAAAGGGATTTGGTCATTTTATTTGCCATTTTACGTTTCATTGGACAGTCCGTGTGACCCTGTTTTACTGGTAAAATAGGCTCTCCATTTGAATTGGTTCTCTGTCACCAGATGGAAGTAGGGTTCAAATGCCTATTTGCCAAGTCTTGTACTTGGCACGCAGCCACCTGGGATACAGGGGAAGAGACTGAGCGGGGCTGGGTCTATAAATTACTCTGGAACAATCATGAATTAGGTAATAGGAAACATTGTGCACTGAGTCCTGTGTACTTTCATTTGATCCTCACCCATCATACTTACATGGAGCTTCTCTCTTCAGACAGACCCCTCTGGCATGCGTGCTCAGTTCAAATGGAACTGAATTTAAACCCTGTCCCTAAAACTTCCAAGTTCTTTCTACTCCACCTCCAAGGCTCAAGTTCAAATACTGTTCCATCCAGGTTTGGATACATGCTTCCTAGCAGTAGGACGTCAAGCAAGTTTCTCTGCCTCAGAAGTGTGCAAGCTCATCTGTCAAATGGCAAAAATGGAACCAATTTTGTGGGTTGTTTTAAAAATTAAGTTAATTCATGTAAAGCAGATCCAGTATTGGGCACAAACAGCTCCCAACAAAATGCTATCTGTCAGTACAGCTCTTGTGAATCTGGTGGAGAGGCTTTAACCCTCGTGGTTTTAACTAGTCTGTATGTGCCTGGCATCTTTCTAGGCTCCAGGGAAATAAGACAAAATTGTATCCACAGGCTTGTGCTGGGAATGAGTGGTAGATTGGGCCCCACATCTAGCCTCCCCTGAGGCCTCCTATCTGGGTAAAGTCAACTTCCGAGAGGAGAAAGGCTCCTCCCAGGGGTGGGGAAACCAGCTGGGGGCGTGTGAACATCTAACAGGCAGGGATTTTGGTGAAATGAAAGTGGAAGCAAAGAGCCTGCCGGGTCTACATCAGGAGTGTACTTCAGGTCCGGCTTAGAGGAGACTAAAGCCTGTCAGAAGGTACAAGCAAGAGTTTAGTCACTGGACACTGCCACTTTGTGCCCAGCTCTGAAGCCTCAGCTCTTGCCGCCCGGACCTCAGGCCCATGTCAGTGACCCATGATGCCGTAAGTGAGGAGGGGAGTGTTGGGAGGGAAGGGGGAGAAGCAGAGGAGCATTCCTCTTGGCTGGAAATCTGCAGGTATCTCAGGGTCCGGTGGCCAAGCCCCTCCCTGCCCAGCTCTTAGACTTGCTGCAGGTCTGGGGAGAAGCACGGGTGGGATTACCCTAACCCACTGCCTCAAAGACTGTTCTGTAACCTGCACCTCAGGAGCGCGTGCATTCCGTGTGTGAACGTGCATTTTCCTGAGAGAGAATCCGTAGTTCTCATTAGATACTCAAAGGGTTCTAGGACCCAAAAAGTGTAAGACTTGTTCACACCCTTATCTCCTGAGATCTTCTTGCCCAACAGGCTTCCCCTCATATTTCATCTTAGAGTTGAACTAGATAGTCCCTCGCCTTATTGTTCATTTCAGCTGAACCTTAGGGCCCTCTTCCAGGCCGCAGGGAGACATGTCCCTCCTCTGAGAGCTCAGCTTCCCACCATGTGCTGTGCTCCTCCCTTTCCTGACCTGTGAATAATCCTACTCTTGCTAGACGGAGCCTGGTCCCTGTCCAGCCTGTTCACTGATCCCTAGACATGCCAGCACTGTGCCTGGCATGCACTCAGCACTCAATAAACAGCCGCTGAATGAATGAAGCTCCTCCCCTCTCCAGTTTCTTCCGTTTCCCCCTCCCTGATACTACCCCATCTGTTATAAAGACTCAGATGTCTTGCTTGGGAATTTCTCATTTGCCCCTCACATGTAGTAAGAAAGATCACAGGCTCAGGGCCGGCTGAGTCGGTGGAGCATGCAACTCTTAATCCCAGGGTTGTAAATTTGAGCCCCATGTCGGGTGTAGAGATTACTTTAAAAAAAAAAAAAAATCTTTAAAGGAGCACCTGAATGTCTCAG
>NW_027532425.1:81852-82204 GCF_008692635.1 Crocuta crocuta | reverse complement strand
TCTTATTTGTTGGGAGGTTTTTGGTAACTGATTCAATTTCTTCACCAGTTATGGGTCTATTCAATTTTTCTATCACTTCCCATTTGAATTTTCGTAGTACATGTGTGTTTAGGAATTTGTCCAACCTTTGTAGGTTGTTCAGTTTGTTGGCATATAATTTTTCATACTATTCCCTGATAATTGCTTGTATTTCTGAGGGATTGGTTGTAATAAATCCATTTTCATTCGTCTTTTGTCTATTAGGTTGCTCTCTCTTTGCTTTTTGAGAAGCCTGGCTAGAGGTTTATCAATGTTGCTTATTTTTTCAAAAAAAACAACTCTTGGTTTCATCCATCTGCTCATCTGGATTTTC
>NW_027532425.1:79720-81807 GCF_008692635.1 Crocuta crocuta | reverse complement strand
TCTTGGTTTCATTGATCTGCTCAACTGGTTTTTCTGGATTCTATATTTTTATTTCTGCTCTGATTTTTATTATTTCTCTTCTTCTGCTGGTTTTGGGGGTGATCTTGCTGCTCTGATTCTAGTTCCTTTAGGTGCGTATTTGGGCTTTTTCTGGTTTCGTGAGATAAGCATGGATTCCCATGTGTTTTTCTCTTAGGACTGCCTTTGCTGCGCCCCAAAGAGTTTGGATTGTTGTATTTTCATTTTTGTTTGTTTCCATATATTTTTTTAATTTCTTCTCTAATTGCCTTGTTGACCCAATTGTTCTTTACTAGGGAGTTCTTTCTTTCTTTTTCTTTCTTCCTTTCTTTCTTCCTTTCTTTCTTTCTTTCTTTCTTTCTTTCTTTCTTTCTTTCTTTCTCTCTTTTTTTTTTTTTTTTAACAAATAGCTTATTGTCAAGCTGGTTTCCATATAACACCCAGTGCTCATCTACTAGGGAGTTCTTTAACCTCCATGTTTTTGGAGTTTTTCCAGACTTCATCCTGTGATTGATTTCAGATTTCATAGCATTGTGATTAGAAATTGTGCATAGTATGATCGCAATTATTTTGAATTTATTGAGGGCTCCTTTGTGACAGTATGTGATCTATCTTGGAGAATGTACCATGTGCACTCAAGAAGAATGTGAATTCCATAGCCTCAAGATGTAGAGTCCTAAATATATCGGTCAAATCTATCTGGTCCAATGTGTCATTCAAGTCCATTGTTTCTTTAGTTTCTGTCTCGTTGATCTATCCGTTGCTGTCAGTGGAGTATTAAAATCCCCTGCTATTTGCGCATTCTTATCAATAAGATTGTTTCTGTTTGTGATTAATCGTTTTATGTATTTGGGTCCCTCCAAATTTGGTGCATAGACGTTTATAATTGCTAGTTCTTCCTGATGAATAGACCCTGTAATTATAATATAGTGACCTTCTTCATTTCTTTTTACTGCCTTTACATTAAAATCCAGTTTGTCCAATATAAGTATGGCTACTCCAAGTTTCTTTTGTCTTCCAGTAGCGTGATAGATATTCCTCCATCCCCTTACTTTCAATCTGAAGGTGTCTTCAGGTCTAAAATGAGTCTCTTGTAGACAGCAAATAGATGGATTTTGTTTTTTTAATCCATTCTGTTACCCTATGTCTTTTGACTGGAGCATTTAGTCCATTTACATTCAGTGTTATTTTTGAAAAATATGGCTTTAGAGTCATTGTGTTCTTTGTAGGATTCCTGCTTTTAGTGGTGTTTCTGGTACTTTGTGTTCCTTGCAACAATTCCCTCATAGAGTCCGTCTTAGGATCTCTTGTAGGGCTGGTTTAGTGGTGATGAACTCCTTCAATATTTGTTTTGGAAAACCTTTCTCTCTCCTTCTTATTCTGAATGACAGGTTTGCTGGTTAAAGGATTCTCGGCTGAATATTTTTTTTCTGTTCATCACAATGAAGATTTCCTATTGTATGTCAATTTTATGTCAATAATAATTTTGTAGAAAAAGTAATATCATATCTAAAGCATATATGTATAAATATTATCCAAAATTTACACTTATAGCATCAGTGAATGTGAATGCCAGTACTCTCATTAATATTTTGCACTGTCTGAATTTTGTATTTTAACCTCTCTGGCTTATGTGAAATATTGTATTGTGTTTTAAATTTTCATTTCCTTGATAATTTATACACCTAAACATTTTATTATAATTTTGGCTTTTTATATAATCTCTTTGTGAAGTGACTCTTCACATATTTTGCCTGATTTTCCAATCTGTTAAAGTCTTTTCCTTAATGATTTGTAGGAGATTAGTCAGATTGAAAACTATTTTCTACCAGAAAACTATATGCAATATAAAGTAAGGGTAAGTAGAGACATATTCATTCATCTATGCATTACCTGGTCTAGTTTCCATCACATAGGTATCCATTATGTTGTTCCTGAGTGAATAAGTTATTTTACTCATCCTTGGAAAAAGGTTTTAATAGTACTGTGCCAGTGCTGATTTATATAGCATCAATTAAGATTAGAAGCGGGATCATTATAACTTTATTTTTCAACACTGAAATAAATAG
>NW_027532425.1:67541-79693 GCF_008692635.1 Crocuta crocuta | reverse complement strand
ATAAATAGTCTTTCATTTTTCTTAGGATTGATTATAACAAAATCAAAGAATGATTTCTTACGTGCATTTGATAATTATTATTATGCAATATTCAATTTGTGCATAGTGAATTTTCTGATTGGTATATATTGCTAGAAATTCACAATCGCTATACATTCTGACTAATCCAAAATACTTAAGAGACATCTTGGTGAGCTCAGTTCCTGAATTATGAGTAGCTATATCACAAAATAATACCTCAGTTTTGACAGCCATTGATAGCCTGCTCAGATATCAGAGCTCCAGTCTACATGAAGACTTGAGTGTTCCCTATAATCATCTTGGAAGAAAACAGACAAAGCTTACTGGGAGTGTAGGGAAGATTTTAACAAGTAAATTGAGCTAGATATTCTTCTGTACAATTTAGGACTGATAGTTTCTTGCTAGTTCCTCTCACAAACATTCCATTTACTTAAGAAATTCTATAAAGTACACATACATTCCTGCCTGTAATCTAAGAAGTGTTTTATAGGCCTGCAAAAAGTAGATCCAAGAAGAAAAATGTGTGTAATATTACATTATCTTAAAGCTGTTTTTGTTTTTCAAACACTGAATAAGTACTGAATAGAAGAAATATTTGCATGAGAAATTAGAGATCTGCATACGAAAGATGATTTATGATTTCTTCAAATGTAAATTACTGTTTTAAAAATGTTTTCTAATAGACTGTGAGTGCCGCTCATTGGGACTATGCATTCAAAGGGGACACTACACCTGTTAGGGCTCATTTGTGACTCAGTATGTGATCTGTTCTGGATAATATTCCACTTTCACTCTAGAAGAATGTGTATTTTGCTGCTTTAGGATGAATGATCTGAACATATCTGTTAAGTCCATCTTGTCCAGTGTTTCATTCAAAGACGTTGTTTCTTTTTTGATTTTCTTCTTAAATAATCTGTCCATTGCTGTAAGTGCGGTATTAAAGTCTTCTAGTATTATGGTACTATTATCTATGTATTTCTTTATGTTTGTCATTAATTGATTTATATATTTGGGTTTCCAAGTTGAGGGCATAAATATTTACAATTGTTAGATCTTCTTGGTAGATAGACCCCTTAATTATGATATAATGCCTTTTTTGTCTCTTATTATAATCTTTGTTTTAAAATCTATTTTGTTTGATATAAATATGGCTACTCTGGCTTTCTTTTGACTTCCATTAGCATGATAGAGTTTCTTTTTTTTAAAATGTTTTATTTATTTCTGAGAGAAAGAGAGAGACAGCATGAGCAGCGGAGGGTCAGAGAGAGAGGGAGATACAGAATCTGAAGTAGGCTCCAGGCTCTGAGCTAGCTGTCAGCACAGAGGCCAATGCGGGACTTGAACCCACCAACCATGAGATCATGACCTGAGCCAAAGTTGGATGCTTAACCGACTGAACCATTCAGGTGCCCCTAGCATGATAGAGTTTCTTCATCCCCTCATTTTCAATCTTAAGGTGCCCTTAGACCTAAAATGAGTCTCTTGTAGGCAACATGTACACAACTCTTGTTTTTTGATATGTTTTGATACCCTATGTCTTGTGTTTATTTAGTCCATTTACATTCAAAGTGATTACTGCATGATATAAACTTACTTCCATTATGTTATCTGTAGATTCGTTGTTTGTGGTGATGTTCTCTGGTCTTTTGTAGTCTTTGCTGGAAGAAGAAGTATTATTAAAATATCTATACTACCCCAAACAATCTACATATTAAATGCAATCCCTTTTAAAATAATTCTTCATAGATTTAGAAAAAAGAATCCTAAAATTTGTTTGGAACCAGAAAAGATCCCGAATAGCCAAAGTAATGTTGAAAAAGGACTCTAAAGCTGGAAGCATCACAATTCCAGACTTCAGGCTGCATTACAAATCTGTAATCGTCAAGACAGTATGGTCCTGGCACAAAAACAGACAAATAGATCAATGGAATAGAGAGCCCATAAATGGACCCAGAAATGGATTGCCAACTAATCTTGCACAAAGCTGGAAAGAGTATCCAATGGAAAACAAGACAGTGTGTTCAGCAAATGGTGCTAGAAAAACTGGACAGGGACATGCATAAGAATGAAGCTGGACCACTTTCTTACACCATACACAAATATAAACTCGGAAAGGATGAAAGACTTAAATATGATACAGGAAACCATCAAAATCCTAGGGGAGAAAGCAGGCAACAATCTCTTTGAAATCAGTTGCAACAAGTTCCTACTAGACATGTATCTGGAGGCAAGGGAAACAAAATAAAAAATGAACTATTGGGACCTCATAAAGACAAAAAGCTTCTTTACAGAAAAGGAAACAATCAAGAAAACTAAAATGCAACCGATGGATGGGAGAAGATATTTGCAAATGACATATTAGACAAAGGGTTTGTAGGAAAAATTTATGAAGAATGTATCAAATTTAACACTCCAAAGAAATAATCCAGTGAATAAATGGGCAGAAGACGTGAATAGGTACTTTTCCAAAACAGGAATCCAGATGGCTAAGAGATACATGAAAAAAAATGCTCAACATCACTCATCACAAGGGAAATACAAATCAAAACCACAATGAGATACCACCTCACACCTGTCAGAATGGCTAAAATTAACAACTCAGGACATGGCAGATGTTGGCGAGAATGTGGAGAAAGGAGAACACTTTTACATTGCTAGCGGGAATGCAAACTGATAGTCTAGAAAACAGTATGGAAGTTCCTCAAATAATTAAAAATAGAGCTACCCTTGGGGCATCTGGGTGGCTCAGTCACTTAAACGTCTGATTTAAGGGGCGCCTGGGTGGCTTAGTCGGTTAAGCGTCCAACTTTCGCTTAGGGCATGATCTCGCAGTTCGTGGGTTCGAGCCCCGCGTCAGGCTCTGTGCTGACTGCCGGCTCAGAGCGTGGAGCCTATTTCAGTCTGTGTCTCCCTCTCTCTCTGATCCTCCCCTGCTCACGCTGTCTCTCTCTCTCTCTCTCTCCTAGAAATAAAGAAAAATATTGAACAAAAAAGTCTGATTTCAGCTCAGGTCATGATCTCACAGTTTGTGGGTTCAGGCCCTGCATTAGGCTCTCTGCTGACAGTTCAGAGCCTGGAGCCTGCTTCAGATTCTATGTCCTTTCTCTGCCCCTCCCCTGCTTGCACTCCGCCTCTCTCTCAAAAATAAACATTTTTTAAATTAAAAAATAAGAACTACCCTACAACCCAGAAACTACACTATTAAGATATTTATCCAAAGGATACAAAAACGCTGATTCTAAGGGGCACAGGCACCTTAATGTTTATAGTAGCCCTATCAGCAATAGCCAAATTATCGAAAGAGCTCAAATGTCCATCGACTGATGAATGGATAAAGATGTTTGATCACCAGAATACTACTTCGTGATCAAAAAGAATGAAATCTTGCCATTTGAAACAACTTGAATGGAACTTGAATGTATCATGCTAAGCGAAATAAGTCAGGCAGAGAAAGCAATTACCATATAATTTCTCTCATATTCGGAATTTAAAGAACACAACATATGAAGATAGTGGAATGGAAGGAAAAATAAGATAAAAACAGAGAGGTAAGGAAACCATAAGAGACTTAAATACAGAGAACAAACTCGGGGTTGCTAGAGGGGAGGTGTGCGGGGGTTTGGGTTAAATGAGTGATGAGCATTAAGGAGGGCACTTGTTGGGATGAGCACAGGGGTTTATACATAAGTGATGAATCACTGGGTTCTACTCTGAAATAAATATTATACTGTATGATAACTAACTTCAATTTAAATAAATAAATTTAAATCTAAACTAAAAATAATTTAAAAAACAAAGNTGTTCAGCACTTTACTAAAACAACTGCTCTTGAATGAATACTAAAAACATAAGTTAGAATTAGTCAAATATAATATAGCAGATGCATATTGAACTTTATTATAAAGCTTAATTGTAACTTAGATTGCTGTAGGGTGCCTTTGGATAAGGGCTTTAGCTTGAATAATCATTTGCTGATGAGGCACTTGATATTAAATTTTCTGAAAGAGAGGGAGTTTTATTAGGTAAAGTAAGTGCTAAACTCTGCTGCTAAAATAATGGATGCAGCTCATAGTTTCTTCTCAATTGAAACAAAGGAATGACCATAGAATTAACTAATTTTAATGTCTTTTATGCAGCTTTTTGAACATATATTGTTAATGATACTGCTGTGCTCTTTGAGACCAATTCTCCAGCTACAGAAAACACTCAAAGCTTATTTTCATGTGTTTTTTTGGGGAGGGGACAAGAGGACTAACTAATACTTTTAATCAAGTGTGTCATATATGATTTCCGTACAATAAAGTTCACCTCTTTACACAGTTAGATGAGTTTTTACAAGTGGACACAGTTGTGTAACCACAACATAAATTTGTTTATTTGTTTGCTGATGAACACTTGTGTTGTTTTTAGTTCGGGGCTATTATGAATAAAGTTGCTATGTATATTCATCTTCTTGTGGACACATGTATTCATTTACCTTGGATTAACGCTTAAGAATAAAATGCTATATTAGATTGTAATAAAGAAAGATAATGTGTAATTTTATAAGAAACTCCCAAAACATTTTCCAAAGTGTCTGTATTGTTTTATAAACCCACTAGCAATGTATGAGACCTGTTGCTCCACATTCTCACCAGCACTGGCTACTTTTTAACTTTATTTTTTTATGAATATAATTTACTGTCAAGTTGGCTTACATACAACACCCATTGCTCATCTCAAAAGGTCCCTTCCTCAATGTGTATCACCCATTTTCCCTCTATCCCCACCATTCACCCTTAGTTTGTTCTGTGTATTTAATAGTCTCTTGTGGTATGCCTCCCTCCCTCTGTTTGTATCTATTTTTCCTTTCCCTTCCTCCATGGTCTTCTGTTCAGTTTCTCAAGATCAACATATGAGTGAAAACATATGATATCTCTGCTTCTCTGACTGACTTATTTCACTCAGCATAATACATTTCAGTTCCATCAATGTTGCTGCTAATGGCATGATTTCATTCTTTCTCATTGCCACGTAGTATTCCATTGAATGTATAAACCACAGCTTCTTGGGTAAATTCCTAGTAGTGCTTGCTATTGCTGGGTCATAGAGAAGTTCTATTGTTAATGTTTTGAGGAAACTCCACACTGTTTTCCAGAGGGGCTGTACCAGTTTGCATCACACCAACAGTGCAAGAACATTCCTGTTTCTCCATATCCTCACCAGCATGTGTAGTTTCCTGATTTGTTTATTTTGGCCACTCTGACCGGTGTGAGATGGTTAACTTTACATATTGTAGTATGCATTGTGGTTTTAATTTTATTTCCTTAATGACAAATGATATCAAGCATTTTTTTCACGTTTATTGATCATTCACATTTTGATGAGATGTGTTAAAACATCTTTCCTGCTGTTTATTCTGTTGGTGGTCCTATAATTGTATTGTAAGCATTTTTTATGTATTCTAAATACAAGTCTTTTATCAGGTATGTGATTTACAACTATTTTCCCAATATGCAGTTCATATTTTAATTTTTTTAACAGTGTTACTTGAAGAGCAAAGGTGTGGCACCTGGGTAGCTCAGTTGGTTAAGCATCAGACTTCAGTTTGGGTCATGATCTCTCAGTCCTTGGGTTTGAACCCTATGTAGGGCTCTGTGTTGACAACCTGCTTCAGATTCTGTGTCTCCCTCTCTCTCTGCCCCTCCCCTGCTTGCACTNGTCTTTTACATTTCATGTTTTTGTGCACAGTTGAGAAACAGCCTAACCCAAGTACACAAAAATTTTCTCCTGTCTTTCTCTAGTTTTATAGTTTTAGGTTTTGTGCATTTCTTGTTAACTTTTATATATTATGTGAGGTAAGAATTGATAATTTTTATATGGCTTTACAATTGTTCAACCACCATTTGTTGAAAGATTGAACTTTCTTTGTTCGTTGAATTACCTTAGCATCTTTTAAGAAAATCAACTGTGTGTGTGTGTGTGTTTTATAGACTCTTTTTTCTTGATCTATATTTCCACCTTTTTGTCAATAGTATAACTTTTTGATTACTGTAGCCTTAATCATGAATCTATTCAGAACACTTTTGTGACCATTATCTTATTTGAGCCTTACAACCCTCAAACCTAGAATTGCCAAAGATTACTAGTATAATATACATTTCACTGATGAGCAAATAGAATCACAGAGGTTAATTAGCTTGCTCAAGTTTATACAGTGATCAGTAGAACTGACACTATCATCTCAAATCCTTGTCTATTTAGTTCTTTTCCTAGGAAACTAACAAAACAATAACGAGAGACTGTGTCTCAAATCAGTGGTACACAGTAGTACATTGGAGATATTACCTGAATAACAGACTCCTATATAAAGTTAGGGAGCTCAACAAACTACTTAAGACAGTAATAATTTTGTTCCCTCCCTGGTACAAAATAGCCTTTTTAGTTCATAGTATTTGGTTTTGTGAATGACACATTCAGCATTAGTGCATCTGCTACTACTCTTTAGTTGGGGTAATTGGGCTTTGCCTGTTCTTAATCCTAATAAAAATACTAATTAGGTTTAATAAAGGAGTATTCTTTTCAAAAGGAAATTGTTTCTTGACATTTCTTCTGCCAGAATTTTTTTTAATTATATTTTTGACCTTGAAAATCATTTTCTTTGGTGATTTGTTTAAAAGTTAGTCTTTGAGTAACAGGATAATTTCCTTCTGTGCTTTATATTCTTTACACCAAAATGTTATTTTATTCACTGTCCTAATTTGATTGCTTTTTGGAATTTTATTGTGCATCAAATATGTATAATCCTAGGTTTGCATAGGGTAATGGCATTGTTTGATGTTTTCTCCTTCAGAATGAAGAAGTCAGATTCATTGAAAATGAGCTGGAGATTCAAAAGCAAAAATACTTTAAGCT
This sequence comes from Crocuta crocuta, assembly GCF_008692635.1. Lineage (NCBI taxonomy): Eukaryota > Metazoa > Chordata > Mammalia > Carnivora > Hyaenidae > Crocuta > Crocuta crocuta. Next base: position 72,778 of record NW_027532425.1, on the reverse strand, counting down.
TCAGACATTTGTTAGAAGTTTGATAATAGCTATGAAAGCTGATGATAAGGAACAACAGCAGGTAGGTGCCAGAAGAGAATAGTAAGCTATAATGTATCATGTTTCAAAAAAAATGACATGTCACATTTGAGTTTTTAATATTTTTTTCATTTTCATACTTCATTCCTGCTTGGCATCAAGAAAGGATTTGTTACTTTATAACCTTTTTAAGTTTTTAGCACAGTATTTTTGAGAATAGATACTTGGATATATGTGTTTTACTTTAGTAGAAAATCAAAATAACGTACTTTGTTCATTTAAGGCTATACTCAAGTAAGGGAAAATAATTTTAAAAATCAATTTTAAAGAAACTCTCAGAGTGTTTGTAGAGACCAGGCTACCTTAACTGGAGAGACACATATTTTGGAATGTTTCTTGAATAAAAGAGGTAGGGTATTTGCCTCTCTTCTGGGTTTCATTTACCCTCCAGACCTCACTAGATTTCACAAATGTTTGGGTATCTTCTATTTCATGATACATTGTTTATCACTAAAAAATATGAAATTACTTTGTGAAATTCTTTGTGACCACAATGTATCATTTAATATTCCCAATTTAACTAGAATGTTAAATTCACCCAAAGGTGAAATGCAATCTCTTTTTTTTGTCACTATGAATTTTTGTTTACAAATTCCTCCAAAATTACACTTTGTTTCATTTTTTATGGGAAATTTCTATAAAATGTATTAGGCTTGCTAAAAAACTATAGAATTTTATCAAATGTTCCATTCAATGCTAAATGATAAAAAATTTGCTTCTGAGTTGTATGCTATCATGTTGATATCTTGTCAGAGACATTCAGTGAATAATATGTCACACAAGTAACCATTGATTTGGAAGCAGTCTTGTAGGCTTTTATTGAGTAAGGATATCTCAATAGTAGTGTACAAAAATTAATCCCTTATATACAAGCAAGACTGCACATAAGTCACTTATCCCAGATATCTCCAGGGAAAAAGAATAGAGTCTTAACATCCCACAGTTCTTTTTTTTAAAAAAGAAGAATTTACTCATGAAATTCAAACCAGTATGTACATTATGTGTCCAGTTTTATAAATTTTACTCTCCCCATACCTCACGCACATACAAGACATTCCAAGACAGTAGTCTTCAGTTACCTTTACCATCTTTATTTAAGCATGTTGCTGTTTTATGTGAGTTATGATAGTCTACGACATGTTAAAAGTGTGTTTGTCTTTTAGGAATATAAACTAGATTTTNGATGTGGGGGGAGGGGGGGATGGGCATGGAGGACACTTGTGGGGATGAGCACTGAGTGTTATGTGGAAACTAATTTGACAATAAACTATTAAAAAAAAAAAAAAACTAGATTTTACATGAATAAGGTGGCAGTCTTAAACATGGTTCCAAGGGTACTGTAAATTTTAAATAACTGTAAAAATATTAGGTTCAATCAGAGAAATAGCTTGTAGTATGATCCTGTTCCCAAAAAGTTATAACATGGTTTTGAATTAAGAGTTACATGACCACCTAACTAGCAACTGTTTAGGTGTCCTGATATCTAGGAACAGTGCAAAGACTGCATTTTGTTTTCTAATTATAACCTCATCCCTGGATTGGTTCTTTCCCCAAGACTACTTAACAAATAAGAAAAATAAATATTGTGTATTTTACTTTCCTCCTTCTCTATACTTTTCCTCTGATAAAAGACTAATGAACAAAGATATGACAAAACATTGACCATCAAAAAGGAGAAAGTCATACAAGAACTGTACTGAAAGTCATATCATATGTAATCAGCACCCAAATAAAAACTACAAATTTTTATAGTTGAGATCAGGTATAATCAATCTCATAATATAGAAGACACCAATAGTAGTTTATGAAAGTTGTTACAGTGATCTCTTAAGTTACTAATCTTTATGTTATTAGATACTTAGAGGTTTATTTATGGAAGAAATTAATGTTTGTTCTACTTAATAAAAGAAAACCATTGTGTCATTGGTTTCTCATTTTTAAAAATCCTGGGGTTTTTTCTTCATTAATTTTGTTTGGGTAAGCTGAGTGGGATGAGTGGTCCACAGAATATGTTTCCCCAGTGAAACTGGGCTTTAAAATTATATGACACTGATTGAAAAACTAAATTACCCATTTTTTTAAATTACAAATCATTTTAATAGCAATTTTTAAATAAAAATAATGTTGCCAGCACTGTACTATCATGAGTTTACTGTCTTTCTTCCCTTGATAATTCACTGTGTGATCCCAGCCAGGTCACTTGCTTTTCTTGAAATTCCAATTTCTCCACTTTGGAAGGAAANGTCTCCCCACTAGAATTTAGAATGTCATTAAGTCTGTTCATTCCGTTGACTTTTTAATACTCTAAGCACATGTTCAATGAATGTTAGTTGGGACACTTCACCCTTTTTAATATGGCTTCTTCACAGTTGCAAAGTGAATTAAATCCAGTGATGTATTTCTCACAAACTATGATCAACCAATATCAGCAAAGACTTTGTTTCACTTTGACTGGGATATTGATAAATATCTATTCTAAAAGAAAATGGCTCTGTGTCCTGTTACTATAATCTAATACCTTGAAAAGCATATAGTACCATTAGATGACTGCTTTGTAAATACTCCAAATTTCAACAAGAGGTTTATGAGTTATTTAATAACATAAAGTAAATAGCAACTTTTCTATCAGATAGGAGTTACTCCTTCCTTATGCAGATTGCCAAAAGTACAGAGTTTCTAATCTTGTCTCTCTGCTATTAGACAAAAATTATAGATGTCACTTATTTTAATAAGGAGAATAGAATGTGTCTTATTTCAACGGTGGATTTCACAAGTTCTCCAACATGCTCTATCTTTCTATTCCTTAATTCAGTAGTGGAAAATCTGTGTATGTTCCTGTTCTCCTGGTCCTTGTTTACCACTACACCCAAAGCCCACACTACAAGTAATTCTATCTAAAACTGCCCATATATGTTACATTATTTTTAGTACTGAGAGCTTCAAGTCAATCATTTATTTAATTCACAGTTTTTTATGGTCAAGTGGGCATCAGCATTATCAACCACATTTATTTCTCTAGTATGGATGCATGTTCTGTAACTCCAGATGAAAAAATTATACAATGGCAAAGCTCAGTTCATGGCTCTTGGCTTATCCTAAATACTTATAGAGAAATTAGCAGCCCTCTAGATACATAATTGGTAGCTGCGATTTACGATTTACTCAGCTGTGCCCTGGTGAATGCTTGGCCATCTATATGCATAGCCTAAGAAAAGAAAAAAAGTACTTGGAATTTTCAAGTTGTTAATATTTAGTCTAAAGTAAAATAACTGAGGGGTGCCTGGGTGGCTCAGTGGGTTAAGCATTCGACTTTTGATTTTGGCTCAGGTCATGATCTCATGGTTCATGAGTTCGAGCCCTACAATGGGCTCCACACTGACAGCGCAGAGCCTGCTTGGGATTCTCTCTTTTCTTTTCTCTGCCCCTCCCCTGTTCACTCTCTCTGTCTCTCTGTCTCAAAATAAATAAACTTGAAAAAATAAGTAGAATAACTGAGCTTTTTTTCCTTAATTGATAAGTCCTTTCTTCCACTGAAGTACAAAATAGTTTTTTGAAATACATTTTTTTCTAAAGGACAGCATAACGGGGCAGGAGTATTTTAATAAGGAATATAATTTTAAAGCCCTTTAGCACTGATCAATGAACATTTAAAACTAGTATGAAAATCACTTATCTCAAATACTTCAAAGCACTTGGTTCAGAATAGTTGCTCATTTCCCTTCTGATTTCCCTTTTGTCTAGGGGTTCAAGCTACATAATCCACACTTTCAAGATCTAGTATTTTGTTACTTCCTTAATATATTGTATGAAGTTTTTCTTTTACATAAGAAATTATGTAAGGTCTTCAAGAATGCTCCATTCTTTAAGTTCATGAAGAAAAGTCAATGAGAACTATAATTATTAACATAAAATTGGGGGGGGAAGAACCTGTCCACATACTAATTTTTAAACATTGATTTTTCTGACTCAGGCACTGCTGTCAGATTTACCTCCTGAATTAGAAGAGATGGATTTCAACCATGTCTCACCGGAGCCTGATAATACCTCATTCAGTGTGTCTTCTTTATCAGAGAAAAATGCCTCAGACAGTTTGTGATTTGAGGGGGCATATATGACACAGCATTTTGGCTGCTTAACAGGTCTGCATTTCAAGATAACTCCATTCTGTTGCCTCAAAATTCTTCAGTTGGAAAAACATATTGTTGAAACTGACATGTTCTGTGAAGGATGGACAAGATATAATGGCTACAATGCAAAAAAATGTATATGAAATTTAAAAGCAATGTTTGAGAATTTTTTCCAAACTGATAAAACTCTGGGGGAAAATTGTATTTAATTTTCAGGAATTTAGCTATGAAATGCATAATGCCTAATTTCTGAAAGATTTTTGTTCGATTTTTAAAAGAATCTTAGTTTTAGTAATAGTTTTGACAAGAGACACAAAAATAAAGGTATTTCAACATTGCATATCATGTTACTAAAGCTTGCTTAGTTTTGTTTTGTAGCCATTACATCTTTCTTCTCTCACCTTTTCCTATCATCCACATACATTTTTACTCAGGAAAGTGAACTGAAATTTGAAAACAAAACTTTAAAAATGATTTTACCTGGATGAGTCCTGGGATTTGTTTTCCAACTCCTATGAGAATTTGACTTTAGCTAATGATTGAAAATTGAAGTGATTACTGGTATGTAATTGTAAATTGTTGGCATTCTTCCATTTCCTAATCCAAATATTTGAGGAGATGGGGGAAAGCACTGTGGAAAAGTAATTCACCAACATGAAGTCAAATAAATTATTAAGTGTACAGAAACAAAATGTTGTAAAAGACTAGTCTTAATGGGGATTCTTCATTGTTGCAAATGGCAAATATTGATAAGATTCACATTCTACTGGTAAATTTGCATAACTGAGTTAGTTGAAATGTTGCACAAATAGTATACATTTATCACTATCTTTATAATATTTTTTGGTTACCTTTTATGAAACAGGAAGTCAAGGTAAGGCACTGAGATTTCTTTTTTAACATAGTCATTCAGCTTTGCCACAATATTTACCTCATTGTCATGTGAAGTTTCTACAGAGCCATCAGCCATGGATAAAATCCAAAAAGAGTTATACACTACTATGGTTGTAAATCACAGTTCTAGTTTACTGA
>NW_027532425.1:66676-67503 GCF_008692635.1 Crocuta crocuta | reverse complement strand
TGGTGTTTTTTTTTTTTTTTTTTTTTTTTTTTTTTGAGGTGGGAGAGAGTGTCAGTGAGAGAGGGAGAGAGAGAATCGAAAGCAGGCTCTACATCCAGCACAGAGCGCAGACAAGGGGCTTGATTTCACAACAGTTGAGATCATGACCTGAACCAAAATCAAGAGTTGGATGGTTAACTAACTTGGCCACCCATGTGCCCCTTCTGGATACTATTCTGAGTATACTCCTAAATGAACATGTTACCCAGTTGTACCAGATTGCTATAAACTATAGACAATTCTTTGCAGACCATTCCTTCTGGGGTACCAGAAGGCATTACCAAGACCCATAGAAGGGAAAATATCAGTTTCTACCTGAGCACACAGCATCATGTATTTGTGAGTTGGCTGTGTGGATTTGTGTTGCACGGTTAAATTACTGTCTATTCTTAGGAGATTAATCAAGTAGTTAAATGACTTTTCGGTCATCAAGTTTCTGTGTCATATATTTTTGTAATTTGTAAGTAAAACAAATTTTGATCTTGGAATTAACAGATTCTAATTTATGAATGCAGAAAAACAGTCATGACTATCTTTGACCTTGAAATGTTCCTCCCCACATACACAAATAGGTAAGTTTCATTGATAATCCTTCATTCAATCAGTAATTTATTTATTATTGTTGCCTTGTTACTGCTATGATTCTTCTGTTAGCAGAAATATTTCAGTGGTTAGGTACGATCTCTTTTAACTGAAAGCCATATGGTTCTTTGCAAATAATGTTTAGTACTCCTTGCTGACAAGTAAAATTCCATTCAAAAAAGGAGTGCTGAGTAAAAGAACCTCAG
>NW_027532425.1:59041-66657 GCF_008692635.1 Crocuta crocuta | reverse complement strand
TGCTGAGGAAAAAAACCTCAGACATTAGGATTAAATTTCTAGTTACACCAATTCCTCCATGATATAAAGAGTCCCTACTATGTACAGCATTCCTAAAGTAGAATGAACAAATCCCAGGCTTTCAAGTATCTCCTAGGAGCTCCTTCCTAGTCATTGAGTTTATCTTTCAACTCTAATTTCTTCTGCTTCAGTTTAAGCTCTTTTTTTTTGTCACTAAGTAAGGATAGATCATTCTTTCCTACATCTTTCAACTTTATGGTTTGCATTTGCCACACTCCAGCAATTAGCCACCCCCTCAAAAAAAAATCTTTCATTGAGCTTCTGCTATAGGGACATTGGATTTCTACTCAGTAAGCCATAAACATCAAAATTAATTATGTCTTTTCACTTTTTGAGAGATATTAATAAAATTATATAAGTAAAAATTTTAACAGATTTAAAGATTCTGTTAGGTGTAATTCCTAGAAAAACTTCTTACCTAGAAATTTGAGAAGAAACGTAAATTATTCCTTTGTCCCTATTTAAAGTTCCATTAAAATAGAAGCAATGCATTTAAGAATTCTTTTGTTTTGGCATTTGTATTTCAGCCCCATAATTATTTATTTTGCTACCATTAACATTAAACATTTTAGGGGCACTTTGGTGGCTCAGTCAGTTGAGCATCCAACTCAGGCTCAGGTCATGATCTCAAGGTTTGATCTCAAGCCCCACATTGGATTCACTGCTGTCAGTACAAAACCTTCTTCAGATCCTCTGTCTCCCTCTCTCTGCACCTCCCCTGTTTTTGCTGTCCCAAAAATATGTAAACATTTTTAAAAATTAAACATTTTAAAAATAAAATGTAGTTGTTCTGTAGCAGGAACCAAAAAGAAATATCTTTATCTAGAAAAAAAAAATCATAATTGACAGAATGAAATTAATCACCACAGGTTTTTTTTAAAGATACCAAGGTCAAGTATTAAAAACCTATTATGAAGAAAATATATCTTTAACACATATAGATGGAATTTTTGAAACATCTTAAAGCAGAAAAATACCAGTTTGACTCCTTTTGTGATATCTTCATGACTGGGGGGAGAAAAACAGCTACTGTTTCTTTCTTTAGGGCTTTGACACATTAAAGCAGACCATACTATCTGAAGTATCTCTCACAAAGACAGACACCAAGGTTAAAAAACTTGTTTTTCCTACAACTACACTTTGATGTTCAGCTTAGGATAACCAACCAGTCTCTAAGCAACAAATGTATATATAAAGGCACTTACCTTAAATGTGTATTTAAAAATAACCTGAAGATACCTTCCTCATTTCAGCCAAGCTAACATTAATTACAAGAAAATGAGAACTGCAGTTACGCTGGAGAATAGGAAAATTACCACATGCAAGGAAAAGGTCAAAAGAAAAATTGGTCTTTTGATGTAAACTGGGGATGTTTTGTTGAAAGATCAGGTATCAACATTAAGACTTCTATGCTACCATTGTAATCATGATAAGAATATTTGTCATTGTTGGAGAAAATAAGCTGCAAACCAATCATGTCATGTGCTCTGTATACTACCAAGACTTCAAAAAAATGTTGAAGAGGCCATTATTCCAAAGGCAGCAGCATATATTTTAAGGTACTTTCATAGTCCACCATATTTAAGTTTGTAGGAGAAAACATGAGTAGTATATTTAAAAGAATTCTAGGCTCTAGAGTAGACTTTGTTGCCTTCTGTTTTGGGGGTGGAGGGGAATTCCACTCATTTCCAAGGAATAGTTTCCTCATCTTAAACTGATAGCTTATGATCATTTATAAGAGAAATTCTGAAAACTTTAACTCCTGTCCTTCCTCCACATTTGTAGTGATGGTGTACCAGGAATATTGCCTATTTAGAAACTATATATCAGATTTTAATTCAGGTCCTAAGAATGCCAATTCTGATATATAAGCCTTTTAAAGGAGGTATCAGTACGATAATGTTTAAAAGATGAGTACATGGGTTTATCTTTGAAGCTGGCATTATCCTTGGCAGACAACACTATCATACTCATCACATAAAGCTATCTCTGTGATAAGATGAGGGAGGAACCTACTAATTTGTGAGACTCAGCATACCATTGCCCAAACCAAACTATTATTTAAGGGCAGATTTGCTATGAGGGAAAAGAGAATAAAATAATATTTTCATGATAATATAATTATGATTGTTCCATTAAAGTTTATACTTGAGTATATATTGCTCTGCATTGACATTTTATTTTGTATTAACTTGTTAAGTAATTCCTTTAAGTGATCTTGCATCCCATTTTACTGATACTACCTCTGAAATATACTACCACCTTAAAACCACATCACTGTAATGTGATCTTTTGTAGGGTTTTTATTTAAAGTTTTATAGAGGCAATAAATGATTTCTACCTAATAGACATCTATTTCTTTCTTTCAATGTTTACTATTCCAAGCCTTTGTGTTTTAAGCATTGTTCTCTTTTTAAAGATATTTTTCCTCCCCCAAATAGGTTCTTAGAAAAAAAGCCCCTCAAATACAGAGGATAATAAGGTAATAGGGTAAGAGAAGGGAGAACATGGAATGCTCAAGTGGAAATTAGGTTGTCTTCCAAGATGACACGTATGTCATCTTTAATTTACTTTGCTTAAAAAAGAATTACTCCAATGTCAATATAATAGAGTGAATATTCTATAATAGATAACAGGTTTGTCCACGATAGGATAATTAAATGGTAAAAACGCAAGTAAAACTACCACAGTATAAACAAAGAATGCTAACATTTTGGCATTTATTTAAAGTGGCAGTATTGTGTCTAACCCTGGTTCTCTTGACACCAGTACAGGATGCTTTTAATTTGGGTAAAATATGCCCATGCCTTTTTTGTCAACGTCTTATACCAGTTAAAACTCTTTATGTTACCTAACTAATGGGAGAAAGCAGGGGGTGAGTTTCAAATAGCACAACAGTAGCGTTCTTTCCCAGTTGACAAATTTTCAGGAATGTTGCAAGGAGAAAAATCAAATACAAAAATGCATTTCAAATGATACAAGTCTTTCTGAGATCTACAAAAACATTGACTTAAGGTTGTGAAATCCTTTGATTTTCATAGAAATGAATGGGAATTATTACAAATCCGTTTAAGACAAGTCAATGGTGAATAGAGAGTATGCTCATATGATTGAATAATACGTTTCATAACCTTTGAGACTATTTTTTTACANTTCATTTTCTGCTTTGTAGAGAATGTAGATAGTATAAAGAAACACAAAACCATATGCAGTCCCAAAATCCCAATAACAATCATTGTTAAAATCTTAGTATATTTCCTTCCAGCCATTTCTTCCGCATATTACATATATTCAACAAAATTAAGATTATACTGAATATGCATATATGGCCTATTTTTTTTCTTTTTTCTTTTCTTAAATAGTTTATTGTCAAACAGGTTACATATAACATCCAGTGCTCATCCCAACAAGCGCCTCCCCCATGCCCATTACCCCCCTTCACCTCTCTCCCACCTCCTTCAGCCCTCAGTTCTCAGCATTCAAGAGTCTCTCATGGTTTGCCTCCCTCCCTCTCCCCAATTATTTTCCCCTTCTTCTCCCCCATGGTCCTCCGTTAAGATCCCCCTAATGTACCTATATGCGCAAACATATGGTATCTATCCTTCTCTGCCTGACTTATTTCACTTAGCTTAACACCCTCAAGTTACATCCAAGTTGCTACACATGGTCAGATTTCATTCTTTCTCATTGCCATGTAGTATTCCATCTTATAGATAAACCACATCTTCCTGATCCATTCGTCCGTTGATGGACACTTAGGGTCATTCCATGTTTTGACTATTGTTGAGAGTGCTGCTGTGAACATTGGGGTACATGTGCCCCTATACATCAGCACTCCTGTATCCCTTGGGTAAATTCCTAGCAGTCCTACTACTGGGTCATAGGAGAGTTTTACTGTTAATTTTTTGAGGAACCTCCATACTGTTTTGCAGAGGGGCTGCACCAGTTACCATTCCCACCAACAGTGTAGGAGGGTGCCCCTTTCTCCACATCCTCGCCAGCCTCTAGAGTCTCCTGATTTATTCATTTTAGCCACTCTAACCAGCGTGAGGTGGTATCTGAGTGTGGTTTTGATTTGTATTTCCCTGATGAGGAGGGATGCTGAGCATCGTTTCATGTGTCTGTTGGCCATCTAAATGTCCTCTTTGGAGAAGTGTCTGTTNTTCCCATTCCGTCGGTTGCTTATTAGTTTTATGGATTGTTTCCTTTGCCGTGCAGAAGCTTTTAATCTTGATAAGGTCTCAATCGTTTATTTTTGCTCTTGATTCCCTTGCCTTTAGAAATGTGTTGAGTAAGAATTTGTTGCGGTTGAANCATACATTTTTTGGGTTCAGTTCTGAGTTCTCTATTCTATTCCATTGGTCTATGTGTCTGTTTTTGTGCCAATACCATCCTGTCTTGATGATTAAAGCTCTATATTGTAGGCTAAAATCTGGGAGGGTGATGCTTCCCGTTTTGGTTTTCTTCAATACTACTGTGACTATTCGGGGTCATTTGTGGTTCCATACAACTTTTAGGATAGTTTGTTCTAGTTTTGAGAAGTATGCTGGTGCAATTTTGATTGGGATTGCATTGAATGTGCATATTGCTTGGGTAGTAATGACATTTTAACTATATTTATTCTTCCAATCCATGAGCATGTAACGTTTTTCCATTTCTTTGTGTCTTCTTCAATCTTCATAAGTGTTCTATAGGTTTCATCATGCAGATCTCCTATGTCTTTGGTTAGGTTTATTCCTAGGTATTTTATGTTTTTTTGTGCAATTGTAAATGGGATCAGTTTATTGATTTCTCTTTCTGTTGCTTTATTATTGGTGTATAAAAATGAACCCGATTTCTGTACGTTGATTTTGTACCCAGCAACTTTGCTGAATTCATGAATCAGTTCTAGTAGGCTTCTGGTGGAGCCTGTCGGGTTTTCTATGTAGAGTATCGCGTCATCTGCGAAAGTGAAAGTTTGACTTCTTTGCCATTTCTGATGCCTTTTATTTCCTTTTGTTGTCTGATGGCTGATGCTAGGACTTCCAACACTATGGTAAACAACAGTGCTGAGAGTGTACATCCGTGTCGTGTTCCTGATCTCAGGGACAAAGCTCTCAGTTTTTCCCCATTGAGGATGATGTTACATGAGGGCTTCTCATAGATGGCTTTTATGATGCTTAAGTTCCTTCTATCCTGACTTTGTCGAGGGTCTTTATTAAGAAGGGATGCTGTATTTTGTCAAATACCTTTTATGCATATATCGACAGGATCATATGGTTTTTATCTTTTCCTTTGTTAATGTGATGTATCACATTGATTGACTTGCGAATATTGAATCAGCCCTGTAACCCAGAATTGAATCTCACTTGATCATGGTGGACAATTCTTTTTATGTGCTGTTGCATACGATTTGCAATTATCTTGTTGAGAATTTTTGCATCCATATTGATCAGGAATATTGGCCTGTAATTCTCTTTTCTGGCTGGGTCTCTGTCTGACTTGGGAATCAAATTGATGTTGGCTTCGNGATAGACCCTGTAATTATTATATAATGACCTTCTTCATCCCTTGTTACAGACTTTACTTTGAAGTCAAGTTTGTCTGATGTAAGTATAGGTAGTCCAGCTTTCTTTTGACTTCCCATAGCATGATATATACTTCTCCATCCCCTTACTTTCTTATTTATTTATTTATTTATTATTAGTTTATTGTCAAGTTGGTTTTCATATAACACCCAGTGCTCATCCCCACAAGTGTCCTCCTCCATGCCCATCACCCCTCTTCCCTTCAGTTTGTTCTCAGCATTTGAGAGTCTCTGATGGTTTGTCTTCCTCCCTCTCCCCCACTATTTCCCTCCTTTCTCCATCCCCTTACTTTTAATCTGAAGGTGTCCTTCAGTCTAAAATGAGTTTCCTGTAGACAGCAAATTGGTGGATTTTGTTTTTTTATCCATTCTGCTACCCTATATCTTTTGATTGGAACATTTAGCCCATTTACATTCAGTGTTATTATTGAAAAATATGGGTTTAGAGTCATTGTGTTCTTTGTAGGATTCATGCTTGTGGTGGTGCCTCTGATACTCTGGGTTCCTTGCAACATTTTGCTCATAGAGTCCCCCTCAGGATTTCTTGTAGAACTGGTTTAGTGGTGATGAATCCTTTCAATTTTTGTTTATTTGTGAAGATTTTTATGTCTCCTATTCTGAATGACATGCTTGCTGGATAGAGGATTCTTGGCTGCATATATTTTTTGTTCATCACATTGAAGATTTCCTGCCATTCCTTTCTGGCCTGCCAAGTTTCAGTAGATAGGTCTGTCACCACTCTGACAGGTCTCTCTTTGTTTGTTAGGGCCCTTTTATCCCTAGCTGCTTTCAGAATTCTCTCTTTGTCCTTATATTTCTCCAGTTTCACTCTGATATGTCGTGCAGAAGATCAATTCAAGTTGCATCTGAGGGGAGTTCTCTGTGCCTCTTGGATTTCAACGTCTGTTTCCTCGCTAGATTGGGGACGTTCTTTGCTATAATTTGTTCCAGGACTCCTTCAGTGCTTTTGCCTCTCTTTTCATCTTCTGGAATTCCTATGATATGGATATTGTTCCGTTAGATTGTATCACTGAGCTCTTGAACTCTCCTTTCGTGTTCCTGGATCAGTTTATCTCTCTTTCTCTCTGCTTCCTATTTTTCTCTAATTGTGTCTTCTAATTCACCTATTCTCTCTGCCTCTTTAATCCGTGCATTGGACGCCTCCATTTTATTATGCTCCTCATTTATACCATTTTTTAATTCATCACAACTATTTTTAAACTCCATAGTCTTTGTAGCAATAGTTTCTCTGATGTCTTCATGCCTTTTTTAAGCCCAGCGATTAATTATGACTATTGTTCTAAATTCTTGTTCAGTTATGTTGCTTATATGTGTTTTGAGCAGTTCTTTAGCTGTCATTTCTTCCTGGAATTTCTATGGAGGAGAGTTCTTCTGTTTCATCATTTTGGCTAGCTTTCTATCTCTTGTTAGTTTTTTTTTTAATGTTTTATTTATTTCTTAGGAGAGAGAGAGAGAGAGAGAGTGTGAGCAGGGGAGGGTCAGAGAGAGAGGGAGTCACAGGCTGAAACAGGCTCCAGGCTCTGAGCTGGCAGTCAGCACAGAGCCCGATGCGGGGCTCGAACCCGCGAACTGCGAGATCATGACCTAAGTGAAAGTCGGACGCTTAACCGACTAAGCCACCCAGGCGCCCCTATCTCTTGTTAGTTTTAAAAGCTTATTATGCACTCTGCACCTGCGATTATTGCTGTATTAAAGAAGGCTCTTTGACTGTCCAGGGCCTGTCCTGGAAGGAAGTGTTTTTTGAGTGGTGTCTCTTGGTCTCTTTTGTTGAGATTTTGGTTATTTTATTTCCCTACTCATAGTGGTATTTGGCACTCTCCACCCCATGTTCTTTGGCTTGTTTCTTGAGGTAGCCCCTCAAACTCAAGAGTGGGTGAGAAAGCCGGGAGGTCAGTTGGGTGGAGCATAAAGACACCTGTTTACTCACCAGCTTCAAAGCTGGGAGTCTTCCTCTTGCTTCAGGAGGCCA
>NW_027532425.1:58035-58941 GCF_008692635.1 Crocuta crocuta | reverse complement strand
CTGTATTTCTAACAGAAAAGGGTTTTAGAATAGCACAAAATTGCAATCCTCAACTAGCAAGTTACCACAAAATCACAGGCAAGCCCAGAGAACAAAGGAGAGGAGGGATCTTTTATAGAGGAAAAGTGGGAAGTTGGCCTACTGTTTTTCTTAATGGTATGAGAATATTTCCATGTAATCGTTTGTCTCCAAGGTATTTTACTCTCAATTACATTTGGACTTAAAGGGTGAATTTTAAAAATTGATATGAGAAAACAAAAATTCTACTTATGAAAATATTTCTGTCCTAGAGAATTAATAAGTATCTCCTTTACATAAAAAGTATACTTCTTACCTTATGTTTAAAACAAATGATGTTATCTATTTACCCTCACAATTATACACTTGCTATACTTTGGCTGCAAGTTACAAGATATTTCTCAATATTTCTACCAAAGTAATATTTTTTCACTTACACTATAAACTATTCTAATCTTTAAAAATCAAACAAAAATCATTATTAAGTATAAAAGATCTCNTTCTCTAAAGAAAGTTTTTTATTATTATTTCTTTTTTAATTCAAATATAATTATCATACCATGTTATATTAATTTCAGGTGTACAATATAAATATTTAACAATTCAGGACATTACTCAGTGCTTATCACAAAAAGTGTACTCTTAATTCCCTTCACCAATTTCATCCATCTCCCCATTGCCCTACCCTCTGGCTTCCATCAGTTTGTTTTCTATATTTAAGAATCTCTTTTTTGTTTCTCTCTTCCATGTTTTGTTTCGTACATTCCACATGAGTGACATCTAATGCTATATTTCTTCCTCTGACATTTGACTTAACATTACACCCTCTAGATCCATCCATGTTGTTGCAAATGACAAGTTCTCATTCTTTTTTATGGCTGATTAGTA
>NW_027532425.1:54954-57906 GCF_008692635.1 Crocuta crocuta | reverse complement strand
AAAATCTTTGGGAGGCAGAAAAATCTATTTTAAGATGAAAGATTTTCACAGGTGTACCTCAAGAAGCAAAAAGTCTCAAATAAACAACCTAAAGTTATACCTAAAGGAGTGAGGAAAAAAAGAAAAAGCCCAAATCCAGTAGAATGAAAGAAATAATAAATAATAAAGCAGAAATAAATGAAATTGAGACTAAAAATCAACAGAAAAGATCAATGAAACCAGGAGTTGGACCTTTGAAAAGATCAATGAAACCAGGAGCTGGGTCTTTGAAAAGATTAATAAAACTGATAAAGCTTTAGCCAGACTCATGAGAGAGAGAGAGAGAGAGACAGAGGAGTTAAATAAAATCAGGAATAAAAGAGGAAGAATAATAACCAACACCACAGAAGTGCAAAAGATCCTAAGAGAACATTATGAAAGAATATATGCCAACAAATTGAACAACTTAGGAGAAATGGATAAATTCTTAGAACATATGACTTCCCAAAAGTGAATTGGGAAGAAAAAGTAAGTTTGAACAAATTACTAACGAAATTGAATCAGTAATCAAAAAACTACCAACAAACGGGTATAAGATTCAGAGGTGAATTCTACCAAACCTTTAAACAAGTGCTAATACCTATTCTTCTCAAACTATTCCATAAACTAGAAAAGGAAAGAAAGAACTCAAATTCATTGTATGAGACCAACAACATTACTCTGATACCAAAACCAGAAAAAGATAGTACAATATAAAGAGAACTATAGGCTAATGTCTCTGATGAACATAGATGCAAAAGTCCTCAATAAAATATTAGCAAACTGCATCCAACAATACATTAAAAAAATCATTCATCATGATCAAGTGGCATTTATTCCTGGGATGCAAGGAATTTCCAAATCAATCAATATAATACATCACATCAACAAGGGAAAGGATAAAAACAGTAAGATCATTTCAATACATGCATAGAGAGCATTTGATAAATACAACATCCATTCATGATTAAAACCCTCAAAAAGTGGGGTTAGAGGAAACATACCCTAACATAATAAAGGTCATATATGGGGTGCCTGGGTGGCTCAGTCAGTTAAGCATCCGCCTTTGCTCAAGTCATGATCTCGCGGTCTGAGTTTGAGCCTCACGTCGGACTCTGTGCTGACAGCTAAGAGCCTGGAGCCTGCTTGGGATTCTGTGTCTCCCTCTCTCTCTGCTCCTCCTCCGCTCATGCTCTATTTCTCAAAAACAAGCATTAAATTTTAATAAATAAATAAATAAAGGTCATATATGAAAAACTCACAGATAACATCAGATTCACTGGTGAAAAAGTAAGGTTTCCTCTAAGATCAAGAACAAGACAAGGGTTTCTATTCTCACCATTTTTATTCAACATGTGGCTCTAGCCACAGCAAGTAGAGAACAAAAAGAATGATGGTATCCAGATCAATAAGAATGTAGTAAAACTTTCACTATTTGTAGATGATATGATACTATATATAGAAAGCACTAAAGATTACACCAAAAAACCTACTAGAATTGATAAATGAATTCAGTTAAGTCACAGGCTGAAAAATCAATATACAGAAATCTGCTGCATTTCTATACACTAAAAATAAAGTACCAGAGAGATTAGGAAAACAATCCCATTTAAAATTGCGCCAAAAGCTAACGAAGGACTATGAGGGAGAAGAAGAAGAAAAATAGTTGGGGAGAGGGAGGGAGGCAAATCATGAGAGACTCTTGAATGTTGAGAACAAACTGAGGGCTGATGAGGGTGAGGGAGAGAGGAAGGGGGTGATGGGCATGGGGGAGGGCACTTTTCGGGATGAGCACTGGGTGTTATATGGAAACCAACTTGACAATAAACTATTTAAGAAAAAAATAATAAAATAAAATTGCACCAAAAATAATAAATATTTTTTAAAATCATAGTGTTCTCTTTAATACAGTTTGAAAAGTTTGGGAAATTTTGCCTATTCTGGATTTGGCTATGAAACAATATTTACATTTCCATTTTAATACATAATGCTCCAAGACTATTATAATCAAGTTACTTCCTTTGTGATCTCAGCCATATAAAACTGTAATATTTCCAGTCCCTGGGTAATTCCCTAGTTAACAGATCTTTAGACTTATTCATTATTCCAACCTGTTAAGAGACCATTCAATGCATTATTTCAGCAACGTTGGGACTGGTATCAAAATTGCTTATTAGTTTAAATTGGAACAGTTCTGAGACTCAAGTCACAGGTNAAGTTCTCCTATCCATTTCTCTTCACCCCCTGTGACTCTGTTGGAAGTTTATTAGTAATAATTCATTGGGGATAATTTTGTATACAGTACAATAATTCCTAACAAAGATAAATTATTCTGTGAGGTATTCATACCATAGTGGCATTTGCTTAATCAGCTTCATTATTTTACAACATTGAGTGAAAAGCAAGACACTGATTGAAGGATAATTGGGAAGGTGAGTGATTAAAACTGGAGAGGAATAAATATAGAACCTCTATAAGTCTTGAGGGACGAATAATAATGGAAAGCACTAAATGGCTCTTGAGCAGGGGAGAAAGAACTTAAGATTCTAAAATCTGGAAGGTTAAATGTGTGTATAGGGGTTAGGATAATTCTACCCTAGGATATCCTAGGATAATTCTAGTAATTAAGTCATGAGGTCAAATACGTTTTAACACTTGCGATCTGTATAGTCTTAAGCAAGTTATTTGAACTCTCTGTGTTTAAGTTGCTTTGCAAACTATAAAGAAAAAATAAGATACAAACAGAAAGGGAGACAAACCATAAGAGACTCTTATATAGAGAGAACAAACTAAGGGTTGATGGGGTGAAGGTTGGGGAGGTGGGGAAAGCGGGTGATGGGCACTGAGGAGGGCACTTGTTGGGATTAGCACTGGGTGTTGTATGTAAGTGATGAATCATGGGAAATCCAGAAGCCAAATCTATATTGTATGTTA
>NW_027532425.1:54422-54818 GCF_008692635.1 Crocuta crocuta | reverse complement strand
TATGATAAACTATAATAAAGTGCTTAGCACAGTTCCTAGCAGGAGGTAAGTGCTTGGTAAATGTTAGCCAATGCTATTATTATTACTTACAGAAAAAGAGATTGAAGGAAACCATAGACAATTTCCACCTACCAATTTTGCCCCGGGCAGAAATGGCTTTAAGAAACATTTAAGAAATGTTTAAGAAACACTTAAGAAAATGAAAGTACAGATCAAAATAATTTAAAGTATGTTTAGTATATTACTAGCAGGGTTGTCACATTTAAAGGGCAGTATAATTCTATTGGTATGCCCTCAGTGGTCTTCTTACTGCCTTAGAGAGCTCATTGCCCTTCTTCACTATCAAAAAGCTGTCATGAGAACTGGGGCAAATCAGATACATTATATTGCATTGAT
>NW_027532425.1:51320-54385 GCF_008692635.1 Crocuta crocuta | reverse complement strand
AAGTATTTCTTAAGACTTATTCGACTGTTTATATACCAAATGTTGATCTTCAGCTAAGTGTGTGTGCATGTGGGTAAATTTCCAAAACATATCTTTGAAATTACATGCACAAATTTAATTTTTTTAATATTTTTTGAAATGTTTATTTATTTTGAGAGAGAGAACGTGAGCAAGGGAAGGGTAAAGGGAGATAGAGCGAAAATCCCAAGCAGGATCTGTACTATCAACACAGAGCCCAACATGGGTCTCGATCTCAGGAACCATGAGATCATGACCTGAGCAGAAATCAAGAGTTTGATGCTTAACCAACTGAGCCACCCAGGTGTCCCTGAAATTACTTGGAGAAATGTTGGATGACCCGCTTTGTTTTGGCTTCTCTTTCGTTCCCAATCAAGTGAAACAAAGAACAAATTATTGATACATGCAATGATTTGGATGAATCTCAAAGTCATTATGGTAAGTAAAAGAAGCCAGACACAAAAGACTATGTATTGTATAGCTATTTTTCTAAATCTACTAATACATATCCTGGAGAAGTTAGATAAAGATTTCAATGGATTTATTTTCTTATATGACCTCATAAATTTTTGTATTCATTTTCCACCTTCAAAGTATTAGCACACATTTTAACTAGGAAAACAGCAATGAAATCAATAACAAAATGTTAAGACATAAAAAGCAAGAGACCTCCAGTTCACTCAGATAAGAAACAGTAATCCAGGGGCACCTGGGTGGCTTAGTCGGTTAAGCGTCCGACTATCGCTTAGGTCATGATCTCGCGGTGCGTGGCTTCGAGCCCCGCGTCGGGCTCTGTGCTGACTGCCAGCTCAGAGCCTGGAGCCTGTTTCAGCCTGTGACTCCCTCTCTCTCTGACCCTCCCCTGCTCACACTGTCTCTCTCTCTCCTAGAAATAAAGAAAACATTAAAAAAAAAAAGAAACAGTAATCCATTTGGATATAAGTGCTTGTTGGATCCAAGAAAGGAAAAATTAAAACAAACAAACAAACAAAAAAAGCTTGGATACAGGAATTTAGAAAACCCTGGAACCAAGACCAAGACAATATCAAGATCACAATGCAGTAAAGCTACTTATCCCGTGATTGATGTTTCTCCTCATCCTAATTAGAAACATAATATTCAAGGCTATATTCTAGGCTTTTGACCTTTTTGTTTGTATTTTTGGCATTTTCTAATGGAAATATTTTTAACAGAAGGGACTGAAATTCTTGAGATGGAATATTTCTGGATCCAAAAACCTGTGCCCCAACATCTTTCTCCAATAAGATACACTGTACTGTGGTAGAGAAGAAAGAGCACTGGCTATGTGATTTTGCTTCAGCTGCTGTATATTCTTTGAGTCTTAATTTTTCATCTATGAAATGGAAATAATAATATCTGCTCTGATTGTTTCTCACAAGGGTTGGGAGAATCAAATGAACTAGTTTTAAAAGCATTTTACAACTTACAAAACTCTACAGAAATGCAAAGGATTAACGTCTTTTAATAGAGTACTTACTGTTTATATATTCAATACTATATAGGTTCTGGGGACCATATGGAAAGGAATATCTCCCCTGCCTTCCAGGAGCTTGGAATACTTTAAAAAATAGGTTTAAATGGATAAAATATAACAAACAAGGCAGCATAATGTCATGGTGTGGTTGCTAAGAGGTTGATGGAGGGTTTCTTACCTAAGTAAGGAGGAGTTGTCAAAAGAAACTTTGTGTAAAAAGATAAGTTTGAGTTGGTTGAATTCAGTCAAGTATTCATCCTCAATGGCCACAAAGAAATGATGTGGGGAAATATAATTTGTCTTCACACATTTAAAGATTGCTCCTAAATATTTTCCTATCTTTCCTTAATGCATTGTCAATTACATATCTGTTAGTTGAAAACTGTCATGTTTATACTTTCTCTCTGCATTCTATAATTAACATNCAAGTATTCATCCTCAATGGCCACAAAGAAATGATGTGGGGAAATATAATTTGTCTTCACACATTTAAAGATTGCTCCTAAATATTTTCCTATCTTTCCTTAATGCATTGTCAATTACATATCTGTTAGTTGAAAACTGTCATGTTTATACTTTCTCTCTTCATTCTATAACTAACATTTATTGAATTCATATTATGTGCCAGACATTGTGCTNCACTTACCCAAGATTTCCCAGATGATAAGGGTAAAGCCAGAACTAGATTCTAGGTCTCCTCTCCCCCTCCCCCAGGTCAGTGTGTTTTCCATCATACTAGACTATAGAATAGTACCATATTTTACTGATTCTAATAGAGTTTTAAATTTTTTTGTACTTATTTCTGAGAAAGAGAGAGACGCCGTGAGCAAGGGAGGGTCAGAGAGAGAGGGAGATACAGAATCTGAAGACAGGCTCCAGGCTCTGAGCCAGCTGTCGGCACGGAGCCCGATACGGGGCTCGAACCCATGAACTGTGAGATCATGACCTGAGGCGAAGTCGGATGCTCAACTGAGTGAGCCACCCAGGTGCCCCATTTTACTGATTCTAAAACTACCTCTTTAAAAAGCAATGGTTCTCAAAGTTAAAAATGCATAAGAATCATAAAGACAGTGGTTGTTTAAAATGCAAATTCATGGGGTGCGTCCCGTCCGACTTCGGTTCAGGTCATGATCTCATGGTCTGAGAGAGAGAGCCTCGCGTTGGGCTCTTGCTGACAGTTCAGGGCCTGGACCCTGCTTTGGATTCTGTGTCTCCCTCTTTCTCTCTGCCCCTTCCTCACTCGCACTCTGTCTCTCTATATATATCTCAAAAGTAAATAAACATTGAAAAAAGTTAAAATGCAAGTTCATGAGCCTCATATCCAGAAATCCTAAAAACCCAAGACTTGGATTTTTTTTTTAATCCTGTGATTTACCCAAGTGACTGTGGATGTAAACAATCCTTAGATCATACTCAGAGAAACTTTTTTATTAAAGTTTCAACTAATGACCTTTGTTTTGTGATTTGGTGTTATTAATAATTTTCATAATTTTAAGGACTTTATTGATCTCTGTTTTTTATTTGATCTTTGTTTCTGCAGATATAAAAATCC
>NW_027532425.1:49302-50725 GCF_008692635.1 Crocuta crocuta | reverse complement strand
TTATGACCTCTTGGAACAAGTTCAATTAATTTAATGTCCTGTGTGTAGATTGGTGCAGTGTTAGAGCTGAAGAAAACCTTAGAGTTTCTCCAGATTAAATCTCTCATTGTATAGAGAAAATAAATAGTGCTCAAAGGGTAAACATCACTTACCCAAGATTTCCCAGATGATAAGGGTAAAGCCAGAACTAGATTCTAGGTCTCCTCTCCCCCTCCCCCAGGTCAGTGTGTTTTCCATCATACTAGACTATAGAATAGTACCATATTTTACTGATTCTAATAGAGTTTTAAATTTTTTTGTACTTATTTCTGAGAAAGAGAGAGACAACGTGAGCAAGGGAGGGTCAGAGAGAGAGGGAGATACAGAATCTGAAGACAGGCTCCAGGCTCTGAGCCAGCTGTCGGCACGGAGCCCGATACGGGGCTCGAACCCATGAACTGTGAGATCATGACCTGAGGCGAAGTCGGATGCTCAACTGAGTGAGCCACCCAGGTGCCCCATTTTACTGATTCTAAAACTACCTCTTTAAAAAGCAATGGTTCTCAAAGTTAAAAATGCATAAGAATCATAAAGACAGTGGTTGTTTAAAATGCAAATTCATGGGGTGCGTCCCGTCCGACTTCGGTTCAGGTCATGATCTCATGGTCTGAGAGAGAGAGCCTCGCGTTGGGCTCTTGCTGACAGTTCAGGGCCTGGACCCTGCTTTGGATTCTGTGTCTCCCTCTTTCTCTCTGCCCCTTCCTCACTCGCACTCTGTCTCTCTATATATATCTCAAAAGTAAATAAACATTGAAAAAAGTTAAAATGCAAGTTCATGAGCCTCATATCCAGAAATCCTAAAAACCCAAGACTTGGATTTTTTTTTTAATCCTGTGATTTACCCAAGTGACTGTGGATGTAAACAATCCTTAGATCATACTCAGAGAAACTTTTTTATTAAAGTTTCAATTAATGACCTTTGTTTTGTGATTTGGTGTTATTAATAATTTTCATAATTTTAAGGACTTTATTGATCTCTGTTTTTTATTTGATCTTTGTTTCTGCAGATATAAAAATCCAAAACATTTAGTTCTTTTCTTATATTGAAGACATCCAAATGATTGAAAGTTTTAGCCCCTTCATCATAAAAGAAAAAGTGACTATCCCATACCTAACTATCATGACAGTGACCCAAGACTGAGTTGGTTGTTCATGAATCAATACTTGTCTGGTTTTCACGAAATTAGAAAGGATTTTGTGTTAGCGCAGGACACCTGGTAACTAACACAAACCCTAGAACCATGTCTTGATGACAGTATATACAGGACTTCAAAGGAAGATATAGGCCTCTAAGACCACATTAAAATTTTATCTAAAGCAACACACACACAGTTGTCCCAAGTATATATAAATAATTTTAAGAATGAATACAGCACTCTGTATG
>NW_027532425.1:46972-49282 GCF_008692635.1 Crocuta crocuta | reverse complement strand
TGTAATGGTCACTCCAAAATTCTTATTGATGATGACACAAAAAATAGTAATCCTATAGACAAAATCCACTGAGTCAATTTTGGTGTAGAACCTCAAACTTAAAAAGACTTTAAACAGTTCAAAAAATAAAATAAAAGGCTTTAAACATTTTCAGATCATTGTTTAAGCCAACAAAGAAATCCTTTCCAATATCGCTGGAATTTTTTCCACCTGCTCTACACTCCCCACAATTGTCGCTCTAGCTGCACCGAGCTCACTTAGAACTCCTGGCTCCTGCTAAGATGGCATTGCCACCATCTCTTCAGCTGTGGTCACGATCATCTTCTAGGACCTTGTAAGTTATAATGAAATGTTCTCTGACATCTACAAGATCTGGGAGATTGCAGACAGACTGCCAGGAGGTGGAAGGGAAGATGGTCAGTAGGACAGAGGGCAACATTGACTCACTCATTGATGAAAATGCCTCCACTGAAGGCCTGGTGTGCAAAGGTACCAAAAGCACAGTAATCACTGGTATTGATGTTGTCATGAGCCATCACTTGCAGGACACCAGCTTCACAAAAGAAGCCTATGAGAAGTACATCAAAGATTACATGAAATTAATCAAAGGCAAACTTGAAGAACATAGGCCAGAGAGAGTAAAACCTTTTATGACAGGGGCTGCAGAACAAATCAAGCACGTCCTTGCTAATTTCTAAAACTACCAGTTCTTTATTGGTGAAAACATGAATCTAGATGTCATCATTGTTCTGCTGGACTACCATGAGGATGGTATGACCTCATTTATGATTTTCTTTAAGGAAAGCTTAAAAATGAAAAAAATAATGAATTTAGCTATTACTTTGCATGTATCACCTGTTGTCCTAACTGGCTACTGCTCTTCATCCACACAACACTAGGACTTAGAAAAATGGGACTGATGTCATCTTGGGCTCTTCATTTATTTTGACCTTGATTTTATTTGGAGTGGAGTCATTGTTTTTAATTTTAAAAATGTCATGTAAGTTGTTTAAAAATGAAATGCATTTAAACTAAAAATCATAGCTTCATATATACATAAAAGCTGAAATATATTACAAAACTTTTACTTTTCAAAAAAAGAAATAGAAAACCAACCTTAATTAACACTTTGGTGCTATAACAGAAGAGAAAAAGTCCTCCAGTTAGTGGCCTTTAACAAAAACACTGAGTGCAGCCATCATAGTTCCCAAAAGTCAAGAACAAAGGGGACCCAGGCAACGCCTCTGAGAACTACGGCATTTTTAATATATATCCAGATGCATACTAAAAGTATAATTCTACCACCCATCTATTTTTAACCTGGGCATATAACAACTGGACATGTTTCCATGGTTCTTTTTTTGCCACCTGCTAAATTAGAAAAGCAACTAGTTTTATAAATAAATTAGTGAAGGTACTTATTAGAGGCACATACCACTTCCCAAGCAGACAAGGAAAATCAAGCCTTAGAAAAAAAGTACAAAAAAAGGTAGATGCATTAACTATGTAGAAATGTTTGATTTGTCTCTTGAAAGAAGACTCCTCTCCTCAAGTTCAATGGAAGGGTGATTTAAGAAATCAGAACCACAGACTGTTTTAGAATATAATGACATTAGGACAAGCCATCATGTGCCTCAGGGGAAAATGTGTCAGGAGGATACACTGGTAAGCTCTGTGGTATTCACACTATAAAGTTAGAGCATGAATTCCTGAATCAGAGCACATTTGATTCTTTTCTTGGTTCTTTTAAGGTTTTAGTGGAAGTGATGTCCACTTTCCATAAGCTGACTTCAAGTCCTTTGCTGCTAAAATGATTTAATGGATTGCTCTGAAATTAGCTACTAAAATCACAAAATCTTTGCTCACTGAGTGTAAAAGCAGTAACCAGAGATTCACTCTTACAGTCAGAATTTACCATCCTTTACTCATGTAATATCCCGCCCCCAATATGCAGAAGAATGTACACAATGCCACAGCAAACACAATTTGGAATACTGAACTGTGTCACTGTCTTATGGGAAAAATGCCAGTGTGGTGGAGACACTGTCGCCCCTCCTGCTCCCCACTTCAAACCAGTCTCCTGTGGTTTCCCTACCCAGAGAGGAAGAGAAACTAGTCACCATAACAATGATGTGAGGTTTCATAAAATGGATTATTTTCAGTTGAACAATCACTTGCCACCTTTATAACCTTAAATAGTATAGTCTAAGACAACTTTTTTTCTATTTATGAAAAATGTATTAATTTGTATAATATTATAAAATAAAAATGTATTCATATAATAAATATAATATTAATTACACACTTTGC
>NW_027532425.1:45000-46950 GCF_008692635.1 Crocuta crocuta | reverse complement strand
GAGGACAAAGGGGCCAAGCTTCTGAATGTCACCAGCTTTTCATTGGGGGGAAAAGGCTCCAGCCTATGGAGTGTCTGAAGTAGGGAGGAGATGAGGATACAACTAGGCATAGAGGTCCTCTCGATCCACTGAGTAGGCCTCGCCCTCTTGCAGGAGAGTGAAGTTGAGGAACTGGGAAAATCTGTACACCTCGTGATAGAACTCTTTGGGGTTTGCCAGCTGCAACTCGTATTTCATGTTGGGATCATGTGGGACAACCATAAAGTTGTAGTTCCATGAGGACTGGGAGAGGACCATAAAAGAACCAAGGAATCTGCCTGACAGCAGCATTTGGACCCTTTCATAATGCGAGGGTAGATAGCCCTTGGGATTGTTGCCTTTGTCTGTGTTCTGGTGACCCCAATCATAGCCACTGAGGGTGAGCTTATAGGCTGTCAGTGTTCAGGAGCCTGGTGCGAAGCTGCAGGTGATGATAATGGTCTTCTCGCCATTCCAAGATAGGTTGTCAGCCATGATCTTAGCATGGGTGGTGACATCCTGGGGTGATAGCTAGAGGGACTCATTGGGCTGAGTGTGGATCTATCCTAAGGGTTCCACTTCCTTGAGATACTCATGCTGGGGCAGCTGGTCAGGGAGATGCACAGTTCGGTGAGTGCCCCACTGTGGCACCATAAGAATGCAGTGGCTCTCTTTCACCTGGGGGTTATCCGGCGGGGCTCACCCTGTACAGGTATCCTGCAATTTGGGCCCGCAGGTTAGATATACAGATGAACTCCTTAAGTACATTCTTGGGAAGGATATAGGTATAACAGTTCTCCTTGATGTCATCAGATGAAACATAGATATGACTGGACCTTAGGTGAAGGTTGGCAGCAGAGATGGCTCTAACCCATCATTCAGTCTTAGATGAGAAAGTCTGAGTCTCATAGTTACTGGTGGTAGAGGTAATGATCTCATCACCATGCTTGTTGACAGTACGAGTCTGTGTTGCTGTCAGCTGTGACTGTTCCTTGGTCTGCCTCTCAATCTCTGCTATCTGCTACTGCTGCTGTGATGGTGCCGAGATCTTCATACCCAGGATGATGTCTCGAATTTCTGATTGTGTCAGTGATGCCACATTCACATTGTTTTTCTTGCCGTAATCAGCCAAGGTCAGATCTTTGAGCTGCCCTTCCACTTTGATCCACTCCTTGTCAGTCAGAGTGGACCAGATATGGTGTGGCTCTGTAATAGCCATCTTGTCTGGCTTCAGGATCACCTTCGCCCAGTCATTGTTCACATGCAGGGCACACAGAATCAGGATGAGGTGGGAGAAAGCCCTATAAGATGAGATAGTCTTGAACCAGCCATCATAGAGATGAAAAAGAACCATCTGGGGTTCGAACACCAGCTTTGATTTAAACACTTCTAGTGAGAGGGAGATCACTCCTTAAGAAGGCAATCTATTCCACTGTGACATCCCTTAAACATTCTAAAGCGCTAAATTCTGACTCCCTGTAATTTCTACCAGTTGATCCACATTTTGCCCTCTTAAGTGATACAGAGCAATTCCCCTTTTGTATGTGAAATCCTTAAAATTACTTAAAGGCAATACACATGGCCTCAATCTCCACCCACACCATACATAACAAGCATTTTATTGTGTCAAATAGCCCTGGTTCTTTCCAAAAATTCCACATTTGGCCCCATACCCAGACTTTAATCCAGGCTGGTTACTCTCTTCTAGAAGAATATCTGAGATTGTTGCAAATGGAAGGAAATCATACACCAGAGGCAGTATCATCAGTCAGGAGTAAATAGAGCTATTAATGGTTGCTTTGGATTTCTAAACAGTTAAGGGAGCCAGAGTTGCACATTAGACAAGATAAAACAATCCAACTATAGCATAGAAGCTCCCACATCTTTTTCCTTATTCAAATTGGCATCCTATTGAAATGTGGAGATCTGTCC
>NW_027532425.1:38547-44954 GCF_008692635.1 Crocuta crocuta | reverse complement strand
TGGAAATCTGTGCAACTAATAATTTCCTTAGGAATGATCAAACAGGGTCATTTACTTCCCTTATAAATCTCTAAATTTCTATGCAAATAAACCTTCTACATCTGAAATTCTTAAGAACAAGTAAAAAAAAAAAACTAAAAAATTCTGTTTCAGAATGCATTAAGTANGGCATATCTTGCTTTAGTGCACATGGCTGCTTTGCACTTCACAGGTATTGCATTTTTACAAATTAAAGTCTGTGGGAATCCTGCATCAAACAAGAGTATCAGCATCATTTTTTAAATAGCATTTACTCACTTTGCATCTCTGTGTCACATTCTGGTAATTCTCACAATACCAAATACAAATACAAAATTTTTAAATACTCAACATTTTCAATATTATTGTATTTGTTATGGTGTTCTGTGATTATTAATCTTTGATGTGACTATTATAATTATTTTGGGGCACCACAAACCACACCCATAGAAGACAGTGAACATAAATGTTATGTGCATTCTGACTAATCCATCAAACAACCATTCCCTGATCTCTCTCCTTCTCCTTAGGCCTCTCTATTCTCTGAGACACAACAATATTAAAATTGAGCCAATTAGTAACCCTGCAGTGGCCTCTAAGTGTTCAAGTGAAAGGAAGGGTAACAGCTATCTCATTTTAAATCAAAAGCTAGAAATGATTAATCTTAGAAAAGAAAACATGGAAAAAGATATGATAGGCAAAAATCTAGGCCTCCTGCACTAGTTAGCCAAGTTGTAAATGCAAAGGGAAAGTACTTGAAGAAAATTAAGAGTACTATTCCAGTGAACACACAAATGAAATAGCCTTGTTGCTAATATGAAAAAAGTTTTAGTGGTCTGTATAAAAGATCAAACCAGTCACAACATTCCCTTAAGCCAAAGCCTAATCCAGAAACTAACCCAAACTCTCTTCAATTCTATGACTGAAAAAGGTGAAGAAGCTGCAGAGGAAAAGTTTGAAACTAGAAGAGATTGGTTCATGCTGTTTAAGGAAAATCTGTCCCCATAACATAAAAGTACAAAATGAAGCAACAAGTGTTGATGTAGAAGATTCAGCAAGTTAACCAGTAGATCTAGCTAAGGTAATTAATGAAGGTGGCTAAACTTCACAACAAATATTCAGTGTAGATGAAACAGGCTTACATTGAAAGAAGATGTCATCTAAAATTTTCATAGCTAGACAAAGAAGTCAATACCTGGTTTCAAAGCTTCAAAGAACAGGCTCCTGACTATTGACTCAGGCTAATGCAGCTGTTGATGTTAAGTCAAAGCCAACAAATCCTAGAGCCCTTAAGAATTATGCTAAAGCTACCCTTTTGCTCTATAAATGAAACAAAGCCTGAATGATACCACATTTGTTGACAACATGGATTAATAGATATTTTAATACCACTGCTGTAATCTAATGCTAAGACAAAAACATTCCTTTCAAAATATTACTGCTTGTTGGGGGAAGGAGTTAAGCTGGCAGTGTAGTAGGGGAACTCTATACTTGCCTCATTTCTCAAACACAGATAAATAAATACCAAATCATTCTGAACACCCAGCAAATCAATCTGAGGGCTGAGAGAACAAACTGTACAACTAGAAGGATTAAAAATGTCACATCATGGAAGGTAGGATGTGCAGTACTGGGATTTGGAGGAGAAAAGAACATCCCCCTCACCACCATGCTATGGTGGGGAGGTAGCTCTGATCAGGGAGAGAGGAGAGAGAGACAGAGCGAGAGACAGACAGAAAGAGAGAGGGAGAGGATAACAGGGTGCAGGGCATTTCACCAGAAAAACATTTCCCAAAACCATTGATGGGACAAAAGAGAGTGCTGATTATAACACGTTTTTACAAACAGCAGAGCTCTAAGTCTGAAATTTTAGAAGTCTGAGGCAAAACCATGTAGAGCCTGATAAGCATAGAGGTGCTCCTGTGGAGAAAGGGCAGAGGCCCTTGAGCAGACAGTGTTGTCTGAGGATCCCCTGAGGCATTGGAAGAGACAGTTCTCCCTCTTAGAGTGCATTTAAGAGAAGTGGCAATGCCTTTCCAGGGACAAAAGAACCAGCAAGAAACATTGAGCAGGCCCATTTATTAGCATAAGAACAGAGGCACCTGCTGAAGACAGCTAACATGGACACTGGCAAAATTTTTGCTCTGCTTTACCATAAACTTAAAAACCCCTGCGCATACGTGCACCTACCCCTCTGGGACAAACCAGCGCCAGCCACCTCAGAGTGTGGCCCTCCCATAGAAGATTACGGTGTGTATATGCTGTGCCAGGTCCTTGAAATTTGGAGTTTTGAAACCCAGCCTGAACACCTTAGATAAAACAAAGGAGCACTGTGTCACCAGGTGGGCAGACAGTTCAGAGATGGACAAGGTAAAGGCAGTGTTTAGAAGTATGCCTGGGATGGGGCACCTGGGTAGCTCAGTCGGTTAAGTGTATGACTTTGGCTCAGGTCATGATCTCGCGGTTTGTGGGTTCGAGCCCCATGTGGGGCTCTGTGCTGACAGCCAGCTCAGAGGCTGGAGCATGTTTCGGATTCTGTGTCTCCCTCTCTCTCTGGCCCTCCCCTACTCACGCTGTCTCTCTGTCTGTCTGTCTGTCTCTCTCTATCTCTCTCTTTCAGAAATAAATAAAACATTAAAAAAAAGAAGTATGCCTGGGACAAAAGAAGGGAGATTGTTCATTCTTTTGTGAGGGCTTCCTGAGCAGTGGTGGGCATGATATCCACACTCCAGGGACTAGAGAGGTGGCTGGTGCCATTTTTATTCCTGTCTAGCAGCATGAATGAACATCAGTGGACAGCATAGCACCCACACTGGAGGCTTGAGACAATTATATTGAACCCTTCCCCTTGAGCTCTGCCTGTGCTCACAGTTTATAAGATCCATCCCCACATCAGGCTGTGACCTGACAGCATGAAGCCTGCTTGGGATTTTCTCTCTCCCTATTGGACCTCTTGTCTCTCTCTCTCTCTCTCTCTCTCTCTCTCTCTCTCTCTCTCTCTCCCCCCCTTCCTCCCTCCCTCCCTCTGTCTCTCTCTCAAAATAAATAAGCAATTTAAAAAGATAATACTATGAGAAATTATATGCCAACAAATTGGGCAATCTGCAAGAAATGGATAAATACTGGGGTGTCTGGGTGGCTCAGTCAGTTAGGCGTCCTACTTCAGATCAGGTCATGATCTCACAGTTTATGAGTTTGAACCTCACGTCGAGCTCTGTATTGACAGTTCANATGCAAACTACCAAAATTGAAACAGGAAATATAGAAAATTGGAACAGACTCATAACCAGTAAATTAATTGAATCAGTAATAAAATATCTCCCAAAATACAGAAGTTCAGGGCCAGATGACCTCCCAGGGGAATTCAAATAAACATTAAAAGAAGAGTTAATAATAACTATTCCTCTCAAACTGTTCAAAAAAATGGAGATGGAAAAAATCCAAACAGACTCTATGAGCCCAGCATTAACTTCATTCCAAAACCAAAGACCCCACTAAAAAAGAGAACTACAGGCCAATATTCCTAATAAACATGGATGTAAAAATTCTCAACAAGATACTAGCAAAATAAATCCAACAGTACATTAAAAGAATTATTAGCTACAATCAAGTAGTATTTATTTCATGGGTTGCAGGAGTGTTTCAATATTTCAAATTAATCAACAGTATACACCATACTAGTAAAAGAAAGGGTAAGAACCATGTGATCCTATGAATAGATACAGAAATAGCATTTGACAAGTTCCATCCATGTTGCTACACATGGTCAGATTTCATTCCTTCTCATTGCCAGACAGTATTCCATTGTATAGATAAACCACATGTTCTTAATCCATTTGCCCGTTGATGGGCACTTAGGCTTTTTCCATGTTTTGGCTATAGTTGAGAATGCTACTATGAACATTGGGGTACATGTGCCCCTATACATCGACATTCCTGTATTCCTTGGGTAAATTCTTAGCAGTGCTACTGCTGGGTCATAGGGGAGTTCTATTGTTAATTTTTGAGGAATCTCCACACTGTTTTCCATAGGGGCTGCACCAGTTTACATTCCCACCAACAGTGTAGGAGGGTGCCCATTTCTCCACATCCTCACCAGCATCTAGAGTCCTCTGATTTGCTCATTTTAGCCACTCTGACTGGCGTGAGGTGGTATCTCAGTGTGGTTTTGATTTGTATTTCCCTGATCAGAAGGGATGCTGGAATATGCACTAAATTCTTTACAGAACATTTCACATAATGTACCAGTGAGAAAGTGCACATGGTGTGGATTACTTATTACAGCTCCATTTGTTTAAAATCTTCTAGGACTATTTGAGGTGTTGAAGTCTTCTTGTGTCACTTTTATCTAGTTTTCTAAGAATATGGTCAATTTGTCAAAAACTTTTCATATGCCTTACCATAAAATAATTTGCCATATCCTCTGAAAATAACATTTAATAAAGAAAAAAAATAGCATTTGACAAAATACAGCATTCATTCTTGATAAAAACCTCAACAAAGCAGGGATAGAGAAAATGTACTTTAACATCATTTAACATTTTTTTTTTGAGAAAAAGAAAGAGTGTGAGCAGAGGAGGGACAAAGAGAGAGACACAGAATCCAAAGCAGGCTCCAGGCTCTGAGCTGTCAGCATGGAGCCTAATGCGGGGCTCAAACCCACAAACTGTGAGATCATGACCTGAGCTGAAGTCAGATGCTAACCAACTGAGCCACCCAGGTGCCCCCATGATACTTTAGATAGAAAACCCAGGGATGCCTGGATGGCTCAGTAGGTTAAGCGTCAGACTTCCGCTCAGGTCATGATCTCATGGTTCGTGGGTTTGAGCCCTGCGTCAGGCTCTGTGCTGACAGCCAGCTNCTCTCTCTCTCTCTCTCTCTCTCTCTCTCTCAGAAATAAATAAAACTTTAAAAAAAACTAAAAAAAAAAAGAAAACCCAAAAGACTATCAAAAAATTGCGAAAACAGATACACGAATTCAACAAAATATCAAGATATAAAATCAATGTACAGAAATCAGTTGCATTTCTATACACCAATAATGAAGCAGCAGAAAAATAAATCAAGGAATCAATCTCATTTGCAATTGCACCAAAAACATAAGATACCTAGGAATAAACCTAATAAAAAAGGTAAAAGATCTGTTCTCTGAAAACTATAGACAACTCATGCAAGAAATTGAAGAGGACAAAAATAAGTGAAAAAACATTCTATACTCATGGATTGGAAGAATAAACATTATTAATATGTCTATATTCCCCAAAGCAATATACACATTTAATGAAATCCCTATCAAAATGCCACCAGCATATTTCACAGAAGTAGAACAAACAATCCTAAAATTTGTGTAGAGCTACAAAAGACCCCTAATAGCCAAAGCAATGCTGAAAAAGAAATTCTCGGCTTGAAGCTGTATTACAAAGCTGCAGTCATCAAGACAGTATGGTACTGTAATATAAACAGTCACATAAATCAATGGACCAGAATAAAAAAACCCAGAAATGGACCCAGAACTATATAGTCAACTAATCTTTGACAAAGTAGGAAAGTATATCCAATGGTGTGGATTTTTTTCTTCTAGAGAATGTACTGTAAGCCCTGGAGGGTGAATGAGGCAAAAGCTGAAATGTCAACAATGTTCTGGTCTCAGGCTGTCAAATGCAATAGCATTATGAGATACTGAGCCCCATGATCTACCAGAAGGAAATAGGAAACAGAATCCTCTATAACTTCCTGACACTCCTTGGAACTGCATGTACTCCCTGCATACCTTCACGTAGCCACCAGATGTATATCTGGTTAATATTTAAAGATCCTTTGTGTTCTCTTTCCATGCTTTGATACTCTTTGATACTTATATCTGATAAAATATGAAATAAAAGCTATGTGCTTTCTAGTGCTGTGGCTTCTCTCTCACAGAGGCAGTCCTGCATATCCACTCAGTTTGGTGTTTGAGAACTTCTTCAGTGCCCAGTCACACAATGGAAATAATACAGTCTCTTCAACAAAATGTGTTGGGAAAACTAGACAGTAAAGTGCAAAAGAATGAAACTGGACCACTTTCTTACACCATCCCCCAAAATATATTCAAACTTGATGCATGACCTAAATGTGAGGCAAGAAACCATCAAGATCCTAGAAAAGAACACAGGCAGCAACATTTGACCTTGGGCATAGCAACTTCTTACTAGACACATCTCCAAAGGGAAACAAAAGCAAGAAAGAACTATTGAGACTTAATCAAGATAAAAAAACTTCAATACAGTGATGGAGACAATCAACACAACTAAAAGGCAGCCTATGGAATGGGTGAAGATATTTGCAAATAAAATATATAATAAAAGGTTAGTATAAAAAATCTATTAAAGATTATAAAACTAAACATCAGG
>NW_027532425.1:26441-38481 GCF_008692635.1 Crocuta crocuta | reverse complement strand
ACTAAACATCAGGAAAACAAATAGTCCAGTTAAGTAATGGTCAGAAGACATGAATAAACATTTTTGCAAGGAACACATCCAGATGGTTAACAGACACATGAAAAGAGGCTCAAAATCACTCATTATCAGGGAAATACAAATCAAAACTATGTTGAGACACCAACTCACACCTGTAAGAATGGCTAAAATCAACAACACAGGAACCAATAGAGTAGGCAAGGATGTGGGGAAAGGGGAAACCCTTTGAACTTCTGATGAGAATGAAAACTAGTGCAGCCACTCTGAAAAACAGTATGGAGGTTTTTCAGAAAGTTAAAAATAGAGCTACCCTAAAACCCAGGAATTGTGTACTACTAGGTATATACTCAAAAGATACAAAAATACAGGTTTAAAGGTGTGCGTGCACCCTCAACGTTTATAGCAGCATTATGGACAATAGCCAAACTATGGATATAGCCCAAGTGTCCATTGACTGATGAATGGAAAAAGAAGAGGTGGTATATATATGTATATATATACATACATGCAAGGGAATATTACTCAGTCATCAAAAAAGAATGAAATCTTGATATTTGCAATGACATGAATGGAGCTAGAGTGTATTATGCTAAGCTAAATAAATCAGCCAGAGAAACCTTATGGTTTCACTCATATGTGGAATTTAAGAAAAAAATCACTATGTTGTATTCCTGAAATTAATATGAAATTTCATGTCAACTTGACCTTAGTTAAAAATAATCAAAACAGAAAGTATAATGCTGGTTTCTAGGGGCTGGAGGAAGCAGGAAATGGGAAGATTTTGTTTAATGAGCATATACTTTTAATTATGCAAATGTAGAAGATCTAGAGATCTGTTACACAACTATGTGAATATAAAATTTTACCTAGCTGTACACTTAAAAATGGTTGGGATGAGAAAGTTTGTATTGTATCACAATTTGTAAAACATTGTAGAAAGAATGATCAGCTTATTTAAAAATATTGTATCAATTTTTAAATGAGAAATCGTTTTCCTGAGATGTCACGTTGTATGTTCCCAAAGTCATTTTAATTAGTACTTTAAAAGATTCATACATTGTATGCATTTCTAAGATACTGTATTTCAGTCTTTAAAATATGACTTAACTGTAACATTTGGCTTAGTCACAAACTTCTGTGAAACTATTTTATGTTTATAAACTACTGCANTGTCTTATTCAAATTCTTCACCTTGTTTTCTCACATTTATAGATATTAAACCTCAGTTTTTAAAGAAATCTCATTCTAAATGTTATTATATTGATCTGTAGTCTCTGGGAACACAGGAACTTTATCATACTCAGGAAGTTCTCAGGGGACTCAAAGGGTCTGTGTCATAGCAGTTCATCCCCAAGACCCCTCATCTTTTTCTTTAAGTTGCTAAGATATAGAAAATTGTATTACAACCCTAAGATGCTATCATTGTACTCCCTTCAAATTAATAATTTTGAAACACTACACATTTTATTATAATGGGCCACATGAGAAAATTAGCCCTACAGCCTTATGTTTGTGCCTTGTATAATGTGTGAGACAAAATAGAAGGGCCATTTCTCCCACTGGGAACTCTACGATGATTTTCACTGCCATTATAAATGAGGGAAAATTCAGACCTGGATTAAATGCTTAACCACTTCCTAAAACTTTATCTGATTCCTCTCAATCACAGGCAAACCCTCCCTTCTGAAAACTACCAGAGTGCCATGTTGATACCTTCCTTAGTGCACTGAGTTCATATAACCTTTGGTTATAGTTAACACATATTTCCTCATTTTTTTCATAAGCTCTTTAGAAACAAGTCTTATTTAGCTTTATATGTCTCTTACACAGTGGGCTATCAATAAATATTTCTTAAATGAATGAATGACCTAGGGGGAACCACTGTTTAACATTGAATAAAAAAGTTTCCTGAGCTTTATCTGCCTCACCTATAAAATGGGAAAACTAACAATTATATCTAGTTTACAAGTATGTTTTTAATACCAAATCAGAAAAACTTTAAAAATGCTTTAAAATTGCTAAATGCAATAGAAAGTAAGGTGTTGTTATTAATTCATATTTTAATTAAATTGGAAACCATTTAACACCATCAATAATATATATTTATTGACATTATAGTGAAATGAGATGAATCTGACCCAGTTCCTGCCCTCAAGGAGTTTCCAGGCTTCTTCATACCACTTTGCCACTCCTTAATTTATATATTGATTTTTTTGTCTTTTCCACTTGAATGAAAGCTTTAAAAAGATAAAGATGTTGTCTATCATGTTGTGTGCTGTGTCTCTAGTAAATGTTTGTGGAACTGATGAATAAATGATTGTCTATACCTAGTAAAAAATATACAACAATAAACAGTATTCAACAAATATTTACTGCGATCTCACTGTGAGCAATAACCACAGGAAACAAATCAAAGGTGAATAGAAAATGCAAATAATCATTGCCTTATGGGTGCTAAGATGGTGATGTAGTAGGAGAACCCTAGGCTTGCCTCCTCCCTTGAACACAGCTAGATAACTATAAAATCATTCTGAATATTCAAGAAATCAATGTGAAGACTGATAGAACTGCACAACTAGAGGGAGAGAAGAGGCCACATTGATGAAATTAGGAAGTGTGAAAAAGTGGTTTGGGGGAGAAACTGCAGAGGTGATGGAGCTCTGGTCCCAGAGAAAGGTGAGAGAGTGTGGAGAGCACAGGGTTACACAGAAGGAGAACACTTCCCCAAAGCCATTGACTAGTTTTTGTGAATTTTTGCAACCAGCTGGGATCAAAGACTAGTTTTACAGGTCCTCAGGCTTGTCTATATCCCTGAGGGCAGTGTCCTACTTTTGGAGAGAAGGTACACAGGAAGCCCTGGGACAGACAGCACAATCAGAGGATCATCTAAGGCATAAGGGGAGAGACTGTTCCATTCTCTTGGAGCATACCTATGAAAGGGTGCATTACCTACCCAGAGACAAGAAGACCTGACAGGCACCATTTCCTTCCTCTGCCCTTCAGCATAGGCACAGAAACAATGTCTGAGGGGAGCTAACCTGGACACTAGCTGTTTAGCCTGTTGATCTTCAAATCCCATGTTTCTGGTGCCACTGAAACTTATATCAGTCCCAGTGCAGTGACAGCATCCCCCAGAAACCAGTGCAAATCTATGCCACACCAGGTCTGTAATTTTTGGAGTTTTAAAAGTCAGCAGACTTGGCTGGGATAGACCCCAAAGTGAACTGCACTGTTCCAAGCAGGCAAGAGACCCAAGCAGACAATGTGAAAACTGCGATCTAAAAAAATACCTAGGACACATCACATAATGAGAAATTATTCCTTCTTCTGGAAGTGCTTCTCTGAGAGCAATAAGCATGGACTCCCCTCTCTAGGGACAAAGGAGTTGGCTGGTACCACCTGTCAGCATAAGCCAACCTAAGGAAACAACAGAGCACCAAAACTGGCTGGTTAATGAGATCAAGCCCTACATCAGGCTCTGTGATGTAATCATAGAGTCTGCTTGGTATTCTCCCTCTCTCACTTTCCCTCTCTCTCTGCCCCTCTCCTGCTCTCTTTCTCACTCTAAAAGTAAATAAATGAATAATAAATAAATAAATAAACTCTTTTCAAAATAAATACAAACATTCATACACGCATACATGCACTTAAAAAAGAAAAGCAAATCTGGAGGAATCACAATTTCAGGCTTCAAGCTATATGACAAAGTTGTAATCATCAAGACAGCATGGTACTGACACAATAGCAAACACATAGATGAATGGAACAAAATGGAAAACCTAGAAATGGACCCAAAACTAAAGGGTAAACCAGTCTTCAATAAAACAGGAAAAAATATCCCATGGAAAAAAAGACAATCTCCTCAACAAATGGTGTTGGAAAAACTGGACAGCAACATGAAGAAGAATGAAATGGACCACTTTCGGGGCGCCTAGGTGGCTCAGTCGGTTAGGCGTCTGACTTCAGCTCAGGTCATGATCTCGCAGTTCGTGGGTTTGAGCCCGCTTCAGATTCTGTGTCTCCCTCTCTCTCTGACCCTCCCCTGCTCACGCTGTCTCTCTCTCTCTCTCTCAGAAATAAACATTTAAAGAAAAAGAAAAAAAAAAGGACCACTTTCTTACACCATCCCATGAAAAATATTCAAAATGGATGAAAGACATAAATCTGAGACAGGAAATCATCAAAACCCTGGAGGAGAACACTGGCAGCAACCTCTTTGACCTTGGCCATAGCAACTTTTTACTAGACATGTAGCCAGCAAAGGGAAAGAAAAACAAAGTGAACTATTAGGACTTCATCAAGATAAAAAGCTTCTGCACAGTGAAGGAAACAATCAAGAAAACTAAAAGGCAATCTATGGAATGGGAGAATATATTGGCAAATGACATATCTGATAAAGGTTTAATATCCAAAATCTATAAAGAACCAATGCAAATCAACATCCAAAAATCCTCCACAAATAATCCAGTTAAGAAATGGGGAGAAGACATGAATAGACATTTTTTCCAAAGAAGACATCCAGTTGGCTAACAGACACATGAAAAGATGCTTACCATCACTCATCATCAGGGAAATATAAATCAAAACTACAGTGTGATATCACATCACACCACTCAGAATTGCTTGAATTAATAGCACAAAAACCAACAGGTGTTGACGAGGGTGTGGAGAAAGGGATACCCTCTCACACCATTGGTGAGTATGCAAACTGGTGTAGAGATTCTAGAAAACAGTATGGAGGTTCCTCAGAAAGTTAAAAACAGAACTACCCTATGATTCAGCAATTATAATACTA
The DNA here is from genome assembly GCF_008692635.1 of Crocuta crocuta. Lineage (NCBI taxonomy): Eukaryota > Metazoa > Chordata > Mammalia > Carnivora > Hyaenidae > Crocuta > Crocuta crocuta. The sequence continues at coordinate 33,668 of NW_027532425.1, read as the reverse complement.
GGTTTCTACCCAAAGAATACAAAAATACAGGTTCGAAGGGAAACCTGCACTCTGATGTTTATAGCATCATTATCAACAACAGCCAAATTGCAGAAAGAGCCCTAATTTCCTTTGACTGATGGATGGTAAAAAAAGATGTGGTGCATATATAAATGGAATATTACTCAGGTATAAAAGAGAATGAAATCTTGTCATTTGCACAAGGATGGAGCTAGAAAGTATTATGCTAAGTGAAGTAAGTCAGTCAGAGAAACACAAAATCCATATGATTTCACTCATACATAGAATTTAAAAATCAAAACAGAGGGGAGGGGCAAGATGGTGGAGAAATAGGGAACTCCATACATTGCACTCGCCCCCATATCTCGCACGGAGAAGACCTGAAGCCATAGGAACCCTTACAGAATCCAGGAGTTTGGAAGGAAAAGGAGACAGAGTCCGCTGAGAAAACCTTCTAATGTGAGTGAGAACTGGGGAAGATAAAATCAGGCCAGAGACACAGAGGGAGGTGAGCTATCCCCCTCTGTGGGGAGTTAGAGGGGAAAGAGAGAGGCCGATACAGCTCAGGACATGGTCCCTGTCGCTGGTGAACAAATAAACCTCCGCTGGGGACACAGAGGGACCTGGTCTCTTGCTCTCCAGCTGACCCTAGGCGGGACACACTTGTCCCAGGCTATCCCCAGAAAAACAACTCCCTGTGCGCCAACTCGACCTGGAGGGGCAGCGCAGCGACCGCAACTTTCTGCTTCTGGCTCGGCTGGATCCCTACAGGGGAGGCGAAGGGCTTAATCCTAGGAGACTCGCCCGCGAGTTCGTGTTTCAGGTGACGAGACACAGGGGGATCCGTTTTCCCGCTCTCCAGCTGACCCTAGGCAGGACGTACTCATCCCAGGTGACCCCCAGATGAAACTGCTCCTCACTCGCCAACCCCACCTGGAGGAGACAGGAGCAGCGGCTTATGGCTCAATCCCCAGGGGGATGCAAGAGGTTTGGAACTACCCTGAGGGCATCGCCTGTGAGTTTGTGTTTGCGGCAATTTCAGTGGGGCGTGTGGACTGGGATCTGGAAACGAGGCTTGGCATGGGATATAGAGCATGACCCAATTTGGCTGCGCGGCATAGGAAGTTTACACACCCAAAAAATTGAGGTGCAGAACTTCGTTCAAGAAGGGACTGGAGTGCCGCCACTCTTCTCCCCACAACCACCAAGGCAGAACTCCCGACTGACACATTGGATCAAACCACACCCATCACTGCTAGAGAGCTGCCCTCCTCCCCCTTTATTTATTTATTTTTTAAACGGAGCACTGCCCTGATTAATTCTGGTCACTGGCTTGCTTAAACAGTCACATTTAATCCATCCACTGGATGTAAATTCTACACCTACCTACCTTTTCATCTCTTTCTCTCAGGAGTAATCAGACTATATAGTTTCTCCGGATAACACCAGCATCTTTCTCTCACCTCTTCAACCATAATCCACCCTTTCTCTCTTTGAAAAAAGCTTCTTATCCCTTCTGCCTGTTCATTTCATTTCCAGTTTTGCCTCATTCCCGCCCTATCATCTTTCTCTTTCTATATGCTCTTCAACCAGCACTGATACAGCAGGCTCCTTAATTGTAGCTGGGAAATCTGGTTATATGCTTTAAACTGTTCTTTGCCTATTAGGTTTCTTGTTTTTCCTTTTCTTTTCTTCTTTTTGACTTTTTAATGTATTTTCATTTTCTATCATTCGCCTTCCCTCCTCCCTCTTTTCTCTTTACTTTTTCGTTTTCCCTTTCGGTTTGAATGTTTGTTGGATTTGTCTGTGCGTTTGTGTGCCTTTGTTCCCTGATTTTTGACTGTCGGTTTTCTTCTCCAGGGCTACCTCAAGAAACAAGTCAAAGTACACATGGTGGAGAGTCCCAAATAAAATTAGGAGTAGGAAAATAAAATAACCAAGGTCTCAACAAGAGAGACCAAGATAAACCTACATATTTCAATAATAACATTGAATATAAATGGGCTGAATGCTCCAATCAAAGGCAAAGGGTAGCAGAATGGATAAAAAAAATCCATCTATTCTCTGTGTACAAGAAACTCATTTTATTTATTTTTTTAAATGTTTTATTTATTTCTAGGAGAGAGAGAGAGACAGCGTGAGCAGGGGAGGGTCAGAGAGAGAGGGAGTCACAGACTGAAACAGGCTCCAGGCTCTGAGCTGGCAGCCAGCACAGAGCCTGACGCGGGGCTCGAACCCACGAAACGTGAGATCATGACCTAAGCGAAAGTCGGACGCTTAACCGACTAAGCCTCCCAGGCGTCCCAAGAAACTCATTTTAGACTGGAAGATACCTTCAATTAAAAGTAAGGGGATGGAAAAATATATACCATGCTACTGGAAATCAAAAGAAAGCTGGAGTAGCTATACTTATATCAGACAAACTGGACTTTGAATTAAAGACAATAACAAGAGATGAAGAAGGGCATTGTATAATAATTACAGGGTCTATCCATCAGGAAGAACTAACAATCAGAAATGTCTATACACCAAATATGGGAGCATCTAAATATTTAAAACAATTCATCACAAACAGAAACAATCTTATAGATAAGAATGTGCCAATAGCAGGGGACTTTAATACTGCGCTTACAGCAATACATAGATCAACCAGACAGAAAATGACTAAAGAAACAATGGGCTTGAAAAACACATTGGAACAGATGGATCTGACAGATATATTTAGAACACCACATCCTGAGGCCAGGGAATTCATCTTCTTCTCAAGGGGGCATGGCACATTCTCCAAGATAGATCACATACTGGGACATAAAGCAGCCCTCAATAAATATAAAAGAATTGAGATCATAGCATTTACACTTTCAGATCATAATGCTTTGAAACTTGAAATCAATCACAGGAAGAAGTCTGGAAGACCTCAAAAACATGGAGGTGAAACGAACGGGACAATCAGGCAATTAGAGAAGAAATCAAGAAATATATGGTAACAAATAAAAATGAAAATACAACAATCCATTCTCTATGGGAAGCGGCAAAGGCAGTCCTAAGAGGAAAGTAAATTGCACTCCAGGCCTATTTCAAGAAATTAGAAAAATGAGTAAGTGAAAATCTAACTGCTGACCTAAAGGAACTAGAGGCAGAGCAAAAAGAGCCCCCTAAACCCAGTAGAAGAAGAGAAATAGTAAAAATCAGAGCAGAAATAAACAACATTGGGACCAAAGAAACAATTGAACAGATCCATGAAACCAAAAGTTGTATTTAAAAAAAAATAAACAAAATTGACAAACCTATAGCCAGCTTCTCAAAAAGAAAAGACAGAGCACCCAAATAAACAAAATCATGAACGAAAATGGACTTACTACACCAACCCCTCAGAAATAAAAGTACTTATCAGGGAATACTATGAAAACTTAAATGCCAACAAATTGGGTAATTTAGAAGAAATGGACAAATTCCTAAACACACACTGACTATCAAAATTCACACGGGAACAGATAGAAAATCTGAACAGCCCCATAACTAGNCAAAAACATGGAGGTGAAACGAACGGGACAATCAGGCAATTAGAGAAGAAATCAAGAAATATATGGTAACAAATAAAAATGAAAATACAACAATCCATTCTCTATGGGAAGCGGCAAAGGCAGTCCTAAGAGGAAAGTAAATTGCACTCCAGGCCTATTTCAAGAAATTAGAAAAATGAGTAAGTGAAAATCTAACTGCTGACCTAAAGGAACTAGAGGCAGAGCAAAAAGAGCCCCCTAAACCCAGTAGAAGAAGAGAAATAGTAAAAATCAGAGCAGAAATAAACAACATTGGGACCAAAGAAACAATTGAACAGATCCATGAAACCAAAAGTTGTATTTAAAAAAAAATAAACAAAATTGACAAACCTATAGCCAGCTTCTCAAAAAGAAAAGACAGAGCACCCAAATAAACAAAATCATGAACGAAAATGGACTTACTACACCAACCCCTCAGAAATAAAAGTACTTATCAGGGAATACTATGAAAACTTAAATGCCAACAAATTGGGTAATTTAGAAGAAATGGACAAATTCCTAAACACACACTGACTATCAAAATTCACACGGGAACAGATAGAAAATCTGAACAGACCTATAACTAGTGAAGAAATCGAATGAGTTATCAAAAATCTGCCAACAAATAAGAGCCCTGGGCCAGATGGCTTCCCTGCGGAATTCTACCAGACAATTAAAACAGATTTAATACCAATTCTTCTCAAGCTATTCCAAAAAATAGAAATCGAAGGAAAACTTCCAGACTCATCTTATGAAGCCAGCATCACTCTGATTCCCAAGCCAGACAGAGATCCGGCAAAAAAGAAAACTACAGGCCAATATCCTTGATGAATACGGATGCAAAAATCCTCAACAAGACACTCGCAAATTGAATCCAACAGCACATAAAAAGAATTATCCACCAAGATCAAGTGGGATCCATTACTGGGTTACAGGGCTTGTTCACTATTTGCAAATCAATCAGAGTGATCCATCACATCAACAAAAGTAAAAATAAAAACCATATGATCCTGTCGGTAGAAGCAGAAAAAGCATTTGCCAAAATAAAGCATCCCTTCTTAATAAAGATTTTCGAGAAAGTCGGGAGAGAGGGAACTTACTTAAACATCATAAAAGCCATCTATAAGAAGCCCTCAGCTAACATCATCCTCATTGGTTAAAAACTAAGAGCTTTCCCCCTGAGATCAGGAACACGACAGGGATGTCCATTCTCACCACTGTTGTTTAACAGAGTGCTGGAAGTCTTAGCATCAGCCATCAGACAACAAAAGGAAATAGAAGGCATCAGAATTGGCAAAGAATAAATCAATCTTTCACTTTTCTCAGACGACATGACACTCTACATAGAAAACCCGACAGACTCCACGAGAAGCCTACTNGAGAGACTCTTGAATGCTGAGAACAAACTGAGGACTGATGGGTGTAGGGGTGAGGGGGTAGATGGGCTTGGAGGAGGGCACTTGTGGAGATGAACACTGGGTGTTATATGGAAACCAACTTGAGAAGAACTATTTGTAAAAAAAATTAAAACAGATGAATATAGAGAGAAAATAAAAGATGACGGGAAACCAGAAAATAGACTCTGAAGTATACAGAACAAACTGATGGTCACTTGAGGGGTGGTGGGTGGGAGAGTTGTGTTTTATAAGTCATAGTTATTAAGGAGGGCACTTCTTGTCTAGAGCACTGGGTGTTGTATGTAAGCAATGAATCACTAAATTTTACACCTGAAATTAAAATTACATTTTATGTTAACTGCAATTCAATGAAACCTTTAGGTAGAAAAAAACAATCTAACATAGAAGACATTTTGAACAGAAATGTGACAGAGTTAGAAGCAGTTCTGTGGGAATCTGTATGAGTTCATGGAGTTGGCAGTTGATATGGACCTTGAAATATTGGCGGAATTTGGACTAGTGGAAATGAAATGAGAAAATTCTAAGCAAATGAAGCAGTGTGAGCAAAGGCATAATATGTAGGATGGCATAGATGCCCTTAGGAAGTCCAGAAAGTCCAATAGAACTGGAGCATAAGATACAGAGGTAGTGAAATTGGTTCAGTCTTACTTTGGATGGCATTGAATGTCAGGACAATTCAACCCAAAAATATTCCTGTCTGAAGAAAGACGAGTTTTGTATAATACTTCCAGGAAGTAGGTGTTAAAATACAATGACTTCGAAGTTTACCCTGGACTCCTTATTTCCTGACCTTTTAATGCTGTTGCCAGTGTTGCTATTTTAGTTTAAAATCCAGTTAGAAGAAAAGTTAGGGTCCTAGAGATTAGTTTTATTTGAAGCTCTTTTCTGAACCTGTTTAAAATAATTTTGGCATGTTTGACGAATCTGTGTTTTTGCTAGCAAGGGAAAATCTGAAATAAAACAGGAAACAAGAAATAAGACCTTTCCTTTCATTTGACCTTTATCCTCTTACCAGAGATTTGCTTATATTTTATCTTGTTTAAATTTACATGAATCAGTACAAATCAAATAGTATTAAACAGTGGCTAAGAAAATGTGAATGAGATTTTGAGCAAATGCCTTCCAAAATGATAAAAAAAGATATCAGTAGATCACCGGAGTCTTACCTGGTTGTCCAATGTTAAGGCTAGTAGTGATGCTTTCTTAGAGGAATATATGTGGACATGAGAATTTTTCTCTTCTTTGGAAGATTTTAATAATGAGAATTTCATTTCTTCATTATAGTTTCACTTTATTCACACACAAACACACACACACACACACACACACACACACATCTTACTGTAATACATTTGGAAATAGAGGCTGTTACTTTATTTAATTCCCACTGAAAACTTTTAAAACAGACAATGCCAACTAAATCTATTGCTTTGATTAGTCTCCTTCTTGCATGCCCACTCTTGTGTAGAACTAAGTGCTTAATGTCTGACATTTTCATCCATCCATCCATTCATCTACCCATCTCTTTCTGTCTCTCTCTCTCTCTCTCTCTCTCACACACACACTCTCTCTCTCTCTCTCTCTCTCTCTCTCTCTCTCTCTCTCTCTCTGCATTTATCTACTAAACAAACATTTACAGAGAATGTACTCATTTTCAGATACCATGTCAGGTAGTACGGGCACTGTGCTTTCTCTTAACAGGTGAGTTACACTTACTTTCAGTATATCTAGAATGAGTCTAGAAAACAAATGTATAAACCTATAGATGGAGCCATATAAAAACTTTTAAACAATATGCTGATATGTTTATGTTTAACAATATGCTGATTTATTTCTACTTTATTTTTAACTCTCACTAACTGAAAGGATTAACTCAAGACAAATGTTCTTTTTAAAGTCAAATTGCTTTAGGAGCTGTAGTTACTTATTGAATTGAATTTTTCTAATTTTTTCAAGGAAGTCCAAGAATTTTAGAAGGAATCTTGCAATCTGATCACTAAAAATCTTATTTACCTACTATTTTCCAATGAATAATATCCATTGTATTCTTTTAAATATGTAGTATGATATTTTGATGTTTTAAAAATGGTTTNGTCTTCTTGCTCTGTCAGTGCAGAGCCCAATGCGGGGCTCAAACTTATGAACTGTAGATCATGACTTGAGTTGAAATCAAGAGTCAGACACTTAACCGGCTGAGTCACCCAGGCACCCCTATTTTTATGGTTTTTAAATGACACTGTGATGGTCAATAAAATGAACACCGAGGT
>NW_027532425.1:23017-26225 GCF_008692635.1 Crocuta crocuta | reverse complement strand
ATATGACTAGAAGTAAATCTTTTCATTATTTATGAGTTTTGGATTCCTCATTTAAAAATAAGGCTGCCTTGTCTAACTCACAGAGTTGTCATAAGAATCAACATAAATAATGGGTATGAACATCCTTGGTAAACTGGAAAATGCTCTTTAGGTATAAAAAGAAATATTTTTCTTCTTTAGGCTCCATATCCAGAAAGATCTACTTATATTAGTTAAAGTTAAGCTGCTAAAATTGTCAAAGAATTGTAGAAACTTAAGAGAGATATTTCAAGAGAAAGAAAAAAATAATAATAACAACAAAATACACCACACCTCCCCACCCCTGCGAAACCTTATTTACAGCAATGCATTAGACAGGCTCCAGGTCAGCTATGTTTTATTCTGGATGTTCTTTTTATTCCTATAATATCCAATTAGTCAGTTTTGCTTTGAGTTTAAAACATTCATAAATAGGTTGACTTTAAGGGATGGGGATTATCACTCTAAGCCTCAGGATTTTTAGGAGGGTGGGGGTTCATTCTAGGAACTGGGAAGTGATGAACAGAGGCAAACTTTAGGGAAGAAGATGATGGTTCTGACAGAAGATACTTAAACAATAAAAAGGCATAAATCCAGTACATAAACTTTTCCACTAGAGTAAATAGAATCCAATATAAATAAATGTACTGATGGTTACTATTTTACTCACAATTCTATCAAACCGACTGGCACATTGTAGATGCTTTATAAATATCTGTTCACTGAAATTCAACCTATAAACAATGGGACAGACATTCTACCTCCAACTAACCCTTCTAAATGTATACATTATTTTATGTGTTCTTTTCTGTTTAAGAGCTAAAGTCCTCTAAATATAAATGTCTGAGAAAAAGAAAGGGGGTACAGCACAAATGTTGCCCTGAGTCTCACAATCAATGTGTTTCATGCAGATTAGAAAAACAGTGCAATATTAGTTTCAGGAGTAGAATTCAGTGATTCATCACTTACATATAATACCCAGTGCTCATCACAACAAGTACCTTCCTTAATATCCATTACTCATCTAGCCTATCCCCCATGCACCTCCCTCAATCAATCCTCAGTTTGATCTCTATCTTTAAGAGTCTGTTATAGATTGTTTCCTGGTGTCTCATTTCCCCCCTCCCATATGTTCTTCTGTGTTCTTAAATTCCACATGTAAGTGGCATTATATGGCATTCGTCTTTCTTTGACTGAGTTATTTTACTTAGCATAATACACCCTAGCTCCAATCATTGTTACAAATGGCAGGATGTCATTCTTTTTGATAGCTGAGTAATGTTCCACTATATATTTCTCACAATTTCTTTATCCATTCATCAGTTGATGAATATTTGGTATTTCTCCATAGTATGGTTATTGTTGATAATGCTGGTATAAACATAAGGGTGCATGTACATCTTCATATCTGTTTTTTTGTATCCTTTGGGTAAATACCTAGTAGTATAATCGCTGAATCATAGGGTAGTTCTATTTTTAAATTTTTGAGAAACCTCTGTGCTATTTTCCAGAGTGGCTGGACCAGTTTGCATTCCCATCAACAGTGTAAGAAGGTTCCTCTTTCTCCACATACTTGCCAAAACCTGCTATTTCTTGTGTTGCTAATTTTAGATATTCTGACAGGTGTGAGTTGATATCTCATCATGGTTGTGATTTGCATTACCCTGATGATGAGTGATGTTGACTATCTTTTCATATGTCTGTTAGCCATCTGTATGTCTTTGGAAAAGTGTGAATTCATGTCTTCCATTCATTTCTTAAACTGCATTATTTATTTTTTGGGTTTTGAGTTTGGTAAATTCTTTACGGGTTTTGGATACCAACTCTTTATCAGCTATGTCATTTGTAAATATCTTCTCCCATTTTTCCTACTAAAAGGTAGGTTGTCTTTTAGTTTTGTTGATTGTTTCCTTTGCTGTGCAGAAGCTTTTCATCTTGATGAAGTCCCAATAGTTCATTTTTGCTTTTGTTTACCTTGCCTGCAGCAACATGTCTAATAAGAAGTTGCTATTGTTGAGGTCAAAGAGTTTGCTGCCTGTGTTCTCTAGGGTTTTGATGATTTCCTGTCTCACATGTAGGTCTTTCATCCATTTTGACTATATTTCATGGGATGGTTTAAGAAAGTGGTCCATCTTCATTCTTCTGAATATTACTGTGCTGTCTTCCCAAATCCGTTTCTTGAAGAGACTGTTGTAGACTCTGGGTCTAGAGTTCTTTCTTGTATAGCAAGAAAGTGGGAGCCAAGATTAAAATGCGAGAGATTACTAATATCCAGGAGGAGACAAGAGACCCGAATAAGCGTCTTTGCTCTATATTTATTAAGGTCAGAATGCTTACAAATGTGGTGGGTGTGCACAAAGAGACAACGAATCTGTGAACATTATCTCATGGGCATGAAAGAAAGGGGGTTTGAAGATACATAGTGTTAGGTGCCAGAGACCTTCTCCGACCTGTCCAGGGGTACCCCGAAGGAGGGCTGGCATCGGTGCGAAGGAATGGACACAGATAGCTCACGTGAACCAATCTGGACAGTTTATTGATTCTTCAGCAGGCTTATGTATGCTCTCTACTTCCTATATGATTGCATCAAGCTGTTGTTTTTATTCTCAGAATGTTTCCAGGGAATTCATCCGTGAGGAAACTTTCTGGTTAATTCCTTGCATTTCTGCTTTTTTACTTTATAGAGTTAATTTTTAATGTTGCTATTTCTATGCCTGACAAGCTAAAGGGCTAATTCTGTTTTCTATATTTATAGTTCCATTTGTTATAGCTGAGACAGTTAGGGGTTTGGGTCAGTATAAAGCAAAATGCTGGTGCCAGACAGATGGATGTTAACAGATGTCATGAGGCGCTGTGTCTGTTTATCTTAGCCAGCCTAGGGGATAAGACAAATAGAGCATGTAACCTCAGGGTCAACAAGGTACCTTTCTTTTGCTAATTAGCTCCAATCTGGGCAACTTCACTCACAACAGCCTATAGCCCTATTTACCTATTTACCTAATTTGGTCCTTCCTTCCTGTGAAAGCAGCTTTCTGCCATGGTACTAAATTGGGGGGCATTTTCGCCCTGAATACCTACTCTTGCTTACCTCATATACCATTGTATTCGGGCCTTTGTCCCGCCCCCTCTATTCTGGGAGCCTTTGCCCCCCCCTCTATCCTGGGGGCCTTTGCCCCACCCTCTCTGTCCT
>NW_027532425.1:15699-22986 GCF_008692635.1 Crocuta crocuta | reverse complement strand
CTTTCAATGGCTCTGTAATTCTTTTTGCCTTGTTAACCCATCAGTTCAGGCTCAGGAAATTCCTAAGTTTATTTCCCACAGTAGACCTTCTTTTCTCTATTGAATATACTTTCCTGCTTTGACAAAGATTAGTTTACCATATAATTGTAGGTCCATTTCTGGGTAGTTTTTCCTGATTCATTGATTTATGTGACTGTTTTTATAGCAGTGTCATACTGTCTTGATGACTACAGATTTATAATATAGCTTGAGATTCAGAATTGCGATGCCTCCAGCATCTTGTTTGTTTGTTTTTTTTTCCTCTTTCAGGATTGCTTTTGCTATTAGGCATCTTTTGTGCTTCCACAGAAAATTTAAGATGGTTTGTTCTAGGTCTTTGAAAAACGTTGATGGCATTTTGATGGGGATTTCATTAAATGTGTAGATTCCTTTGGGTACTATAGACATTTTAACAATGTTTATTCTTCCAATCTATGGGCATGGAATGTTTTTCCATTAATTTTTTTCTCTCCAATTTCTATCATGAGTGTTCTATAGTTTTCAGAGTACAGATCATTTACGTCTTTGGTTGGGTTTATTCCTGGATATCTAATTGTTTTTGGTGCAGTTGCTAATGAGATTGATTCCTTGATTTCTCCTTCTGCTCCTTCATTATTGATGTATAGAAGGGCAACAGATTTCTGTATGTTGATTTTATATCTGTTATGCCCAGATCGCGATCTCCCCAAAATCCCAAGACCACCAAGGACTCCGAGTCACGTATGCAAGGGCAAAGGGCTTTATTACGGACTTAAGCTTGGGCTCCCAGACCTCACCAATGCAATGAATCCATGCTGAGAGCCCCGAACAAAGGAGGAGTAGGGTTTTTATTAACTCTAGGGCGGGAAAGGGGTGATGGACAGGGACTACAACGTGATAGGACAAGGTGATGGCAGATGTTGTTACTGCGCAGAGGGATTGGTGAGTTTAGAGCAAGGTGGGCCAGAATAGTGGCCGGAACGTCCGGTACCTCCCAACCTCCAGTGATTGGTTCGGACACAGGGAAGGGCGGTGGCTCAAGCCTGCTGAGTCAGGCCTCAGAGACTTGGGTCTTCTAATCTCTGGGGCCTTCTGAAGCCTGTCATGGCGCTGGTTTGATTCTTCAATATCCTGTTATTTTGTTGAAATCATGTATTAGTTCTAGCAATTTTTGGTGAAATATTTCAGGTTTTCTACACAGTATCATGTTCTCAGCAAATAGTGAAAATTTTACTTCTTTGCCTACTTGGATGTCTTTGTTTTTTCTTTTTGTTGTCTGATAGTTGAGGCTAGAACATCCAGTACTACGTTAAATAATAATGATGAGAGTGTACATCTTTGTCTTGTTCTTGACCTTAGGGGAAATGTTCTCAATTTTTCCCCATTGAGCATAACACTAGAAGTGAGTCTTTCATATATGGATTTTGTGATATTGAAGTACATTCCCTTTGTCCCTGCTTTGTTGAGCATTTTATCAAGAGTGGATGCTGTATTTTGTCAAATGCTTTTTCTGCATCTCTTTAGAGGATCTTATGGTTCTTATTTTTTCTGTTATTCGTTTTGCTAGTATCATATAGGGAATTTTTGCATCCATATTCATCAGGGATATTGGCCTATAATAATTTTTTACGGAATCTTTGTGTGGCTTTGGAATCAAGGTAATGATGGCCTTGTAGAATTAGTTTGTAAACATTACTTCCATTTCTAGTTTTTGGACAGTTTGAGAAGAGTAGGCACTATCTTAGCTTCAGTGACCTTGGAAAAAAAAAGAGTCATCTGGCCCTGGACTTTGGTGTGTTGCGAGCTTTTTGATTACAGATTCAATTTATTTATTTATTTTTTTATTTAATTTTTATTTCTTTCTATATTTATTTATTTTGAGAGAGAGAGAGAGATTGCGAGTAAGGCAGGGGTAGAGAGGGAGACAAAGAATCTGAAGCAGGCTCCAGGCTTTGAGTTCTCAGCACAGAGACCAACACGAGGCTCCAACTCATGAACTGTGAGATCATTAACAGGGCTGAAGTCAGATGCTTAACTGACTGAGCCACCCAGGTGGCCCTAGAGATTCAATTTCTTTCCTGGTTATGGGTCTGTTCAAATTTTCCCTTCCTTCCTGTTTGAGTTTTGGTAGTTTATATGTTTCAAGGAATTTATCCATTTCTTCCAGATTACCCAGTTTGTTGGCATATAATTTTTCATAATATTCTCTTATAATTGTTTGTATTTCAGTGGTGTTGGTTGTGATCTCTCCCTTTTCTTTGGTGATTTTACTTATTTGGGTCCTTTCTTTTTTATTTTTGATAAGTCTGGCTAGGCTCGTCTTTCCAAGAGTCAGCTCTTAGTTTTTATTCTCTGCTCTACTGATGTTTGTTTGTTTCTATTATAATTTATTTCTGTTCTAATCTTTAATATCTCCATTCTTTTACTGGCTTCAGATGTTGCTTGCTGCTCCTTTTCTAGTTCTTTAAGCTGTAAGTTTAGGTTCCTTAAGCTGTAAGTTTAGGGTTGAGATTTTCATTGCTTCTTCAGGTAGGCCTGTATTGCAATATATTTCCTCTTACAACTCCCTTGACTGTATTCCAGAGATTTTGGGCTGTCACTTTTTCATTTTTATTTCCTTCCGTGTACTTTTATTTCATCTTTAATTTCCTGATTAACACAATCATTATTTTTTTTGACCTCACTTTTTTTTCAAGCTAACACTGTGCTAGTCCTTTATTTATTTTTATTTTTTTAAATAGTTTGTAGTCAAGTTGGTTTCCATATAACACCAAGTGTTCAACCCCAAAAGTGCCTTCCTCCATGCCCATCACCCTCCTTTCCCTCCCCCCCATCTGCACTCAGTTAGTTCCCAGCATTCAAGGCTCTCTCATGGTTTACTTCCCTCCCTCTTCCCGCCTATTTTTCCCCTTCTTCTCCCCCATGGTCCTCCGTTAAGTTCCTCCTGATCCTCCTATACGTGCAAACATATGATATATGCCCTTCTCTGCCTAACTTATTTCACTCAGCATAACAACCTCAAGTTCCATCCATGTTGCTAAACATGGCCAGATTTCATTCTCATTGCCATGTAGTATTCCATTGTATAGATAAACCACATCTTCTTGATCCATTCGTCCATTGATGGACACTTAGGCTCTTTCCATGGTTTGGCTATTGTTGAGAGGGCTGCAATGAATATTGGGGTACATGTGTCCATATGCATCAGCACTCCTGTATCCCTTGGGTAAATTCTTAGCAGTGCTGTTGCTGAGTCATAGAGGAGTTCTATTGTTAATTTTTTGAGGAACCTCCACACTGCTTTGCAGAGGGGCTGCACCAGTTTACATTCCCACCAAAAGTGTAGGACAGTGTAGGAGGGTGCCCGTTTCATTTTTGCTCTTGATTCCCTTGCCATTGGGGATGTGTCAAGTAAGAAATTGCTGCCATTGAAGTCAAGGAGGTTGTTTCCTACTTTCTCCTCTAGGGTTTGATGGTTTCCTATGTTACATTCAGGTCCTTTACACATGTCCATTCCGAATTTATTTTTGTGTATGGTGTGAGAAAATGATCTAGTTTNTTTTTCCATTGGATACTCTTACCTGCTTTGTCAAAGATTAGTTGGCTGTACACTTTTGTGTCCAATTCTGAGTTCTCTATTCTATTCCATTGGTCTATGTGTCTGTTTTTGTGCCAATACCATTCTGTCTTGATGATGACAGCTTTGCAGTAGAGGCTAAAGTCTGAGATGGTGATGCCTCCCATATTGGTTTTATTCTTCAGTAGTACTGCTCTGATTTTTATTATTTCTCTACTCTTACTGGGTTTGGGGTGCTCTTGTTGCTCCCCCTCTAGTTCATTTAGGTGAGCTGTTAGATTTTGCACTTGCACTTTTTCTAATTTCTTAAAATGGGCCTGGAATGCAGTGTACTTTCCTCTTAGGACTGCCTTTGCTGCATCCCATAGAGTTTGGATTCTTGTATTTTTTATTTCATTTGTTTACATATATATTTACATACATATAGGTCTCTATTTTCCTGATTGGCCCATTTGTTCTTTAGCAGGGTGTTCTTTAACCTCCATGTTTTTGGAGGTTTTCCAGACTTCTTCCTGTGATTGATTTCAAGTTTCAAAGCATTGTGCTATGAAAGTGCGCATGGGGGACGCCTGGGTGGCTTAGTCGGTTAAGTGTCCAACTTTCGCTTAAGTCATGATCTCGCGGTTCGTGGGTTCGAGTCCCGCGTCGGGCTCTGTGCTGACTGCCAGCTCAGAGCCTGGAGTCTGTTTCAGAGTCTGTGACTCCCTCTCTCTCTGATCCTCCCCTGCTCACGCTGTCTCTCTCTCTCTCGTAGAAATAAATAAAACATTAAAAAAAAAAAAAGAAAGTGCACATGGAATGATCTCAATTCTTTTATATGTATTGAGGGCTGCTTTATGTCCCAGTATGTGATCTATTTTGGAGAATGTGCCCTGTGCACTTGAGAAGAAAGTGAATTCCATGGCCTCAGGATGTAGAGTTCTAAATGTATCTGTCAAATCCATCTGGTCCATTGGTCCATTGTGTCATTCTAGTCCATTGTTTCTTCAGTGATTTTCTATCTAGTTGATCTATCCATTGCTGTAAGTGGAATATCAAATCCCCTGCTATTAGCACATTCTTATTTATAAGATTGTTTCTGTTTGTGATTGATTGTTTTAAATATTTAGGTGCTCTCATATTCACTGTGTAGACATTTATAATACTTAGTTCTTCCTGATGGATAGACCCTGTAATTATTATATAATGCCCTTCTTCATCCCTTGTTACTGTCTTTAATCTAAGGTCCAGTTTATCTAAATAAGTATAGCTACTTCAGCTTTCTTTTGATTTCCAGTAGCATAATATATATTTCTCCATCCCCTTACTTTTAATCTGAAGGTGTCCTCCATTCTAAAATGCGTTTCTTGTAGACAGCAAGTAGATGGATTTTGTTTTTTTATCCATTCTGGTACACTATGTCTTTTGATTGAAGCATTCAGCCCATTTCCAGTCAGTGCTATTATTGAAATATATGAGTTTAGATTCATTGTATCCTTTGTGGGATTCATGCTTTAGGTAGTGTCTCTAGTATCTTGCGTTCCTTGCAACATTTCCTTCATAGAGTCCCCCTTAGGATTTTTTGTAGGGCTGGTTTACTGGTGATGAATTCTTTCAATTTTTTCTTTATTTGGAAAAACTTTTATCTCTCCTTCTATTCTGAATGACAGGCTTGCTGGATAGAGGATTCTTGGCTGCATATTTTTTCTGTTCATCACATTGAAGATCTCCTGCCATTCCTTTCTGGTCTGCCAAGTTTTGGTAGATAGGTCTGTCACCACTCTGATAGGTTTGCCTTTGTATGTTAGGGCCCTATTCTCTCTAGGTGCTTTTAGAATTCTATCTTTGTCCTTATATTTTGCCAGTTTCACTATGATATGCCGTGCAGATGATTGATTCAAGTTACATCTGAGGGGAGTTCTCTGTGCCTCTTGAATTTCAACGTCTACTTCCCTCTCCAGGTTGGGGAAGTTCTCTGCTATAATTTGTTCCAGGACTCCTTCAGCACCTTTCCCTCTCTCTTCCTCTTCTGGAATTCCTATGGTATGAGTATTGTTCCATTTCATTGTATCGCTGAGCTCTGGAACTCTTATTTCATGTTCCTGGATCAGTTAATCTCTCTTTTTCTTGGCCTCCTCTTTTTCTATAATTGTGTCTTCCAAATCACTTATTCTCCTTTCTGCCTCTTCAATCCGTGCATCGGATGCCTCCAGTTTATTATGTATCTCTTTATAGCATTTTTAAATTCGTCATAACTATTTTTGAGCTCCATAGTCTTTGTATCAGTAGTTTCCCTGATGACTTCCATGCTTTTTTCAAGCCCAGCGATTAATTTTATGACTATTGTTCTAAATTCTTGTTCAGTTATGTTGCTTATATGTGTTTTGAACAGTTCTTTAGCTGTCAGTTCTTCCTGGAATTTCTTTGGAGGAAAGTTCCTCCATTTCATTATTTTGGTTAGTTTTGTATCTCTTGTTAATTTTAAAAGCTTGTTATACACATGGCCCCTGTGAGTTCTGCTGTATTAAAGAGTGCTCTTTGACTGTTCAGGGCCTGTCCGTTCAGGAAGTGTTCTTTGAATGCTGTTTCTTGGTTTCTCTTGTTGAGCATTTGGTTATTTTGTTTCCCTACTCCTAGTGGTATTTGGGACTCTCCACCATGTGTACACTGGCTTTTCTTATGAGGTAGCCCTGGATAAAGAAAACAGACAACCACACAGAGAACAATGATACACAAACGCACAGACAAAACCAATAAACAAGCAAACCCAGGCTAAGGTAACAACAACAACAACAACAACACAACAACAACAACAACAAAACAGTTCTCTGGCATGAATGGGCGTGGTTTGCCATAGGCAGGGTTTGCCTCCACTGTGTCTGCAGTCTGCTCCCTGAGGACCAGCCTTGGTGGTTGTGGAGAGAAAAATGGCGTCTCCCCAGTCCCTTCTCAACCAAGCATTGCAAATCACTCCTTTTGGTCCGATCTCCCTGTGCTGAGGGAGGACGTGGCCAAGGTGGGCTGAGTTCTATGCCCCATGCCCCGCCTCGTTCCCAGGTCCCAGTCTGCAGGCTTTGTTCATACTGGCGGAAACAGTCCTGTAGGTCGCTGCTTCCCTACTGCCGGGGGTTGAGTGGGGGGTGGGGGAAGTGTAGCAGCCTCAGATCCGCCTGGATCAAGCAGGGATACAACCTGGGATCAGAGGCCTCAGCCCCCCACGTGCTTGTGGGGAATGTAGCGGCTTCAGGGCTGCAGTAGCCGNCTTTGATTTCCTTGTTTCCCATTCACTTTTAGGCATATGGTCTTTAATCACCATGTATTTGTGGTCTTTCCAAATTTGTTCTTGTGGTTGACTTCAAGTTTCATAGTGTTGTGGTCTGAGAATATGCATGGTATGGTCTCATTTTATTTTTTGTATTTGTTGAGGACTGATTTGTGTCCCGGTATGTGATCTATTCTGGAGAATGTTCTATATGCACATTCTCATAAAATAATGAGCATTCTGATGCTTTAGGATAAAATGTTTTAATATATCCATTAAGTCCATCTTGTCCAGGGTGTCATTCAAAACCATTGTTTCCTTGTTGATTTTCATAAGTGATCTGTCCATTTATATAAGTGGGGTGTCAAAGTCCCCTTCTCTATTGTATTATTATGAATGAGATTCTTATATTTGTTATTGCTTTATATATTTGTGTGCTGCCAAGATAAAT
>NW_027532425.1:14580-15538 GCF_008692635.1 Crocuta crocuta | reverse complement strand
GTGCTGCCAAGTTAAATATTTACATTGTTAGATCTTCTTGATGGATAAACCCCTTAATTATGATATAATGCCTATTTTCATCTCTTGTTACAGTCTTTGTTTAAAATATAGTTTTCTGATATATTACTAGTCTGTTTTTTTTTTTTACATCCATTAGCATGATGGATGGTTCTCCCTCACCTCGCTTTCTATCTGCAGGTGTCTTTAGNCACTTTCAATATGCAGGTGTCCTTAGATCTAAAATGAGTTTCTCCTAGGCAACATATAGGTGGGTCTTGTTTTTTTAAATCCATTCTAATACCCTATGTCTTTTTATTGGAACATTTTGTCCATTTACATTCAGAGTGATTATTGAAAGATACGAGTTTAGTGCCATTGGGTTACCTGTAAAGTTGATGCTTCTGGTAATGCTGTCTGTTCCTTTCCAGTCTTTGTTGATTTGGTCTTTTTATCCCCCCACTCCAAGAGCTCCCCTTAATATTTCTTGCAAGGCAGTTTTAATAGTGACAAACACTTTTAGTTTTTGTTTGCTTGGGAAGCTTTTGATCTCTCCTATTCTTATTTTTCTTTCTTTTTTTAAGAGAGAGGTAGAGCACATGAGTGGTGAGAGGCAGAGGGAGAGAAAGACACACACACACACACACACACACACACACACACAGAAAGAGAGAGAGAATATTAAGCAGGTGCCACACTTAGCATGGAGCCTAACATGGGGCTCAATTCCATGTTCCTGGTTTATGACCTGAACTGGAATCAAGAGGCAGACACTCAACCAACTGAGTCTTCTAAGCGCCCCCTCTCCTATTATAAATGACAGCCTTGTTGGATAAAGTATTCTTGACTTCATATTTTTCCCATTCAGCAGGTTGAGTATATCCTGCTATTCCATTATGGCCTGCCAAGTTTCTGTGGACACATCTGCTGTGAACCTGATCTGTCTTCCCTTGTAGGTCAA
>NW_027532425.1:10815-14043 GCF_008692635.1 Crocuta crocuta | reverse complement strand
TCAAGGACTTCTTTTACTTTACTGCTTTCAAAATTCTTTATCTGTGTATGTTGTGAATTTAACTATGATAAGCCTTGGTGATGATCAGCCCGATTCAAATTTGTTGAATTTAATGGGGGTTCTCTGTGATCCTTGGATTTTGATGTCTGTGTCCTCCACAGATTAGGGAAGTTTTCAGCTATAATTTGCTTGTATAAGCCTTCTGTACCTTTTTGTTTCTCTTCATCTTCTGGGAATCCAATGATATATGAATGCTTTCCCATTTTGATAAGTCACTGAATTCCCTAAGTCTGCCTTCATGATACATTAATTTTGTTTCTCTCTTCAGCTTCATTATTTTCTATAATTATATCTTCTATATCACCAACTAGTTACTCTTATTTATCCATTATCGCATGCATCCATTTGTGTTTGCATCTCAGTTATAGTATTTTTNTGTCATTTCTTCCTGTTCTTTCTTTTGGGGTGAATTCCTCCATCTTATCATTTTGGAGAAAAAAATAGTATATTATAATAAAATATAAAAATTTGAAAGGAATTTCACCTAGAAGCTAGGTCCTAGGTGTGTTTTGGTCTGCTGCTAAGAGAAGCTTCATAGAAAAAAAGGGGGGGAGTTAAAAAATAAAAAATTAAAAAAATATGATTCTTCTGTATCCAAGAAAACAAAAATGAAAACAGAATCAAAATCAAAGGAACAAACACAAACAAAAAGCCCTACGGAAGCTAGATCCTGTTTTCCCTAGAGCTGAAGCTTTTCAACACTCTGTGATCAGTAGGCTTAATGTGTGTAGGGTTTACACTGGCATTCTTGGGGAGGAGCCTGTTGCTCTGATTCTCAGATGGATTTGCCCTAGTGGAAAAGTTCCTGGAGGGCCCAGGTGGGTAGAGCTTGGTGTAAGGGCCCCATTTTCCTTTTTTTTTTTTAAATATTTTATTTATTTCTAGGAGAGAGAGAGACAGCGTGAGCAGTGGAGGGTCAGAGAGAGAGGGAGTCACAGACTGAAACAGGCTCCAGGCTCAGAGCTGGCAGTCAGCACAGAGCCCGACGCGGGGCTCGAACCCACGAACTGCGAGATCATGACCTAAGCGAAAGTCGGACGCTTAACCGACTAAGCCACCCAGGCGCCCCAAGGGCCCCATTTTCCATTTGGTGGTGCTGTTTAACTCACTGAGGTATGTGTATCAGTCCTGGTGGGCTGGGAGTGGAAAGGCCTTCACCACACTCTAGTCTAAAAACAGCAAGTTCCCTCTCTCACAGTCAAGGAAGCAATCACACTTCTTGGATCCCCATCTTCCATCAGATCCCCACCTTCACCGTGTCCTTGACTGAGCTGTTTGCCTGCCAGGCAGCATAACCCTCCTGTGTTTAATCTCAGGCCCAGCTGTGTTTCAAAACTCCACAATTCAGAGATCCCCACACCTCTTGGTGAGTGTGTGACAGCATTGTAGGCAGTGCTAGATTGTTACAGAGCACAGTCATGCAATCACAAAGCAGCAATGGCTTGGGGTTTATGGTAAATGGCAAAACACCACTGGTGCCAGGGTTTGCTGCCCTTAGCCAGAGTCTTTTGTTTTTATACTGGTGAACGGGGTAACCCAATGGTGCCCACAGTGTCTTTTGCCCATTGAGAGGCCTTATCACCTCTACCAAATGCCCTCCAAGTAGGAGAACTGCTTCTCCCAGTGAATCCCAGGGATTCTCAGACTCCACTGCCTGCTCCTTAGGCTCAGCCCTGCTTCCTTGCCCAGAGCACGGCCAGGCACTAACCTCCAAAAATTCAGGTTCTGTACTCCCTCCTCTGTTTATAAAAAGTATCAGTATTGAAACCCTCTTCTTTTTCCCTATCAGTGGTTTTGGGAAATAATTTTCTTGTACAGTATCCTATGCCTATATTCATTCTTTGTTTTTTCATTCTTTCTCTCTTTTTCTCTCTGAGATCAGTGCTCCCTCCCTGCCTATGGCTCTTTTCTCCNGCGGAAGAAGCAAGTTTATGGTTGCCCTATTCTTCCTCTATCTTAACCCTCTCCCCACTTGCTATATTAATTTTTAAAAGGGTACTGCTTTCAAGCTGTCTTTCACTTCCTGGCTGAAAGTCTTGACAAGGGGTGCAAAACTGCTTTTCAGCACCCATTTGATCTCTTGCCTGTATACTTAAGTACATGGTGCAAACTGAACAACAATATGCACCATCACTACCCGTTCTATTATCCCTATCCCTTAGAGACAGACCATATCTTTCTCGAAATAATCCTGATAACTACATATTACTTCTTACAATTTACGTTTCTGTTCACTAGATATTTCTCAATCTTCTGGTTGACCTACATAACTGAAGCATTAAAAATTGTATCTTTACCATTCCTTTCTGGTAGATGTAAGCATATTCCTAAAATCTCCGTCTTTTAAAGGACAATTTGTAGGCCATATAAAGTCTTATTAATCTTTCTGAAACTGCACAGGAAATTCAAGTATGTAGGCATACATTGGAGATATAGTAGGTTCAGTTTCAGATCACAATAAACTGAATATTGCAATGAAGTGAATCAAGTGATTTGTGTGTGTGTAAGTCATGTTTACATTATACTGTAATACACTAATTGTGAAATAACATTATATTTAAAAGGCAATTTACAAACCTTAATGAAAAAAATACTTTGTTGCCAAAAATGCTAACCATCATATAAGCTTTCAGAAATAAAGATTGACTCTTCCTTTTATAAATGATTTCTCTGTAGCATGTGATGCTGTTTGATAGCATTTTACCTACCACAGAACTTCTTTTAATATTGGAGTCAATTCTCTCAAACATGCACTGCTTTGTTAACTAAGTTTAATATTTAAANACATAATCTTCAATAAAAGTAGATTCTCTTTCAAGAAAACGCTTTCTTTGCTCATCCATAAGAAAAACTCCCTTATCTCTTAAAGTTTTGTTATGAGACTGCAGCTATTCAGTCACATTTTCAGGTCCCATTTATAATTTTAATTCTTTTGCTATTTCCACCATATTTGCAGTTATTTCTACTCAAGTCTAAAACCTCTCAAAGTCATACATGAGGGTTTTAGTCACATCTTCCAAACTACTGCTAATATTGATATTTTAACCTCTTCTCATGAATCACAAATGCTCTTACTGGCATCTAGAATGTTGAATCCTTTCCTGAAGGTTTTCAATTTACTTTTCCCAGATCCATCAGAGGAATCACTATCTATGGCAGCTATACCCA
>NW_027532425.1:5280-10806 GCF_008692635.1 Crocuta crocuta | reverse complement strand
GGAAGGCATAAAAAAGTTTTTAAAAAATAAATAGTACTTCAATAATAAATTTATTTATCACACAGTAAGCTTATAAAAGCAATAATCATCTGTAGGGTGAAATTCCCACATCTAAAGTTCTACTCCCAATTCTTTCTCTGTCCAACACAGCCAACTCTGTATTTCATAACTCCTCCTGATTATCCCACCAAAATTCATTTATTATCAGTTATGTCTTCTGAATATCCTTTAAATTCATTCACATGTTTCACATTAAAATATGATCACCATTCTCACCCTCTATGTACTGGATTTTTTCAATAGCCTCATTTGGAATTTGCTAATTCCAATTTTATTTTCCTTCCCCATCAATTTTTACTCAGAAACTAGAGTGGTTGAACTAAACCCAGTTAGATCATGCCAACCCTCTTCTTAAACATCTTTCAAATTACCCATTCTATTTGGAAGAAACTTAAACACTCTAAAATATATTCAAAGATGTAGGGGGACCTGCCTGGCTCAGTTGATGGGGAGTACAAATCTTGATCTCAGGGGGCGCCTGGGTGGCTTAGTCGGTTGAGGGTCCGACTTTCGCTTGGGTCATGATCTAGCGGTTCGTGGGTTCGAGCCCCGCGTCGGGCTCTGTGCTGACTGTCAGCTCAGAGCCTGGAACCTGTTTCAGAGTCTGTGACTCCCTCTCTCTCTGACCCTCCCCTGCTCACGCTCTCTCTCTCTCTCCTAGAAAAAATAAAACATTAAAATTTTTTTTTAAAAATCTTGATCTCAGGATCATCAGTTCAAGCCCCACCTTGGGTGTAGAGTTTACTTAAAATAGTTGTTCCCAATTTCCCAGTTGTTCCAAACCATAAAACCAACATTAATCTCATTGTACATCTCTGTCAGAGCTCTTGGGTGTCCAGGGACATTGTCAAATAGCAGTAATACTTTTTCAAGTTTTTATTTATTTTTTTATATTTATTTATCAATTTTGAGACAGAGACAGAGCAAAAGAGGGGGAGGGGAAGAGAGAGGGAGAAACTGAATCCGAAGCAGGCTGCATGCTGCCAGTGCAGAGCCCAAGGCAGGGCTCAAACTCACGAACCGTGAGATCATGACCTGAGCAGAGATCAAGAGTAGTCAGATGCTTAACTGACTGAGCCACCCAAGCACCTCTTCAAGTTTTCTTTTTTAATGTTTAGTTTTGAGAGAAAGACAGAGTATGAGTTGGGGAAGGGGCAGAGAGAGAGAGAGAGAGGGAGACACAGAATCCTTAGCAGGCTCCAGGCTCTGAGTTGTCAACACCTGTCAGAGCCTGACGTGGGGCTCAAACTTTTGAGATAATGACCTGAGCCAAAGTCGGACACTCAACAGACTGAGCCATCCAGTTGCCCCAATCAAATTTTTATTTAAATTCTAGTTGGTTAACATATAGTGTAATATTGGTTTCAGTATAGAATTTAGTGATCCATCACTTACATATAACATGCAATGATCATCACAAGTGTCCTACTTAATACCCATCACCCATCTAGCTCACCTCCCACTCACCTACCCTACAGCAACCCTCAGTTTCTTCCTTATAGTTATGATCCTCTATGGTTTGCCTCTCTACTTTTTTCTCTTCTCCTATGTTCATCAGTTTAATTTCTTAAATTCCACATATGAGGATATCATATGGTATTTGTCTTTCTCTGACTTATTTTCCATAGCTTAATTCACTCATGCTCCATCCATGTCATTACAATTGGCAAGATTTCATTCTTTTTGATGGCTGAGTAATATTCCATTAAAAATATACCACAACTTCTTTATCCATTCATCAACAATGAACATATGGGCTCATTCCATAATTTGGCTATTGTTCACAATAATTTTATGAATGTCAGAATGCATGTGTCCCTTCAATCAGTATTTTTGTATCCTTTGTGTAAATACCTAGTAGTGCCATAGCTGGGTGATAGGGTAGTTCTATTTTTAACTTTTTGAGGAACCTCCATAGTATTCCCCAGAGTGGCTGCACTGGTTTGAGTTCCCACCAACAGCAGAAGAGGATTTCCTTTTCTCTGCATCCTCACCAACACTTGTTGTTTCCTGTGTTGTTAATTTTAACCATTCTGACAGGTGTGAGGTGGTATCTCATCTTATTTTGATTTCTACTTCCTTGACGGATGAGTGATGTTGATTATCTTTTCATGTGTCTTTTGGCCATCTCGATGTGTCCTTTGCAAAAAATGTTTATTCATATCTTCTGCCCATTTCTTAACTGGATTGTTTGTTTTTTTGTGTGTTGAGTTTGATATGTCATTTATAGATTTTAGATACTAACCCTTTATCAGATATGTCATTTGCAAATATCTCCTCCTATGCTGTGGGGAGCCTTTTAGATGTGTTGATTGTCCCCTTTGCTGTGAAGAAGCTTTTTATCTTGATGAAGTCCTAATAATTCAGTTTTGGTTTTGTTGCCCTTGTCTCTGGAGATGTGTCTAGTAGGAAGTTGTTACAGCAAAGGTCTAACTACTTGCCGCCTGTGGTCTCCACTAGGATTTTGATGGTTTCTTGTCTCACATAAAGGTCTTTCATACGTTTTGAATATATTTTATGGTATGGTGTAGAAAGTGGTCCAGGTTTATTCTTCTGCATGTTGGTGTACAGTTTTCCCAACACCATTTGTGAGAGAGATGGTCTTTTTTCTATTAGATATTCTATCCTGATTTGTCGAGAATTAGTTAACCTTATAGTTGTGTGTCCACTTCTGTTTCTTCCACACTGTTACATTGATTTATGTGTTTGATTTTGTGCCAGTACTATACTGTCTTGATGACTACAGCTTTGTAATAAAGCTTAAAATCCAGAATTGTGATGCCTCCAGCTATGCTTTTCTTTTTCAAGATTGCTTTACCTAGTTAGGATCTTTGAATAGGCAAAACATGTTATATACAAAATTTGAAATTGTTTTCTGTAGGTCTGAAAAAATGCTGATGGTATTTTGATATGGATTGCATTAAATGTGTAGATTGCTTTGGGAAATATAGAAAATTTAACAATATTTATTCTTCCAATCAATGAACATGGAATATTTTTCCATTTCTTTGTGTCTTCTTCCATGTCTTCCTTAAGTGATCTATATTTTTCAGATTACAGATCTTTTACCCCTTTGACTAAGTTTATTTCTAGGTATCTTACGGTTTTTGATATTATTGTAAATGGTATAGATTCCTTGATTTCTTTTTCTGCTGTTTCGTTGGTGTATAGAAAAGCAATAAATTTCTACATGTTGATTTTGTAAGCTGTGACTTTACTGACTTTTTTAAGTGTCAGTTCTAGCAGTATTTTGGTGGAGTCTTTTGGGTTTTCTACATAGAGTATCCTGTTGTCTGTGAATAGTGAAAAATTCATGATTTCCTTGTCAATTTGGATGGCTTTTATCTTTTTGTTGTCTGATTGCTGAAGCTAAGACTTCAGTGCTATGTTAAATAACAATGGTGACAGTGGACATCCCTGTCTTGTTCCTGACTGTAGAGGAAAATATCTCAGTATTTCTCCTTTGAGGATTATATTATCTGTGGTCTTTTCTATGTGGCTTTTCTGATGTTGAGTTATGTTCTCTCTATCCCTCGTTTATTGAGGGTTTTTATCAAGAATGAATGCTGTGTTTTGTCAAATGCTTTTTCCACAACTATTAAGGGGATCATATGATTCTTACCCTTTCTTTTATTAGTGTGGTGTCTCACATTGATTGATTTGCAAATGTGAAACCACTCTTGCAGGAGTGGAATAAATCTCACTGGATCATGGTGAATAATTTTTGCATCCATATTCACCAGAGATATTGGCCTATAATAATCTTTTTCTGTGGAATTTTTGTCTTGTTTTGGAAGCAAAGTAATGATGACTTTGTAGAATGAGTTTGCAAGTGTTATTTCCATTTCTAGTTTTGGGAACAGTTAGAGAATAATAGAGATTATCTCTTTTTTAAAATGTTTGATAGATAGCCATCTGTCCTGGACTTTCGTGTGTTGGGAGCTTTTTGATTACTGATTTGATTTCTTTCCTGGTTATGTGTCTGTTCAAATTTTCCCTTTCTTCCTGTTTCAGTTTTGGTAGTTTATACGTTTCTAGAAATTTTTTCCATTTCTTCCAATTACTCAGTTTGTTGGCATATAATTTTTCATAATATTCTCTTATAATTGTTTTTATTTCCATGATCTTTGTTGTGATCTCTCCTCTTTCATTTATGAAATTATTTCTTTGGGTCCTTTTTCTTTTCTTTTTGGTATGTCTGGCCAGGGGGTTCTCAATTTTTTTAATTTTTTTTTAAAGAACCAGCTCCTAGTTTCATTGATCTGCTCAACTGGGTTTTTAAAATTTGTATGTTTGTTTCTAAATCATTTGTTTCTGTTTCAATCTTATTGTTTTTCTTCTTCTACTGGCTTTAGGCGTTTGTTGTTGTTGTTGTTGTTTTTTAAGGTGTTCCTTTTCTGGCTCCTTTAGGTGTAAAGTTCGGTTGTATATTTGAGACTTTTCTTACTTCTTGATGTAGGCCTGTAGTGCTCTATACTTTCCTCTTAGGCCTGCTTTTGGTTCATTCCAAAGGTTTTGGACTGTAGTTCATTCATTTTCATTTGCTTCCATGTATTTTTTAACTTCATCTTTAATTTTTTGGTTAATCCATTCCTTCTTTAGTAGCATGTTCTTTAACCTCTATGTATTTATGGTCTTTCCAAAATTTTTCTTGTTGTTGACTTCAAGTTTCATACCTTTGTGGTCTGAAAATATGCAGGATATTTTCTCAGTCTTTTTGTAGTGGTTGAGGCCTGGTTTGTGACCCAGTATGTGATCTAGTCTGAAGAATGTCCATGTGCACTTGAAAATGATCTGTATTCTACTTAGGAAGAAATGTTCTGGGGGCTCAGTTGGTTAAGCATCGGACTCTTGATTTTCACTCAGGTTGTGATCTCATAATTTGTGAGATCGAGCCCTGACTGAAAGTGGGGTACTATTGTCAAGTACTATAATTATATCATTATCAATGAGTTTCTATATGTTTGTTATTAATTAATTTCTTATATATTTGATTATTCCAAGTTAGGGACATAAATGTTTAAAATTGTTAGCTCTTTCTGTTGGATAGACCCCTTTATTATGATATAGTGTCCTTCTTCATCTCTTGTTACAGTCCTTGGTTTAAATTCTAGTTTGTCTGGGGCATCTGGGTGGCTCACCCAGTTAAGTGTCTGACTCTTGGTCTCAGCTCCAGTCATGATCTCACAGTTCATGGGTTCAAGCTTTGCACAGGGCTCCATGCAGACTCTAGAGCCTGCTTGGGATTCTCTCTCTCTCCCCACTTCTCTCTCTGCCTCTCCCCTGTTTGTGCATTCTCTCTTTCTCTCAATAAATAAATAAATAAATAAATAAATAAATAAATAAATAAATAATTAAATAAATAAACTTCAAAAATAAAATAAGATAAGATAAAATCTAGTTTGTCTGATATAAGTATTGCTAGTCTGGCTTTCTTCTGACGTCCACTGGCATGATAGATGGTTC
>NW_027532425.1:0-5253 GCF_008692635.1 Crocuta crocuta | reverse complement strand
ATTATATTTAGTTCTCTATACCATCATTTTCAATCTGCAGCGTTCTTTTGGTCTAAAATGAGTTTCTTGTATGCAGCAGATAGGTAGGTCTTGTTTTTGTATCCATTCTGATACCATATTTCTTTTGATTGGAAGATTTAGTCCATTTATGTTCAGAGTGATTGTTGACAGATATGAATTTAGGGCCATTTTATTATCTCTAAAGTCAGTGTTCCTGGAGATTTTCTCTGTTCTTTTCTAGTCTTTGTTGCTTTTGGTCTTTCTTTCCTACTCAAAGGGTCTCCTTTAATATTTGTTGCAGGGCTCTTTTGGCGGCCACAAACTTGTTTAGTTTTTGTTCATCTGGGAAAGTCTTGATCTCTCCTTCTATTCTGAATGACAGTCTTGCTGGATATCTTTCTCATTCAGCACATTGAATATGTCATGCCACTCCCTTCTGTCTTGTCAAGTTTCTGTGGAGAAATCTGGTGCTAACCTTTTGTGTAACCTTATTTGTCTTCTCTTTTAGGGATTGATTTTCTCTGCTGCTTTCAGGATTCCTTTCTTTTCTCTGTATATTGACATTTTTACTAGGATATGCCTTGGTTTGGTCTTATTTTGTTGATTTTGTTGGGAGTTATCTATGCCTGCTTGATTTGGATGTCTACTTCCTTCTCCAGATTAGGGATGTTTTCAGCTACAATTTGGTCAAATAAACTTTCTTCCCCCTTTTCCCTCCCTTCTTCTGAGTTTACTATGATACCAATGTTACTATGCTTTGTGGAGTCTCTGAATTCCCTAAATCTACATCTCTGATCCAAGATTTCTCTTTTCTTCTTTTCAGCTTTACTATTTTCCATAACTTTATATTCTATATCACTTATTCATTTCTCTGCTTCTTCCATTCTTGTGGTCATTGCAGCAGTCAGTTTGGCATCTCAGTCGTAGCACGTTTTCATTTCAGCCTGACTAGTTTTTAGGTCTTTTATCTTTGTGATAAGGGACTCTCTTGTGTCTTCTATCTGGTACCCTTATGTTGGTCATTTAAATTCAGGTTCAGGAATATTACTTCTATCTCTTTTAATTAGATCCTTGGCTGTGACCTCTTCTTGTTCTTTCTTTTGGGATGAATTCCTTCATCTTGGCATTTTGCCTAGGTCTCTGTTTTCTGTGTTTTAATAAAGCCTTTTATGTTTCCTCTACTTGAGATTAATGGCTGGATTAAGAAGTGGTCATATACTGTCTATGGCTTGATGCTTTAGGAAGTGTTCCTGGTGTATGCTCTGTGCACTCTGGTATTCGGCTGTTCTTTCTCTCAGGCCACTTTTGTGCAGAGTTTTTCTTTGTCTGCAGTGGAGAGTGTCTGGACCTTATCCACTGTGTGACAAGTTTTAAATAAATGTTTTGGGTCTGCTTGTTAAAAGAGCCTCGATCATATATCTCCTAGAGCTCAACCTATTCAGCATTCTATTGTCAAAAACTTGTTGTGTGTGGAGGGTTCACGCTGGTCTTCTGAGGGAGGGTTCCACTGCTGTTCTGGTTCTCAGGCACACTTGCCCTAGTTCAGAAGCACAGGCAGAGCTCAGGGGGCAGAGCTCAATGTAAGTGGTTCAATTCTCCACTCTGGGTGCTGTGCTGGTCACTGATGTTCATTTGTGCTGATGGACAGGGGACCAAAAGGCATTAGCCACCTCTCTAGTCCCTGAAGAGGGGATTTTTTGCCCTCCACTATTTCAAGAAGCCCTCACAAAAGAGCAAACAATCTCTCTTCTTTTGTTCCAGGCCTACGTCTGATCACTGCCTTCACTTTGTTCATGTCCAAGCTGTCTTCCCACCTGGGAAGCCCAGTGATCTTGTGTTTTATCTCAGGTTTGCAGGCTGGGTTTCAAAACTCCAAATTTTAAGGAACCAGCACAGCACAGTCCCATCTTGATCCTCTGCGGGAGGGTCACACTGTGCAGTGGTTGGTGCCAATTTGTTCCAGAAGGGCAGTTGCATGACCAGGTGGGACAAGGAGTTTATGGTAAAGTGTGGCAAAAAGTTGCCTTCCATATTAGCTGCCTTCAGCAGGTGCCTCTGCTGCTATGCTAATTAATCGACTGCTCAATGGAGCCTTGTCTTCTCTTTTGTTCCTTGAGAGTCAATGCCACCTCTCCTAAATGCACTCCAAGAAGGAGAACTGTTTCTTCCCATGTAACCCAGGGGATCCTTAGACCATGCTGTCCATTCCCAGGTCTCTGCCCTCCTTCCCCATAGGAGCACCACTAAGCCAGCCAGGCACGACCCCAGCTTTGACATGGAGTTCTAAAAGTCTAGAGTTTGAGCTTCACTGGTTAAAAAATTTGCAAAAATCAGCCCCTCTCCTTTTCCCAGTCAATGGTTTTGGGGAAGAGTTTTTCTTTTGCAATCCACCGCTAGATATCTGTTGGGCATTTGCATATCTTCTTTGGAGAAATGTCTATTCAGATCCTCTACCTATTTTTTTTTATCAGATTGCTTTGTTGTTGAGTTATATGAGTTCTTTATATATTTTGAACATTAACCCCTTATTAGATATGTGCTTTGCAAATATCTCCTTCGATTTAGGTTTCATTTTGTTACTGGTTTCCTTTGCTGTGCAGAAGCTTTTTAATTTCATGTAGTCCCATTTGTTTATTCTGGGTTTTGTTTCCCTTGCCTTTGTAGTCAGATCCAAAAACATATCTCTAAAAATGATGTCATGGAGCCTACAGCCTATGTTTTCTTCTAGTATCTTTGTGATTTCAGGCCTTATATTTAGGTCTTTAATCCACTTTAAGTTAATTTTTGGATATGTTGTAAGATAGTGATCTACTCTCATTCTTTAACATGTAGCTGTCTAGTTTTCCCAATTCCAGTATTGTAGAGACTGTCCTTTCTTCACTGTATATTCTTGCCTCCTTTGTCATAAGTTAAATGACCACATATGTGAGAGTTTATGTCTGGACTCTCTATTGTTTTCCATTAATTTGTGTGTCTGTTTTTATACCAATACCATACTATTTTGAGTTTTTAATTTTTTAATGTTTATTTAATTTTAAGAGGGAGACAGAGTATGAGCAGGGGAGAGGCAGGCTCCAGGCTCTGAGCTGTCAGCACAGAGCCTGAAGCAGGGTCTAAACCCACGAACCGGAAGATCATGACCTGAGCCAAAGTCGGACGCTCAACCAACTGAGCGACTCAGACACCCCTATACTCTTTTGATTTAATAGTTTCGTGATACCTTCAGCTTTGTTCTTTCTCACATTTCCTTTGGCTATCTAGGATCTTTTGTAGTTATGCACAAATTTCAGAATTATTTTTTTCTAGTTCTGTGGAAATGCCACTGAAATTTTGATAGGGATTACAGTGAATCAGTAGATTGCTTTGGTTAATATGGACATTTTAACAATATTTAATTCTTACAATCCATAATCATGGAATATCTTTTCATTTTTTTGTGTCATATTCAATATATATTTTCATCTTATAGTTTTCACTGTACAGGTATTTCACCTCTTTGGTTAAATTTATTCCTAGTTGTTTTATTATTTTTGGTGCAATTGTAAATGGTATTGTTTTATTGTTTTATCTTCCTGATAGTTATTAGTGTATATAAATACAATAGATTTTAGCATATTAATTTTGTATCTTGCAACTTTGCTGAATTAATTTATTACTTCTAATGGTTTTTTGGTGGAATATTTAAGGTTTTCTGTATATAGTATCATGTCATTTGTGAACAGTGACAATTTTACTTCTTCTTTTCAAATTTGGATACCTTTTATTTCTTTTTTTTTACCTAATGTCTCATAGGATGTCCAATACTATGTTGACTAAAAGTGAGGATAGTAAGAATATTTGCCTTGTTTCTGATCTTAGAGGGAAAGCTTTCAGCTTTTCACTGCTGAGTATGGTATTAACTGTGAGTTTGCCAAATATAGCCTTTATATGTTGAAGTACATTTCCTCTCTACCCACTTTTTTAGAGAATTTTTATTATAAATCAATGTTGAATTTCATCAAATGCTTTTCTGTATCTATTGAGATGGTCATATGACTTTTATATTTTATTTTGTTTACGTGGTATATGTAGTATAATGGGTTATATATCACCACAACATCCTTCTCTTTATTCTTACCACTTTCCCAGAGATTCGTTTTTTTTAACAGGCCTAATCAGCCTTTGTTGCAAGTGCCTGGATCTTAATCTGAGGCATTTTGTGCCCTCCTAACTTTGCAAAATGGCACACTAAAATCTCCAATTTACTACCTTACTCTCCCATTTTGTCTGCCATACCCAAAACTAGCAAAGTAGTGGACAACATGTCCTTCTCTAATATCAGCTTTTATTCCAAATTTCTTATTTGAGTTTCAGCCTCTAGATAGGCATCGGTGACCAAACTGCCCACAGAAAAGGCAAGCCCCAGTGCAGCAGCCATTTCCCCCTTTTTTTGCTGCAGTGTTCTATGTGTATTTTTAGAACAACACCTACTAAGGTTGTCATTTGAAGGATGTTCCTGTATTCACATGGTGGTCCACAAGCATTTGACATATGGTCCACCTCTCTACACATAGAGCCAACTTGGAGTTTCCTCTATGAATGGTTCTTTCAAAGGCTAGGGAACTTATCAGAATGCTTATACTGGAGAGGGGGCAAGATGGCAGAGAAGTAAGGAGCTCCGTACTTGCACTCGCGCCCATACATCACACAGAAAACATCTGAAGCCATTGGAAACCTTACAAAGCCTGAGAGATTGGGAGAAAAAGGACGCAGAATCCACTGAAAGAGCTTTCTAACGCTCCGGCTCAGAACACCCGGCAGGCAACCCCCGCCCGTGCGCGCCAGCCCAACCCAGAGAAGGAAGCAGCGATTCTGACTCCAACCCCAGAGCTCCACAGGGGGCCTGGAATTGCCCGAGGGAGTTGCCTGGGAAGCTCTGTCTAAGGCAACTTCAACAGGGCGCGCCGACTGGGATTTGGAGATTGGAACTGGCCTGGGTTGAAGAGTGCAACCAACTTTGGCTGCGCCCCCGGTACGGGGAGTTTACACGCCCAAAAAAGCGAGGTGCAGCGCTTGGTTCAAGAAGGGACTGGAGCACCATTACTCTCCTCCCCACAACCGCCAAGGCAGAGCTCCCGCCTGAGGCATTGGATCACGCCACGCCCATCCCTACCTGAGAGGTGCCCTCCTCCCTTTTTTTTTCCTTTTTTTGTTTTTTCCTTTCTTTTCCTTTTTCTTTCTTTTTTTTCCCTTTTTTTTCTTTCTTTTTTTCTT
>NW_027532424.1:0-766 GCF_008692635.1 Crocuta crocuta | reverse complement strand
CTATGGCTTTGTTGAAGTTCTTATTTAAACCAAGTTTGTGAGTCAATGTCTCATGTAATTATCAAGGCTTTAATACTGAAGGCCTTAGATGATTAAAGCCCTTCCAACCCCAAGCCCAAATGAACTTTCCTTGNAACAGCCCCTCTTCCCTTGTGTGATGAGGTTATTGTTGCCTTGCTTGAGGATGATGATGCATCACCTTGCAAGGAAATCTTAGTGCTCCCCATGTCCTGACATTTCCTATTATTTCCAAACATACAGCTATAGTGGATCCCACTCGGAGGAAGTGGAGTGTTATATAAAAAAAGAACTAGAGGTATTCACTTATTTGTGAATACTCATCTTTTGGATAATATACTTGGGAAAGGATTCTGAAGAGTCTACCAAGAAGGGAAAACATAAATGTAGATCAGGAGAATGGTATCAATATGAATGTCTTTAAAAGAACTTCTAAATTCAATACAGTAGGTCAGCCAGCTGATTATACTGGACTCCTTACATCATCACAGAGTTTGGACTAGATCTTGCCGGTACAAATACTTATTCACTACTTGGTTTTTCTTTCACTGCCTATGATGCTCCTCAACACACCATCATCTGTGATCTCACTGAATGTTTTATACAATGTAATAGTATCAGTATCTTTCCTGATATTAGTTCCAAGCAAGAAAATTGTTTTATATACCACATGGAATTGATGATCTGGGTTTACGATACACCTTTTTATCTAAAAGTAGCTGGTTTGGGGGCACCTGGGTGGCTCAGT
>NW_027532423.1:39882-40142 GCF_008692635.1 Crocuta crocuta | reverse complement strand
CATTCAGTGTTATTATTGAAATATATGGGTTTAGAGTCATTATGTTGTTTGTGGAATTCATGCTTGTGGTGGTGTCTCTAGTATCTTGCGTTCCATGGAATATTTCCCTCAGAGAGTCCTCCTCAGGATTTTTTGTAGGGCCACTACAAGTGGTGACGAATTCTTTCAAATTTTGTTTAATAGGAAAGACTTTTATCTCTCCTTCTATTCCGAATGACAGGCTTGTTGGATAGAGGATTCTTGGCTGCATATTTTTTTCT
>NW_027532423.1:36061-39873 GCF_008692635.1 Crocuta crocuta | reverse complement strand
CGTCTAAGGGGAGTTCTCTGTGCCTCTTGAATTTCAACATCTACTTCCCTCCCCAGGTTGGGGAAGTTCTCTGCTATAATTTGTTCCAAGACTCCTTCAGCACCTTTCCCTCTCTTTTCCTCTTGTGGGATTCCTATGATATGGATATTGTTCCATTTGATTGTATCAGTGAGCTGTCAAACTCTTCTTTCATGTTCCTGGATCAGTTTATCTCTCTTTTCCTCAGCTTCCCCTTTTTCTATAATTGTGTCTTCTAAGTTACTTATTCTCCTTTCTGCCTCTTCAATCTGTGAATTGGATGCCTCCATTTTATTATGTATCTCATTTATCGCATTTTTTTAATTCATCATAACTATTTTTAAGCTCCATAGTGTTTGTAGCCATAGTTTCTCTGATGTCCTCCATGCTTTTTTCAAGCCCAGCGATTAATTTTATGATTATTTTTCTAAATTCTTGTTCAGTTATGTTGCTTATATCTGTTTTGAGCAGTTCTTTAGCTGTCATTTCTTCCTGAAATTTCTTTGGAGGAGAGTTCTTCCATTTTGTCATTTTGGTTAGCTTTCTATCTTTTGTTTATTTTAAAAGCTTGTTGTACACTCTGCCCCTGCGAGTTCTGCTGTATTAGAGAGGGCTCTTTTTTCAGGGCCTGACTGTTCAGGAAGTGTTCTTTGAATGGTGTCTCTTGGTTTCTCTTGTTGAGCATTTGGTTATATTGGTATTTCAGACTCTCCACCATGTCTAGTTTGGCTTGTTTCTTGAGGTAGCTGCACTTATGAGGTTTCCTTCCCAGTGTATTCTGTCGCTTTCTCTTCCCAAACTCCTGTGGCTCAGTGTCCTATGGCTTCAGGCCTTCTCTGTTTGACAGATGGGTGCAAGCGAAATGCATGGAGCTCCCTACTTCGCTGCCATCTTGCTGTTCTCCCGGAAGTGTTTTTTAAAATTTTTTAACATGTTTTATTTTTTTCTGTGAGAGAGAGACAGCATGAGCAGGGGAGGGTCAGAGAGAGAGGGAGACACAGAATCTGAAACAGGATCCAGGCTCTGAGCAGCTATCAGTACAGAGCCTGACGTGGGGCTTGAACCCAGAAACCATGAGATCATGACCTGAGCCAAAGTCAGACAAATAACGTACTGAATCACACAGCCACCCCTAGATGGAAGTGTTTCTAAGGAAAAGTTTAAGATTGTGGCTCTACTTATATCATTTGTAAGTTCAACCATCTGTTGAGCTTACACATAATGCATTCTAGGAATTCAGTTCAGTAGCAAAAGATCATGATGCTTTCCATGTCGTTTAATATTGCAGTGCTTATGCTATAGGAATAAAGAAATATAAGTGAAAATATAAAGAACTTTAAAATACACAGTGGGAAGATAGTTTGGACTCATCAGATACAGAAAATACAGTATTCTTTTCATGAGAGTTAGGTAGAGGAAACAGTATTTTTCATATTCTTATTTCCAGAAACCTTTATAATATGACAAGTTTAAAGAGGGCTTTTTCTACTGAAAAAACTGCCCTAACTCTGCTTAGCCACACTTGCATAGGTATTTTCAATTTCTTTGTCTTCAGGACAAGTGTAGGTAAATTCTTCTCGGGCATAAGCATTGTGAAGATAGCGCCAGACTCCTGAGAATTCTGCTGGAATGTCAAAGTCACGGTATTTTTTGGCAGCAACCTAGGGTTTTAGGGAAAAAAAAGTTGGTATAAAAGGCATCAATGACATGCTTAGTGTGTAGAAACATATTTCAAGAGTCAAAATCATTAAGGACATGTTATCTGCACAAAAATAATCTTGCACTTACTATTTTAATGTTTTGTTTATAAATGTTGACAAAGCTATTTTTATATAATCATTTTTATATTTATGCTTTGATTATTAGAAGGAAGCATATTTCTCCACTAGACTAAGTTTGCTTAGGGTCCCAACTATGTCTTATTTCTTTATGTATTCTGTGTGTTTGGCATGGGACCTGAGAAAGAATAAGTTCTGTTCAATAAGAAGTTATTAAATCAACGATTAAGTCATCATGAAATTATTAGTCGCTCATATATTTATCACTTGTTAGGACACTCTTCTAAGCATTATACATGCTTCAATTTATTTGATTTTATCAACAATTCTATGAAATGGGTAATATCATCCTTGTTTTTTTAATTAATTAATTTTGAGATAGAGAGTGCGTGTGCAGGAATGGGAGGAGCAGAGAAAGTGAGAGGGAGAGAGAGAGAGAGAAGGAGAATCACAAGCGGGTTCTGCACTGTCAGCACAGAGCCCCATGCGGGACTTGAACTCATGAACCATGAGATCTTGACCTGAGCTGAAATCAAGAGTCAGACACTCAACTGACTGAGCTGCACAGGCACCTCTTTCCCTTGTTTTATAGATAAGCCAGTGGGAAGAAACTTGTGATTTGGGAAAAAAGAAACCAGAAATTTTTATGGTTTCAAGAGGAGATCATTGTGGATTTTTTTCCTCTGAGGAGAAAAAGGAGATACACACTATGTATAATGATGATGACAAAGCCACCATATAACAATCTCACACTAAATAGTCACTGTGTTTCATGCTGGCAACTCCCAAACCCCTCCCAAACCATTCAGCACGACCTACAAAGGCTTACTTTAATAATGTGCAGTTTGGGTAACAAGCTGCAGTCAGCCAGTGTCAGCTGATCCCCATCCAAGAACATTCTTTTGGAAACTGTGAGTTCCTCAGCACTGTTTGGATCAATTTCATCCAGAAGAGGGGTGTTTAAGTAGTCATCCAGACGTTTAAATTCTCTGAGCAGAGATTTTTCAAAATCTGAGGCAAAGAAGTCAGATTACTAATAAATGTTTTGTCTTCGTTACTAAATACATTTTACATAAGCTTTTCATACATTTAGACATCTCTATCCATACACAAATTGCTTACACTGGTGCTTCCAAATCTAGATAGCTAGAACTCTCAACTACCCACTGATAAGACAGAATTAGGTGTTTAATCAAATACTTCTAGACTCTTCTTGAGGAGGTGCATTGGGAGAAGAGTCAAAAAAAGAAAAAGTCATATATGTTATTATTAAACACAGAAGAGTCAGAAAGTGGAATCAGAGACTAATAGCTCTCATGACTCAGAACATAGTAAACCCATTCAAGAATGTTCGTGGGAGATAGATAGTAGATGTACAGTTTAAGAACCCTTAAAGGCACACAGGAAAAGTTGGAGGACTAAAAAATACTAAAAAATACAGCCCTGCAGTTAGTTAACTTCTAAATGAGCCAAGTTAGTAGTTGTTATATTGAATCTTGGGTTCTAAATTTAATAAAATTTCATGTAAAGGAATTTCAAAGGAGAGAAGAAAGAATCAGAGGAAGAGTGCATTCCCCAACATATATTACATACTCAGGAAAATCCCATTTTAGCTAAGTGAGAATGTGGGAGTCAGCAAATGTGTGTGAGAGAAATAGAAAGTTAAACAAAGGTATCTTACTCT
This sequence comes from Crocuta crocuta, assembly GCF_008692635.1. Lineage (NCBI taxonomy): Eukaryota > Metazoa > Chordata > Mammalia > Carnivora > Hyaenidae > Crocuta > Crocuta crocuta. Next base: position 36,393 of record NW_027532423.1, on the reverse strand, counting down.
TATTTGATTCTTTTTGTGTATTCTTGATGTATGCAGAAAACTTGGCAAAGAGGTTACAGCCCACATCAAAAGACTCCTTGTTCTTGGGACTCAGGTGAGGATACCTTAAAGAGAAACATCACTGTATGATTATTCACCTATAACAAGTCAGAGACCAAGTGTCCTAACTTTCACTCTACTGAAAATGGAGGTTTTAGAAAATTGTGCTGGAAACTGAGGGTCCAGAGAATCTCTATTTGGAAATATGTATTTTTCCCAGTATCAGAATACTTTAGTTTCCAAAGTGCACTAGGAAGCCAGCTGTGGAAAATTGAAAGCTCATTTATTTGCAG
>NW_027532423.1:28556-36042 GCF_008692635.1 Crocuta crocuta | reverse complement strand
TTCCATACTTGCTCCTGAAACCCTATTTGGCAGAAGATTTGTTGTTGGTAATACATTTTCAAAGCTAAGTAGGAAAAAATATGACTTTAAATTATTGTAACTTACATAAAAGTGAAAAAATAAAGAAGGAAAGCATGGAAAAAGGTAGCCAAGATGTCCTCTCCTTAGTAATAAAACGTTCATTTAGCATAATAAAAATTAAATAATGTAATTCACCACATTAAGAAATTAAATAAGACCATATGATCATGAGTAGATGCAGAAAAAGTATTAAATTCAAATCAATTCTTATTCATAAAAAAAAACCACTAGCAACTGGAAATAGGCTAAACACTTAGTCATCTTCCTTAATACCTCTATTTCTCTCCATTTCCATATTTGATCCATTAGCAATTCCATCCAGTTTACCTTTCAAAATGTACCCAGAATCTATCCACTTCTCACCATTCCGCTGCCCCCTGCCTGATCCAAATCTTACCCTCCTGCAATAGCTCTTCGACTCTTCTCCTCACTCCCATGCTTGTCTCCCACACTCTTAGACTACTTTTCACCTGCTGCCAGAGCAACCATGTTAAAAGGTAAACTGTATCCCGTCTCTCCCCTTATTACCTTGCAATGTCCCCATCTCATTTGGACTCAGACACCACGAAACCTCACAGTAGGGTTAGGACGGGTGTGTCCGCTCTGCTCTCATTTCCTCCTACTCTTTTCTCCCCTCACTACACTTCAAACTTACCTCCTTGCTGTTGTTCTTCAAATAGAACTGACAAGCTCCCGCCCCAAGGCTTTGTCACTTGGACTTCCCTTAAATGGAGTCATTTCCCTCATGAATGCACATGACCTACTCTCTCTCTTCTTTCAGATCTTGTTTTTATATTTCTTTCTAAGTGAGGCCTTCCTCTGCCCACTCTATTTAACGTTCCAACCTTACCCTGTCCTTAACACCTCCTAATTTCCTCCCTAGTTTTATTTTTCTTAGTATTTAACATCACCTAAATAGTTTATATTTTGCTGTTTAAACTTGCCTATTTATCGTCTTCCCCAACTAGAATGTAAGATCTACTAGGACACAGTGATTTGGTTTAATCGCTGATGTGTTCCAAGTGCCTAGAATATAATCTGATAGTAAGTATTCAGTAAATATTTATTTAATGATTAAACTAATTCATTAATTTCCTTAACTTGATAAAATATTATCCATCAAAAACTTTCAGCAAGCACCATATTACATGGTGGAATGTTAGAACTATTTCCCTTAAAATGAGTAAAGGGTGAGAATAATCATTATCACTACTACTCTTCAACATTGTGCTGAGTGCACTAACAAATAAGACGTAAGGCACATGNGGCAAACCATGAGAGGCTCTTGAATGCTGAGAACAAACTGAGAGCTGATGGATGTGGGGGGGAGGGGGGATGGGCATGGAGGAGGGCACTTGTGGGGATGACCACTGAGTGTTATGTGGAAATCAACTTGACAATAACCTGCTAAAAAATAAAATAAAATAAAATAGACCCTGAATAGTCAAAACAATTTTGAAAACGAAAAGCAAAGCTGGATGCTTCACAGTTCTGGATTTCCCGCTATAGTTCAAAGGTTTAATGATCATAAAAGTATGGTATTGGCACAAAGGCAGACACATAAATCAATGTAAATGAATAGAAAACCAAGAAATGGACCCACAAATACATGGTCAACTAATCTTCAACAAAGCAGGAAAGAATATCAAGCGGGAAAAAGTCTGTTCAGCAAATGGTGATGGGAAAACTGTATAGTAACATGCAGAAGAATGAAACTGGATGAGCACTGGGTGTTATATGGAAGCCAACTTTCCAATAAGCTATATATATTTTTTTTTTAAAAAAAAAGCTCAAGTAACTTGCCAGAGGTTTCACAGATAAAAGTGTCAGAGCTCAAGGAAAAAAAAGACAAATAACATTTTAAATGTTGACTAAAACCATTTACATTAATTTGGGAACAAGACAGAATTAATGAGATATTTTGGTAAGGTGGCTTATATAAGTCAAACATTAAAAAAATACGTTTTCTGTGCTAGCAATAACCAGATAGAAGTGGATATTAGTAGCATATTTCATTTACAATAGTGATAAAGTATAGCATATTTAGAAATAACTTAATACAAAGATATATAACCAATATCAAAAAACATAACAAAACCTCAGCAGAGGACATAGGACTGGCACTTAGGTTGATAACCTAATGTAAATCAGTGGATGAATGGATAAAGCAGATGTGGTGCATATGGAATACTATGCAACCATAAAAAAGAAGGAAATCCTGCTATTTCTATCAACATGAATGGACCTGGAGGACATCACACTAGGTGAGATAAGTCAGACAGAGAAAGGCAAATGCTGTATGATCTAACTTACATGTAGAACCTAAAAAGCAATAATTTCATAAAAATAGAGTAAAATGATAATTACTGGAGGCACCTTGGTGAGGGGATTGGGGATATGTTGTTTAAATGTTAAAAGCTTGCAACTAATACATAAATAAGCACAGCNAGACTATATTATAAACTTCAAAGTCTAAGAGACAAAACCTTAATTGTTCTCACCACAAGAAAGAAATAATTATGTAATGTGAGACTTTAACTAACACTACAGTGGTAATCATATTGCAAAACATAAATGTCACATCAAGATGTTGTATACCTTGAACTTACACAATTTTATATGACAATTATATCTCAGTGTAAATAGTAAGATGGTATCCAAACAAATACACAAATCATGTTCTCTGATGGGAATAATTCATATCATTAAAAATTAAAATTTTTAGGGGCGCCTGGGTGGCTTAGTCGGTTAAGCGTCCGACTTTCGCTTAGGTCATGATCTCGCGGTTGGTGGGTTCGAGCCCCGCGTCGGGCTCTGTGCTGACAGCTCAGAGCCTGGAGCCTGTTTCAGTCTGTGACTCCCTCTCTCTCTGACCCTCCCCTGCTCACGCTGTCTCTCTCTCTCTCTCTCCTAGAAGTAAATAAAACATTAAAAAAAAATTAAAATTTTTAAATAGTCGTATAAATTCAATGCCAATTCAATTAAAAGTCTAATTTTTTTAAAATGAGATAAAACTCATATAACATAAATCATTTAAGATATTTAAAATTTTTTAATGTTTATTTATCTTTGAGAGAGACAGAGAGAGAGAATGAGCAGGGTAGGGGCAGAGAGAGAGGGAGACACAGAATTGCAAGCAGGTTCCAGGCGCCAAGCTGTCAGCACAGAGCCTGATGTAGGGCTCGAACTCACAAACCGCGAGATCATGACCTGAGCCGAAGTCAGACACCCAACTGACTGAGGCACTCAGGCACCCCTAAGACATTTTAAAATTTACAATTCAGTGGCTTTTAATACAGCTACAATATTGTGGAACAATCATTCCTATGTAGTTCCCATTAGCAGTTACTCCCCAATCACACCTCTTCTCAGTCCCTGGAACCACTAATCTTTCTGTCTCTATGGACTTGCTTACTTTGGACATTTCATATAAATAGAATCATATAATATTTGGCCTAATGTGTTTCACTTCTTTCACTTTGTATGATGGTCAAGGTTCATTCATATCGTGGTATGTATCAGTAGTTCATTCTTTTTTATGGCTGAATAATATTTCATTGTATAGATAGACCATATTTTCTTTACCCAGTAATCACTTGATGGACATTTGTGTTGTTTTCACCTTTTGGCTGCTGTAAATAGTGCTGCTATAAACATTGTGTACACATTTTTGTTTGAATACCTGTTTTCAGTTCTTTTGAATATATACCTAGGAGTAGAATTGCTGGGCTATATGGTAACTCTATGTTGAAATTTTTTAGTAACTGTCAATCTTTTTTTTTCCACAGTGGCAGAATTTCTACCAGCAACATATGAGAATTCCAAATTTCTCCACATTTTCATAAGTACTTGCTATTTTCGTTTTTTTTTTCTTTTTCATGATAACCATCTTAGTGGCTTTGAAGTGTTATCTCATTATGGTTTTGATTTGCATTTCCCCAATGACTAATGATGTTAAGCATCTTTACATTTTCCCATTAGCCATTTGCATATATTCTCTTGAGAAATGTCTACTTTATTCCCTTGCCCATTTTAAAACTAGGTTGTTTGCTTTTCTGTTGTTGAATCATAAGTGTTCTTTACATATTCTGGATGCTAGACATTTATCAAATACATGATTTGGAAATACTCTCTCTTATTTTGGGGGGTTAATTTTTCTTTTTGTTTTTGATAGTGTTTCTTTGATGCACAAATGGTTTTAATTTGATGAACTCTAATTTATCTACTTTTTCTTTCATTGCTTGTGCATTTGGTGACATATCTAAGATTCTATTGCCAAATACAAGGCCCTGAAGATTTACCCATATGATTGCTTCTAGGAGTTTTATAGTTTCAGCCTATATACGTCTAGGTCTTTGATATACTTTGAGTTAAGTTCTGTTTATGGTATGAGGTAAAGGTCTAACTTTTTTCTCTTGCATGTGAATATCTAGTTGTTCCAGCACCATCTGTTGGAGAGACTATTCTTTTGTCTTTGGTTTTGGCACTCTTGAAAATCAATTGACCCTTGATGTTTATTTCTGGACTCTCTATTCTCCTCTATTGACTTATAAGTCTATTCTTATGCAAGCATTGCACTATTGTGATTACTGTAGATTTGTAGTAAGTTTTGAAATCAGGAAGTGTGATTCTTCCAACTTTGTCTTTATCAAGACTATTTTGGCTAGTTGTGGTCTCTTGCAATTCCATATGAATTTGAGCATTGGCTTTTTCATTTCTGCAAAAACATCATTGTAATATTTATTGTGGTTGCATTGAATTAGTAGATCTTTTGGGGGGAATATTTCTATCTTAATAACATTAAGTCTTCTAGTCCACAAACATTGGATGTTTGCATGGGTTGAATTGTGCCCCCCCCAAAAAAAAGATATGTTAGATTCATAGACACCAGTACTTTCTAACATAACCTTAATTTGAAATAGGATTGTTACATATGTAATTAGTTAAGACAAGGCCATACTGGAGTAAGGTGGACCCATTAATCCAAATTACTAGTATTCTTAAAAAAAGAATATCTTTTGAAAAGACAGAGACATGGGGAAAATGCCATGTGAAGATGGAGGTTTGGAGTTATGGATCCACAAGTCAAGGAACACCAATGATTGCTGGAAAACCACTAGAAACCAAGAAGACGCAAGGAAGGATCTTTCTCTTAAAGGTTTCAGAGGGAGCATGGCCCTGCTGATACTTTGACTTCATACTTCTAGCCTTCAGAACTGTAAGACAAATGTCTGTTGTTTTAAGCCACTCAACTCATGGCACTTAGTTATGACAGCCCCAAGAGACTAATATACATGTCTTTCCATTTTTTAGGTCTTCTTTCAGCAATTTTCAGCAGAGAAGTCTTTCTCCTCCTTCATCAAGTTTATCCCAAAGTATTTTATTATTTCCAATACTGTTGAAAATGGAATTATTTTTTATATTTACTTTTTGGATTATTCATTGATAGAGTAAATAAATATAATTGATTTTTGTATTTCAATCTGTATCTTTAAATTGTACTTAAATCATTTATGAGTTCTAGTAATTTTTAGTGGATTTTAAAGAATTTTCTGTATGAAATATCAGCCATCTGCAAATAGAAATAGTTTTACTTCTTCCTTTACACTTTGAATACGTTTGACTTATTTTTTTGCATAACTGCTCTGGTTAAAACTTCCAAATAATGTTGAACTGAATTATCAGAAATGGTATCCTTGTGTTGTTCCTGATCCTAGGGAGAAAGTTTTCAATCCTTCACCATTAAGTATGATGTTACTTGTGGGTTTTTAATATATGCTTTTTATCAAGTTGAGGAACTTCCCTTCTGTTCCAAGTTTGTTGAGTATTATCATGAAATGGCGTCATATTTTGTCAAATTTTTTTTGCACTGACATGAGTATGCCTTTCCTCCTTTACTTGTTCTCTTTATTTCTTCACATGACCTTAAGTTACTATCTAGCGGCCTCTCATTTATGCCTGAAGGACTCCCTGTAGCATTTCTTTTTTTTTAAATGTTTTATTTATTTCTGAGAGAGAGAGCGTGAGCAGGGGAGGGTCAGAGAGAGAGAGAGAGGGAGACACACAATCTGAAGACAGGCTCCAGGCTCTGAGCTAACTGTCAGCACAGAGCCTGATGTGGGGCACAAACCCACTACCTGTGAGATCATGACCTGAGCCCAAGTCAGATACTTGACTGAGCCACCCCGGTGCCCCCTCTTTCCTTTTTGAAGGATAGTTTTGCCAGATATAGAATTCTTGGTTGATTTCTTTTTCTTTCAAGACTTGAAATATGTCATCTCTTTGCCTTCTGGCTTCCATGGTTTCTGATGGAGAATCATCTGTTAATCTTACTGAGGATCTCTTCTACATGATGAGTCAGTTTTCTCTTACTGCTTTCAAGACTCTATCTTTGGCTTTGGCTTTAGATAATTTGATTATAATGTATCCTGGTGTTGAACTCTTTATCTTTATTCCACTTGGAAGTCATTGACCTCCTTGGATGTATAGATAAATGTATTTAATTAAATTTGGGAAGTTTTCTGCCATTATTCCTTCAACATTCTTCTGCCTCTTTATCTCTGTTCTCTCATTCTGGGACTTGCATTATATGTATCTTGGTACATTTGATGGTATTCCATTGGTCTGTTAGATTCTGCTCATTTTCTTCCTTTTCCTCAGACTGGATAACCTCAATCAATTTATGCTCACTTTTGCTTATTATTTCTTTTATCTGTTCAAATCTGCTGTTGAAACCCTCTCGTGGATTATTCATTTTAGTAACTGTACTTTTCAACTCCAGATTTCTATTTGGTTCCTTTTTTTTAAAATTTATTTATTTCTAGGAGAGAGAGGGACAGCATGAGCAGGGGAGGGTCAGAGAGAGAGGGGGTCACAGACTCTGAAACAGTCTCCAGGCTCTGAGCTGGCAGTCAGCACAGAGCCCGACGCGGGGCTCGAACCCACGAACCGCGAGATCATGACCTAAGCGGAAGTCGGACGCTTAACCGACTAAGCCACCCAGGCGCCCCTATTTGGTTCCTTTTTATAGTTTCTATCTTTTTATTGATATTCACTCTATGTTGAGGATGCTCTCTATGATTTCCTTTAGTTCTTTATTTATGTTTTTCTTTAGCTTTCTAAACATATTTAAGACATTTGATATAAAATCTGTCTATTAAATCATGTATCTGGGCTTTCTCAGGGACAGATTCTATTATTTATTTATTTCTTTATCCTGTGAATGGGCCATACTTTCTTGTTTCTTGACAAGAATACTTGATGCTCAAATATTATAATGTAGAAACTCTGGATATCAGATTCTTTCATCCCCAAAATTTGTAGTTGCTGCTTATTGTGGGTGGTGTTGTTTATTTGTTCAGTGAATTTTCTGAAGTAATTTTGTAAACTCTGTGTTCTCTGTTGT
>NW_027532423.1:20253-28154 GCF_008692635.1 Crocuta crocuta | reverse complement strand
TTTTTTTTAAATATATTTATTTATTTCTAGGAGAGAGAGGGACAGCATGAGCAGGGGAGGGTCAGAGAGAGAGGGGGTCACAGACTCTGAAACAGTCTCCAGGCTCTGAGCTGGCAGTCAGCACAGAGCCCGACGCGGGGCTCGAACCCACGAACCGCGAGATCATGACCTAAGCGGAAGTCGGACGCTTAACCGACTAAGCCACCCAGGCGCCCCTATTTGGTTCCTTTTTATAGTTTCTATCTTTTTATTGATATTCACTCTATGTTGAGGATGCTCTCTATGATTTCCTTTAGTTCTTTATTTATGTTTTTCTTTAGCTTTCTAAACATATTTAAGACATTTGATATAAAATCTGTCTATTAAATCATGTATCTGGGCTTTCTCAGGGACAGATTCTATTATTTATTTATTTCTTTATCCTGTGAATGGGCCATACTTTCTTGTTTCTTGACAAGAATACTTGATGCTCAAATATTATAATGTAGAAACTCTGGATATCAGATTCTTTCATCCCCAAAATTTGTAGTTGCTGCTTATTGTGGGTGGTGTTGTTTATTTGTTCAGTGAATTNAGTGCAAGCAGGGGAGGGGCAGAGAGTGGGAGACACAGAACCCAAAGCAGGCTCCAGGCTCTGAGCTGTCAGCACAGAGCCTGGTGTGGGCTCACAAACTCTCAAACTCATGAACTGTGAGATCATGACCTGAGCTGAAGTTGGATTCCTAACAGACTGAGCTGCCCTGGTGTCTCTAGCCTTGAATTTCTGCTTGCATGGTGCCTGAAGTTCAGTCAGAAGTAAGTGCTTAGGATCTTTTCAGGTCTTTTCTGAGCATTGGCCTAAACCTGGACATGTGCATGGATTTCTAGAAGTTCTAGAATACATGAAAGATTTTTAAAGCCCATATTCCCCTAAATATCCCCCAAACATCCTGTTTGTTTTTCCCAGGATTTTCAGTTTGTCTATTGCTTTCCCAAAGTGCTATTCCTTTCCCCATGTGGCAATGGCTAATACATCTGCCTATAGTGCCTTCCATGAATGCCACCAGGGAGCCCTGGGAACACCCCAAAGTATCTGAAAAAAGACAAACCCTCAAGCCAATCCTTCAGAGTGTGACTGGGCCAAACCACATAGCCACAGTTATTTGAGAATAAAGTCCATATCATGTCCTCTGATACCAGCAACCTGCACCTGCAATGTGGACTGCTATTTTTAAGGCTGTTAAAGACTGGGGAGTGGAAGATGGTAACAAGATCATCTAAATGCCACAAGGCTCTTTTATAAAACCTCAGCTTTTTTAAAATTAATATTTCCTTCACTGTTGTAAACTTTTGGTTAGATTCCAGAGTTCTGGAAAAGTTAATTCTGATGTTTTTTTTCCTAAGCTCTTCATTGCTTCCATGGAGGGATGGAGTTTTGGAGTTCCTTACTCCACCATTTTCATTGATGTGGGTATCTAACAGGTTTTAAAATTTTAGATAAAATTTACATGGAAGGTCGTCCATTTCTAGCAATGTGGCAGACTAAATAATCACTCCGGAGGGCTTTGTAAAAAGAAAGTACATTTTAGCATTGTTTGTAATGCCAAACCCTAGAAAGTCAGATGCTTCTCTAACAATGGTAACTGTTATGAACCAGTGATTGCTGTGTGTTAACCTATCCTCTTTATCATTATCCTTTTAAAAATGGAAGTTTTTATTCCACCTATTTAATTCCTGCTCCACCATGATATATTGAGTGCATCAAGGAATTGGTGGAGAAAACTTGTGTTTTGATTTATTTAATTGCTCTACAATTGGTATCTAATGGAGATGTTAGATCCCAGAGATCACCCAAAGATCCTGAACTTTGAGCTGGATTCAGTAACTATATGGAACTTGGAAGTTGTCTCTTAAAAGTAAGTGTGTTGCATATAAGAAGCATGCATTTATTTGATGGTCAGAGGGGCAGACTATGGCTGATAACATAGTTCTGTATCTCTCTCTTCTTTCCTTTCCTTTCCTTTCCTTTCCTTTCCTTTCCTTTCCTTTCCTTTCCTTTCCTTTCAACTAAAACTTGTTTTTATTTTATTAGGGGTGGCAATATACCTGGATAAAAACTACATTTCCTAGGTCCCCTTTATACTTAGATGTGACCATGTGAATTATTTTTGGATAATGAAATATAAATGCAAATTGTTGATGTGGCTTCGGTGAAAACTTCTTAAATCTAGCTTGCATCTTTTGGAGGACCTGGGTTGCTCAGTGGGTTAATTAAGCCTCTGACTTTGGTTCAGGTCATGATCTCACAGTTGTGAGAGTGAGCCCTGCATTGGGCTCTGTGCTGACAGCCTGGAGCCTAGAGCCTGCTTCAGATTCTGTGTTTCCCTCTGTCTCTGCCCCTCCCCTGCTCACATTCTGTCTGTCTATCTGTCTCTCTNCCACTGTGACTCATTCTTGGCTTATTATGTGAGAAAAATAAAAACCATATTTATTTAAGCCACGGCTTTTTTGTCTCTAGTTATCAGAATTGAATGCAAACGCTAACTGATACATAAGCCAATAGAAAATATGAAAGATTTGACAAGATGATTCACAGAACAAAGCCAAATGATCAATCAACCTATGTAAAGATGCTAAAATTCACCTATTATTCAGGGAGATACAATTTAAAGTATCAGTGAGATATCACTATATCCATCACATTGGCACAGATTTAAAGAGTGATAATATCCAATTTTTCATACCTCTTTTACCCATCCCCTGACCTACCTCTCTTTTGGTAACCATCAGTTTGTTCTCTATAGTTAGAAGTTTGTTTCTTGGTTTGCCTTTCTCTCTCTGTCTCTGTCTCTCTCTCTTTCTCCTTTGCTCATTTGTTTTGTTTCTTGAATTCCATGAATGAGTGAAATCATACGGTGTTTGTCTTTCTCTGACTGACTTATTTTGCTTAGCATAATACTCCCTAGCTCCATCCATATCATTGCAAATGGCAAGATTTCATTCTTTTTTATGGCTGAGTAATATTCCATCTGGTCCAGCGTGTTGCTTAAAGCCATTGTTTCCTTTTTGATCTCCTGCTTAGATGATCTGTCAATTGCTATAAGTGGGGTGTTAAAGTCCCCTATTATTGTATTATTATCAACAAGTTTCTTTAGATTTTTTTTATTAATTGCTTTATATATTTGGCTGTTCCAAGTTGGGAGCATAAAATTTACAGTTAGATCTTGTTGTATAGATCCCTTTATTATGATATAGTGCCCTTCTTCATCTCTTATAACAGTTTTTGTTTTAAAATCTAGTTTGTCTGATATAAATATGGCCACTCCAGCTTTCTTTTGATATCCATTAGCATGATAAATTGTTGTTTTTAAAATTTTTTAAATGCTTATTTTTAAAAAAATTTTTTAACGTTTTATTTATTTCTAGGAGAGAGAGAGACAGCGCGAGCAGGGGAGGGTCAGAGAGAGAGGGAGACACAGAATCGGAAGCAGCTCCAGGCTCTGAGCTGTCAGCACGCAGACTGACAGGGGGTTGAACTCATGAACCATGAGATCATGACCTGAGCTGAAGTCAGATGCTTAACTGACTGAGCCACCCAGGCACCATTATAAATTGTTTTTTACCCCCTCACTTTCAATCTGGAAGTATCTTTGGGACTAAAATGAGTCTCTTGTAAGCATCATAACAATGGGTCTTGTTTTGTTTTGTTTTTATAATCCATTCTGACCCTGTGCCTTTTGATTGGAGCATTTAGTCCATTTACATTTACAATAATTATTGACAGATATGAATTTAGTGCCATTGTATTATTTGAAAGTTGTTATTCGTGTAGATTGCCTCTGTTCCTTTCTAGCCTTTGTTGCTTTTCATTTCTCTTTCCCGCTCAAAGTGTCCCCTTTAATAATTCTTGCAGAACTAGTTTAGTGTTCATGAAGTCCTTTAGTTTTTGCTCGTCTTAGAAACTCTGTATCTCTCCTATTCTGAATGGTAGACTTGCTGGATAAGGTATTCTTGCCTGCATAGTTTTTCTTGTTAGCACATTGAATATATCCTGCCCCTCCCCTCTGGCTTGCCAAAAGGCTTGTGGACAGGTCTGCTTCTAACCTTATATGTCTACCTGTGTAGGTTAAGGATTTGTCCCTAGCTGCTTTCAGAATTATCTCTTTGTCTTTGTATTTTGCAGGTTTCACTATGATATGTCTTGGTGTTGACCTGTTTTTATTGATTTTGAGGGGAGTTCTCTGTGCCTCTTGGACTTGAATGCTTGTTTCCTTCCCCAGATTAAGGAAGTTCTCAGCTATAAAACCTCTGTCCCTTTTCCCCACTCTTCTTCTTCTGGAACTCCTATGACATGGATAGTATTGCACTTTATAGAATCACTGAGTTCCTTAAGTCTATATTTATGATCCAATAGTTTTCTTTTTCTCTCCTTTCCAGCTTCATTTTTTTCTATAATTTTATATTCTATAAAACCTATTCAATTCTCTACTTCCATCCTTGTTGTGATTACATCCAGTCAGTTTTGCATCTCAGTTATAGCATTTTTTATTTTGGCCTAATTTTTAGGTCTTTAATCTCTGCAGCAAGGGTTTCTCTGGTGTCTTCTATGCTTTTTCCAAGCCTAGCTAGTATTCTTATGACTATTTTTCTAAATTCATATTCAGATATATTACTTGTATCTGTTTTGAGCAAATCCTTGACTGCGATTTCTTCTTGATCTTTCTTTGGGGAAGAATTCCTCTGTCTTGTCATTTTGTCTAGGTTTCTGTCTTTTGTGTGTATGAAAGCTTGTTATGTTTCCTGCTCTTGAGAGTAATGCTATATTAAGAAGGGTTTGTACAATGTCCAGGACCTGGAACTTCAGGAAATGTTTCTGGTATATGCTGTGTGCCCTCTGTTGTTGTGAATTGGCTGCTTTTTCCCCACGTCAGTCCTCTGCAGAGTTACTTCTTGCTTTCAATGGGGAGTGTCTGGAACTTTAAATATGTGTACTTTGATTTGTTTGTTAAAAAGAAGCCTGCCACATTCTCTCCCTCAAATTATGCAGATTGTTCTCTAATCCTCAGATCAATTTCTTAGGTGTGCAAAATGATTTGATGTTGATCTAGCTGTGTTCAAGGGACATGACAAACCAAGAGTCCCCTTACTACTCTGCCATCTTAACTCTTCTTTCTTGGCTGAGTAATATTCCATACACCATTTATATACCACATCTTCTGTTTTTCAATTTTAGACAGACAGAGAGAGAGACAGAGAGAGAGAGAGCAAGCAGGGGAGAGGGGCAGAGATAGAGAGAGACAGACAGAGAAAGAGAGAGAGAGAAAGAGAATCTTAAGCAGGCTCCGTGCTCAATATGGAGCCTAACATGGGGCTCAGTCCCATAACCATGGGATCATAATCTGAGCTGAAATCAAGGGTTGGACGCTCAACTGACTGAACCAGCGAGGAGCCTTCCACATCTTCTTAATCCATTCATCAATCCACGGACCCTTGGGCTATTTCCATAATTTGGGTATTATAGATAATGCTGCTATAAACATTGGGGTGCACATATCCCTCTGAATTAGTATTATTGTATTCTTTTAAAAAATGTTTGTTTGTTTATTTATTTATTTATTTTGAGAGAGAGAGAGAGAGAGAGACAGAGAGAGACTGTGTGAGCTGGAGAGGGACACACACACACACACACAGAGAGAGAGAGAGAGAGAGAGAGAGAGAGAGAGACAGCCTGACTAGGGGCTTAATTTCACAAACTGTGAGATCATGACCTGAGCCAAAATCAAGAGCTGAATGTTTAACCAACTGAGTTGCCCAGGTGCCCCAGTATTTTTGTATTATTTGCAGAAATACCCAGTGGTGCAGTTACTGGGTCATAGGGTAGTTTTATTTTTAGTTTTTTTGAGGAACCTCCATACTGCTTTCCACAATAGCTGCACAAGTTTACATTCCCACGAACAGTACAAGAGGGTTCCTTTTTCTCTACATTCTCAACAACACCTGTTGTTTCTTGTGTTGTTGATTTTAGCCATTCTGACAGGTATGAGGTGATATCTCATTGTAGTCTTGATTTGCATTTCCCTGATGATGAGTGATGTTGAGCATCTTTTCATGTGTCTGCTGGCCATCTGGATATCTTCTTTGGAAAAAATGTTTATTCACATCTTCTGTCCATTTTTAAAAACGTTTATTTATTTATTTTGAGACAGACAGAGACAGTGCAAGTGGGGGAGACGCAGAGAGAGGGAAAAAGACAGAATCCCAAGCAGGCTCTACATTACCAGCACAGAGCCTTATGCAGGCTTGAACCCATGAAACCCCAAGATCATAACCTGAGCCAAAACTAAGAGTTGTTTGCTCAACCGACTGGGCCACCCAGGTGCCCCTCTTCTGCCCATTTTTAAACTGGATTATTTGGGTTTTTTGGGTGTTCAGTTTTATAAGTTCTTTATATATTTTGGATACTAACCCTTTAGCAGATATGTCATTTGCAAATATCTTCTCCCATTCCATAGGTTGCCTTTTAGTTTTGTTGATTGTTTCCTTCACTGTACAGAAGTTTTTTATTTTGATGAAGTCCCAACAGTTTATTTTTGCTTTGTTTCCCTTGCCTCAGGAGACATATCTAGTAAGAAGTTACTATGGCCAATATCAAAGAGATTACTGCCCATGTTCTCCGCTAGGATTTTGGTGGTTTCTTGTCTCACATTTAGGTCTTTAACCCATTTTTTTTATTGTGGCAAAATATAAATAAAATCTGCCATTTTAAGCTTTTTTTATGTTTACAATTCAGTGACATTAATTACATTCACAGTGTTGTGCAACCATCACCACTATCTATTTCTTTTTTATTTCAAGTTTTTATTTAAATTCTAGTTAGTTAACATATATGGTAAAATTAATTTCAGGTGTAGAAATTTAGTGATTCATCATTTACCTATAACATTCAATGCTCATCATGAGCACCTTCCTTAATCCATTTTGAATTTATTTTTGTGCACGGTGTAAGAAAATGGTCCAATTTCATTCTTTTGCATCTTGCTGTCCTGTTTTCCTAACACCATTTGTTGAAGAGACTGTTTCCCATTGGATATTCTTTCCTGCTTTGTCAAAGATTGACCACATAGTTGTGGGTTCGCTTCTGGGTTTTCTATTCTGTTCTATTGGTCTATGTATCTATTTTGTGCCAGTATGATACTGTCTTGATCACTACAGCTTTGTAATATAACTTGAAGTTCAGAATTATGATGCCTCCAGAAACAGGCCCATAAATACATAGCATAAACCACTGGTTACCAGAGGGGAAAGGGTTGGAGGATATGTGAACACGGGTAAAGGGAAGTGGGACATACAGACTTCCAGTTATGGAATGAATAAGTCATGTGAACAAAAGTCACAGATAGCATAAGGAATATAAAAATTACTTTGAAATGTTAAAACTATTATCTTTGGTTATTTAAAGTTGAGGGGGGGAAGATTATGCATAATAGACATAATATTTCTCAACCTGAGAGCTTAGAGATCAGACTGAATCAAAAGCTGTTTCAAAATTCAAGATCTTGTGAGAGCTCTATAAATACCCCCAAACTTCATTATGGCTGAAACTCCCTGCCTTCCCCAGGTTTCTAAATCTAGCCTTTGCCTTTTCCTTATATACTGCCTACATCTTATATAGTTTTAATAGCCTTAGATATATTAAATAAATAATTCTGTAGTAAAGTTTTGTAATCGTATATAGAATAATCAAGGGGATTTTTGCAAACTTTTCTAGAAAAATAGCAAAAGAGAGGTCCAACAGTGAGAAAGAGTTAGATGTCTAGATCTAATAGATGTCTAGAAGTAAGAATTCTCAATCTGCAATAAATAAGGCAATAAAATAGATTTTTTTCAACAACAACAACAATAATATCCTGTAGAATGCTGTA
>NW_027532423.1:15566-20014 GCF_008692635.1 Crocuta crocuta | reverse complement strand
AGGAGCCAGACTCTGCTCTAGAAACTCCTCAATTTTAATGAAGTCTGTTTTCAACTCCTTGTTATACACCAGAAAAGGAGGATTGGTGCCTGGGGCTAAGTCCTTCAGCTCTTCAGGCTTTCTATAATTATTGAAAATAAGCAGCATTAGGCCTTTAGTTATAGTACACATTATACAAACACAAACATTATACTGGTGTCTACTGATTTCAATCTCCAGAATGAAACATGTTTTGATTTCTCTTACCTGGTCATATCAACAGTAGTTACATTGAATTTAACTCCTTTAAGCCAGAGGATCATAAAAAGGCGTTGGCAAAAGGGACAGTTTCCAATACTCTCCCCATCACTTCCAGCCTGTTAAGATAAAGGGAGGCCTCATTCATTCATTTGCTCAAGTATGTATTGAGTGCCTACTGGGAAATGAGCCAGTTGCTAGAGACAAAATTGGAAGTCCTTAATCTCATGGAGTCTATCATCCGTGGGCAGACAGAGATAATGAATCAAATAAGTTTATGATATTTAAAATGACAAGTGTGATTAGTACATAATAATAATAGTTCATTTTATATATTACCTGGATTTATATAACCATTTCCTGTTGACGGGCATTTCAGATATTCCAAAAATTTTGTTATGCTAAATATTTCAGCAGCAACTATTTTGGGGAATATAATTTGTTCCACTGCTGAGATTACATCTTTAGAATTAATATTTAAATTGAAAATGTTGTAAAAGACTAAGCACATTTTCCATTTTAATAGAGCCTGCCAAGTTTCCTTCCTGAGAGGCATTTTCCATATGTTTATTGCCCATTTGATTTGATTTCCTTATTTTGTGAAGTATTTGTTCATGACAATCTTACATTTTTTCTATTAAAGTGATGACATTTTTCTTATTGATTTGAAAAAAATTATTTGTATACTGAAGATATTAACACTTTTTGATACACATTACATGTATTTTAAAACATGGCTTATGTAAAACTTAGATTTTACATAAAATCTATTCCTTTTTTCCTCTATGCAGTCTAGTTTTTCTGATCTGCTTACATGGCCATTTATATACATCAAGTTTACAAAGAAAACGTCGTCTTTCTTATTTTGTTTTAGTCTAAAGATGTTTTCTTTTAGTATCATCATGGCTTCATTTTTTGCATTTGTTTCATCTATCTGGAATTTAGTTTGGCAAAGTTATATTGGGACTCTAGCCTATGTATTTGATTTGTTTATTTATTTATTTACTTTTTACAAATGGTTAATCATTGTTTTAACACCATTCATTTAAAGATCCGTCTCTGAATCAGCATTACTCTGATGCCAAAAGCACACAAAGACACTAGAGGAAAAGAAAGCTACAAGCCGATATCCCTGATGAACATAGATGCAAAAATCCTCAACAAAATCTTAGCATATAGCATTCAGCAATACATTAAAATGATACTTCACCAAGATCAGATGGGCTTAATTCCAAAGATGCAAGGATGGTTTAAAATTCAAAAATCAATCATTCTGATTACAAGATATTAACAAAAAGGATAAAAAACATATAACTATCTCATTAGATGCAGAAAAACCATTTGACAAAATACAACATCCATCCATGTCAAAAACTCAATAAAATCGATTTGGAGGGAACATATCTCAACACAATAAAGAAAAAAATGAAAATGAACACTCCACAGCTAATGTCATACTCAATAGTGAAAAATTGAAAGCTTTTCCTCTGAGATCAGGAACAAGACAAGGATGTCCACTCAACACTTTTATTCAACATAGTACTGGAAGTCCTAGCTACAGCAATCAGACGACAAAAAGAAGTAAAAAGCATCGAAACTGATAAAGAAGTAAAACTGTCACTATTTGCAGACGACACCAGAACTAATAAATAAATTCAGTAAAGACGCAGGATACAAAATGAATATACAGAAATCTGTTGCATTTTGAAACATCAATACCATAGTAGCAGAAAGAGAAATTAAGAAAACAATCCTATTTACAATTGCATTAACAAGAATAAAATACCTAGGAATAAATTTCACCAAAGAGGTGAATGACCTATACTCTGAAATCTTTTAAGACACTGATGAAAAAAGTTAAAGATGACACAAACAAATAGAAAGATATATTGTGTTCATAGGTTGGTAGAATTAATATAGTTAAATTTTGTTAAAACGTCCATAGTTCACAAAGCAATCTACAGATTCAATGCAATCTCTATCAAATGCTAATGGAATTTTTCACAGAACTAGAACAAACAGTTGTAAAATTTGTATGGAATCACAAAAGACCCTGAGTAGCCAAAGTAATCTTGAGAAAGAACAAAGCCACAGGTGTCAGGCTCACTGATTGCAAACTATACTACAAAGCTATAATAATCAAAACAGTATGGTACTGGCACAAGAATATACACATAGATCAATGGAACAGGATAGCCCAGAAATAAATCCATGCTTATATGGTTAATTAATCTATGACAAAGGAGGCAAGAATACATAATGGGGACAAGACAGGCTTTTCAATAAATGGTACTGGGAAAACTTGACAGCTACATGTAAAAGAATGAAACTGGACCATTTTTTTTTGACACTACACACAAAAATAAATTCAAAAAATTCAAAATAAATAAAGACCCAAATGTAGGACCTGAACCATAAAATTTCTGAAGGAAAACATAGGCGGTAATCTCTTGGACATCAGCTTTAGCAACATTTTTATGGAGATGTCTCCCGAGGCAAGGTAAACAAGCAAAAAACAAGCTATTGGGACTACACCAAAATGAAAAGCTTTTGCACAGCAAATGAAACTTTTTAAAAAATGTTTTATTTATTTCTGAGAGAGGGAGAGACAGCGTGAGCAGTGGAGGGTCAGAGAGAGAGGGAGACGCAGAATCTGAAGCAGGCTCCAGTCTCTGAGCTGGCTGTCAGCACAGAGCCTGACGTGGGGCTTGAACCCACAAACTGTGAGATCATGACCTGAGCTGAAGTCGGCCGCTTAACTGACTAAGCCACCCAGGTGCCCCTGCAAAATAAACTTTTAACAAAACAAAAAGGCAAGTTCCTGAATGAGAGAAGGTATTTGCAAATAATATATATGATTAGGGGGTAATATCCAAAATATGTTAAGAACTGCTGGGGCAGCTGGGTAGCCCCATTGGTTAAGCGTCTGACTTTGGCTCAGGTCATGATCTCACGATTCATGGGTTTGAGCTCCAAGTTGGGCTCTGTGCTGACAGCTCAGAGCCTGGACCCTGCTTTGGATTCTGTTTCTGTCTCTCTCTCTGTGTCCCTTCCCCACTTGCACTCTCTCTCCCTCTCTCAAAAATAAACATAAAAAAAAACTTATACACACAAAAAAATCCAAATAATCTGATTAAAAATGAAGACCTGAATAGACATTTCTCCAAAGAAGACATACAGGTAGCCAACAGAGAGATGAAAAGATGCTCAATATCACCAATCATTAGGGAAATGTAAATCAAACACACAATGAGATATCACCTCACACAAATCAGAATGGCTAGTGTCAAAAAGATAAGAAATAACAAGTGTTGGAGAAAAGGGAACCCTTGTGCATCTTCAACAGGAATGTAGATTGGTCCAAGCACTGTGGAAAACAGCATGGGGTTTCCTCAAAAAATTAAAAATAGAAATACCATATGATCCAGTAATTCCAGTATTGGGTACTTACCCAAAGAAAAAGAAGACACTAATTTGAAAATAATTTGAAAATATATTTACATCCTTATGTTTATTGCAGCACTATTTACAATAGCTAAAATATGGAAGCAACCCAAGTGTCTAGCCATAGATGAATGGGCTATTACTCGGGCATAAAATAGAATGAGATCTGAGATCTAGACAGTTGTGATAACATAAATGGACCTAGAGGGCATTATGCTAAGTGAAATAAATTAGGCAGAGAAAGATAAATACCATATGATTTCACATATATGTAGAATCTAAAACACAAAACAAACAAGGAAGCAAACAAACAAAACCCCCAAACAAACCCAATCTCTAGATATAGAGAACAAACTGCTGGTTACCAAAGGGGAGGTGGGTGGCAGTGGGCAAAGTAGACAAAAGGAATTAAGAGGTATAAACTTCCAGTTATAAAATGAATAAGTCATGGAGATGAAAAGCCCAGTATAGGGAATATAGTCAATAATATTGTAATAAAGTCGTTTGGTGACAGATGTTGACTACACCTATCACGATGAACACTGAGTCAACATGTTATATACCTGAAACTAATATAACAGTTTATGCCAACTATACTTCAATAGTAAGAAAAACAATGGTGAAAAAAATGAAAAGCCATATTTTGTTCACTGAAAACAACGCATTTTTCTGCTTTGAAATTTTATGTAAATTTGAATTCATCTTTGTCCCCTCCATTCTCTCTCTCTCTCTCTCTCTCTATATATATATATATATATATATATCCC
>NW_027532423.1:9924-15549 GCF_008692635.1 Crocuta crocuta | reverse complement strand
GTTTTCAAAAAATTTTAAATATTTATTTTTGAGAGAGAGAGACAGAGTGTGAGTGGGGGAGGGGCACAGAATTTGAAGCAGGCTCCAGACTCTAGGCTGTTCGCACAGAGCTTGATGCAGGGCTCGACCCACGAACCATCGGATCATGACCTGACCCGAAGTCAGATGCTTAACCGACTGAGCCACCCAAGTGCCCCAACTAACTCTTAGTTTTAAACTGATATAACTTCTTTGAAGAAAGGATGTGCATGTTATGAGAGTATGTAACAGAGAAACAATCTGTATGGGGTCTGGCAGGGAAGGTCTTTTTGAGGAAGTGGTATTTGAATTGAGTTCAAAGAGTAAGAGTTAAGTAGGAGAATAGGCACGAAGAAGCCATTCAAAACAGCAAATAGCATATCCAAAAGCCTTGCAACATGTATGAGCCTGGCATTATAAGGAACTGAAAGACGGTCAACATGGCTGGGATTCAGAGAGTGAGGGAGAGGAAAGAAAAATTCAGTAACGTGAGCTGCATGAAAGCTAAAATCTGCTTTGCAGAAGAACTGTTAAGGAAATGAAAAATGTTTGTATCCAAAGTATATAAAATTTGGGGCGCCTGGGTGGCTCAGTCAGCATCCGACTTCGGCTCAGGTCATGATCTCGTGGTTAGTGGTTTCAAGCCCGGCGTCGGGCTCTGTGCTGACAGCTCAGAGCCTGGAGCCTGCTTAAGATTCTGTATCTCCCTCTCTCTCTGACCCTCCCATGCTCACACTCTGTCTCTCTCTCAAAAATAAACATCAAAAAAATTTAAAAAACAAAGTATATAAAATATGTGAATAAAAACTCTTATAACTCAATAACAAACTATCCAACTTAAAAATGGGCATGCGATTTAAACGCTCTGTGAAAGAGTGGTAAATAAAGACATGAAGGATGCTCAACATCATTCGTTAACAAGGAAATGAAAATGAAAACCACAACAAGACGCCACTGCACACACACTGGAATAGTTGGAATTTGAAAGACTGACCATACCAAGTATTGGTAGGAATGTGGAGCAACTAGAACAGATACACTGTTGTTAGGAGTGTAAAATGGTGCAAGTGGTTTGTAAAGAGCTTGTCAAAGTTAAAAATGTATCTACCATATGATCCATTAATTATAATCCTAGGTATTTACACCAAAGAAGTGAAAGCATATGGCCATAGAAAGACTTGTACATGAATGTTTATAGTAACTTTATTAATAACAGCTAAAAAACTGGAAACAGCACAAATATCTTTCAGTTGATAGATAAACAAATATGTTACATCTATACAATGGAATACTTCAGCAATTAAAAGGGATGAGATATTGATGCACACAACAATTTGGGGAAACCCCAAAATAATTATGCTGAGTGAAAGAAGCCAGACAAAAAAAGAGTACATACTGTACGAGTCAATCTATAAAAAATCCTAAGAAATACAAACCAATCTATCCAGACAAAAGGCAGATGGGTGATTTCCAGGCAGTGAGGTAGTGGGATACAGTGGGGAAATTTTACTGAAATGAGACACAAAGGAAGTTTCTGAGGTGATAGAAATATTCTATATTTTGATTGGGGTAGTAGTTGCATGTGTGTATACATTTGTTAAAAGTCATTGGATTGTGCACTTAAAATGGGTGCCTCTTATTTTATGTAAATTATAACTCAATAAAGTGTGTTAAAATAGGACATTTCAAAAAGTAGGGGGAAAAAACTCTCAAATGAATGATATTATGCAGTCATTACAGAAGTTGCAGTGACAAAAGTTAGCATATGGCTTTGGGAAGGGAAGAACAAGGTCACTAGAGGAGAAGAAATCAAGGATCTGAGAGGCCAGAGTATTGGAAGGATCATCTGTGTAGATATTAAAATCACCAAGAATTGTGATAGGAATAGTGTTGGAGAGAATGGCAACAGCCCAGAAGCTAAAAATCCTCAAGACATAAGAGAAAGTGACCTGATGTTTCGAAGACTACTCTCACCAGAAGGAGTGGTTTAGTCTGATTTTATGACTTGTATTTCTCTGGATGGGGGAGGTAGAATGGTCTGGAAACAGGAATGAGGAGCAAGGATACCTAAAGGATACCTACCTCTTTTCCAGGCTCAGTGGTAAGAGAAATGAGGAAGAAAAGGTAGCCACTTCTTGGGGCGCCTGGGTGGGTCAGTAAGGTAAGTGTCCGACTTCAGCTCAGATCATGATCTCACAGTTCGTGGGTTTGAGCCCCGCGTCGGGCTCTGTGCTGACAGCCAGCTCAGAGCCTGGAGCCTGTTTCAGATTCTGTGTCTCCCTCTCTCTCTGACCCTCTCCTGCTCACACTCTATTTCTCTCTCAAAAATAAATATTTAAAAAATTTAACAAAAAAGATAGCCACTTCTTGAGAGGGCTATAGCTGATGCAGTGCCCTCATGGGAAATCCAGGTTTTAGATACCTCAGTATCAACGTGTCCCAAACTGAATTCCTCCCTTTTTCTTTACTCCACTCCCTGACCTTCTCTTTCTTTAGGGCTTCTAATTGTGTGAATGACATTGCCATCTGCTATGGATTGAATTGTATCCCCTCCTTAATCATATTTTGAAACTCTAACCCTAGTATTTGGTGG
This sequence comes from Crocuta crocuta, assembly GCF_008692635.1. Taxonomy (NCBI): domain Eukaryota; kingdom Metazoa; phylum Chordata; class Mammalia; order Carnivora; family Hyaenidae; genus Crocuta; species Crocuta crocuta. Next base: position 12,938 of record NW_027532423.1, on the reverse strand, counting down.
CAAGGCTTTTGGGAGGTAATTAGGGTTAGATGAGGTCATGAGGATGGGGCCCTCATGATGGGATTAAGGCCCTTAATAAGAAGAGACCAGAAAGCTTTCTCTCTCCTATTTCTCTCTGCCCGCTATGGAAGGACACTGAGAAAGCAATAATCTGTAAGCCAGGAAGAGAGTTCTCACCAGAACATGACCATGCTGGCACCTTGATCTTGAATATCCAGCCTGTATAACTGTGAGAAGATAAATGTCTATTGTTTAAGCCACCAGTGTATGATATTTTGTTATGGCAGCCATAGCAGAGAAGACACTATCTACTCAGTTGCCCAAATTAGGAAATTGAAAATCATCCTTCTACTTCACTTCCAAATTGAATCCAACACTAATTCTTGTCAGTTTTACCTATAATATCTCCAAATAAGGTTAGTTCTTTCATTTGCCATAGCTATTACATCATTCATTTTTCAATATTTATTTGATGCTTACTCTCTGCTCACACTGTTAGGTGCTAGCTACCCAAGTCCAAGCCATCAGCATCTCTCATCTCTTGGACTTATTATTATTTTTTGCTTTTGCGTCATTCTGCAGAAGAAAATAAAGGGTCCTTCATCCTACAGCTGCTCTGATCTGTTGTTTCTAACAATAGTAAGCTCCCAGAAGCCCTGGGCATAATCCTAATTTTTTTGACAAATTTTCCTTTCCCTGGCAAATGGGTGCAACAGAGGAAATGATGCTTATTGTTATTCTTTTGTGATGTCAGGGAGTTGAAGAGCTATGCGAAGAGGCAACCAACCGAGGCAGCTGTGTTTCTTTTGTAATGGAAGTCAAACTAAGGATCCAATCAGAACTGGGGCCAGTGAGTACACATGTGATTATGAGTGGGAAGCAGGAAGAAGAATGGAGTCTGATAATAGATACAGCAGGAAGGGTGGATCACCTTTGGCAAAAGGAAAGGCGAAACACTGAGGTGTGGGGGAAATGCAGTCAAGTTTACAGGAAAACTGAATCTCCCCCCCCCGCCCCCGTTTATAATATGCAGATTTAAAGTACCATCACAAAAATTTTTAGGATGTAAATTCCTTAGCCTGATTGATGAATTACCACCTCTTAAGTATATTTAGCTGGCAAGGACAGAATATGGTCATCCACAAAAACAACTTTTTCTTTTTGTGTTTATGATTTAAGTTTCTAAACATGAAAAAAATAATAGCCACAATGTCTGACATTTATTGAATGTTTACTATGTTAACAACTACTGTCTTTGAAAGATTTGTTTTATTAAATCTTATGGTAAAGATGATCCCACGATATAGGTTCGTTATTACTCTTGTTTTACAGGTGAGTAAACTGAGGCTCAGAGAAGCTTATTTGCTCAAGTACAGTCAGTTAGACAAGAGCCGATGAGTATATACTCTTCTCATGTAGCAAGTTCAGAACCCAAATTCTTAAACACTGTTTTCTACCATCTAATAGTTTTGTTGGATTCAAAAAATTAATCAGTCTTTATGAGAGTCTTTATGATAGTTTTAAGAGTTTGAAAATGGTCCAATAATTCAGAGAAAAGTATAATCTTTTTTTCTTTTCCACATTGATAAAATGTTTTGTTTTGTTTTGTTTTCCTTGCTGTTAGGGTTAGCGTATGTACCTTGTGTTTTGCAGTTCAGAGACCTCTCCAGAGAATAAAATCCCAGAATTCTGCTGGGGTTAGGGTTAGGGTTAGGGCACGTGCCTGGTATCCTGCCGTTCAGAGACCTCTCCTGAGAATAAAACCTCAGAGTTCGGCTGGGGTGAGACTTAACATGGCAACCATACGAGCTGAGGCAAGGAGGGGATTTGGGGCTCTAAAGACTCTTTAAATAGATATTCAATTGATTTTTCTGTTTTTATTTCTACCCTCTCACCCATTTTCAGAAACACTACCAATTTTTAAATGTTTGCGGTCATTTCCAGGATAACCGCGCTGTTTCTCAGTTTTCTTATTGTGTGTTCAGGTGTTTGCTTTCTCAGCTCAAGGGTGAGGGTTAGAGTTAAGGTCGGGGTATGGTGCCTGGAATTTTGCAGTTCAGGATCTCACCAGGGAATAAAACTCCAGTCTTCTTTTCCTGGAGCAGGTTTAGTGTTAGGGTTAGGTTATGTGCCTTGTGGTTTTGCAGTTCACAGACGTCTCCAGAGGGTTAGGGTTAGGGTTAGTATTGGGTCAGGGTTAGTGTTAAGGTTAGGGTTAAAGTTAGTGTTTAGTGGTTAGGGTTTAGAGTATGTGCATGTTATTTTGCAGTTCAGAGACCTCTCGTGAGTAAAAAAAAAAACCCAGACCTCTGCTGGTGTAAGAATAGACATGGCAACCATCTATGGAACTGTGAAAAGGTGGGGATTTGAGGTTCTAAATGCTTTTAAAGAGATAGTCAATTGAATTTTCTGTTTTTATCTTTACCTTATCACCCATTTTTAGAAATACTACCAAATCTTAATTGTTTGGAGTCATCTCCAGGATAACTAGGCTGCTTCTCAGTTTTTCTTATCATGTGTTCTAGAGTCCTCTTTCTCAGTTCATGGGTTAGGGCTAGGGTAGGGTTGCAGTGTGTGCCTGATATATTGCTGCTCAGAGACCTCTCCAGAGAGTTCTGTTCAAGGTTAGTTGTTTGAGGTTACAGGTTAGGGGTTAGGGTATGAGATAAAATGGCTTTGACAAAANTAGGTTTTATAACGTTATGTAAAAATCTACTAAAACTTCATTTTATAGTATATCGTAGAGAACACAAAAACAATTTAACAACGAACAATAAACCAGTAAGATAAAGTCTGAATTTAGAGAAAATAAAATGTATGTTAGAAAACCCTTTGTTCTTAGTTTCTGGTCATAAATCTTGCCGAGGTCATTCAGAGCTGAAAGGTAATGTTTTCACTGACTACATACAACACATAGGTGATGTGATATAAATTCTTTTTGGGGGTTGTGATATAAATTTCTAATTGTGACAAGAAAGTGCTTAATCTCTTGTAGGCATGGCATCCATGTTATG
>NW_027532423.1:7446-7848 GCF_008692635.1 Crocuta crocuta | reverse complement strand
GGTTTTTAAGCCACAGCCAGAGGTCTCTGGGGAAGTCACAGACTCTAATCTTTAGAAAGAAAACACATGGTCTATAAATGAGATACTATTGATAAAGAGCAGTGGTTTTTAAACTTACTCATTAATATTTTTCATGCCTCTCAATCCTTATGCCCCATCTCCATATCNGTCAGAGAGAGGGGGAGACACAGAATCCGAAGCAGGATCCAGGCTCTGAGCTGTCAGCACAGAGCCCGACGCCGAGCTCCAACCCTCGAACTGTGAGATCGTGACCTGAACTGAAGTCGACGCCCAACCGACTAAGGCACCCAGGCGTCCAAGTACGCTTACATCTGAAGGATTCCATCTGAAGAAATTCTGGAAAATTTACTAAAAAGTTTGAAAGATTGAAAACAATTGGGG
>NW_027532423.1:4930-7434 GCF_008692635.1 Crocuta crocuta | reverse complement strand
ACATAGCTGTTTCAAATAATTGGGATCCTAATCTTGCCATTCACTAGCTATGTGACCCTGGACAAAGTCACTTAGATACTCTTTGCTTTACTTTCTGTACCCATAATGTAGGGTTAATAATAAACTACTTAACACAGTGACTGCCATATAGTAAGTACTTAATAAATGATTAGTTATTTTAAATTGAAAGTTATTACTTAATTCAACATTTGTTCATCCAACGTGTGATTCACTATCTTCTCTCATCCAGATTACTACCCAGATATGAGGAAGTCTTTGGAGATGAACACATCAATGCTAACAACTAGTTAGAGGAGTTGGATCGGATTGAATGAATAGTTTAGACTAAGGGAACACTTTAGTTACCCTGTGAACAGATATTACCTCTGGTTTGCAACTGGTAGATATGAAAAGCCAGTTAGGAAATTAAGGCTTATTTATATCATGTCTGAGCAGTCACATGTTTTGCTAAACTCCTGAGATAAGAGAAGTAGCTCTTTGCTCCTTAGAAAAGCACTTATTTGGATTACTTTGCTAGGCAGGAATTCAAGGGTCGGACTCCTANTAAATGGTTTTAAATAATTGTAAAAGTATTTATTTGGCTAACAGATGTTTAAACTAACATTTGGTAAACTTAATTTATTTTATGTCTTTGTAAGCCATCAGTAGGCATACAGTTTTAGAGGCAAGTTACTTAAACTTTATTGCCAGGGGCGCCCGGGTGGCTTAGTCGGCTAAGCATCCGACTTCAGCTCAGGTCATGATCTCCCGGTTTGAGGGTTCGTGCCCTGCGTCAGGCTCTGTGCTGCCAGCTCAGAGCCTGGAGCCTGCTTCGGATTCTGTGTCTCCCTCTCTCTCTGACCCTCCCCTGCTCATGCTCTGTCTCTGTCTCTCTTTCTCTCTCAAATATAGATGATAAAACATAAAAAACTTTTTTTAAACTTTATTGCCTTAGCTGACTTATCTAGAAATGGAGACAACAATATTACTACAATAGTGATTACTACTACCACTACTAATGTAAGTTTTTAGGACTAAAAGAGGAAATATATGTAAACATTTCTGATATATGTAAAGTGCTTAGAAAAGGATCAAACATGGTATGAGAGTTTATTATTATCATCTTGGATCCTTCTAAAAGTCAATGAAAATAGAGAGGAAAAACAGTTAATATAAGCCAAGTTTTTGGAAACTGTAATTACTACAATAACCTATACAAAATTATTTATTTTTCTTGATGAGTTAATTTCGAAACGCATGTTCCCTTCTCCTGCTTTAGGGGTTTTCCAAAGGGCTTTTCTGAAAAGTTGAAACATTAAAAAGAAACTCAAAGCACACCATAAAGAGGAAACAGCGTTCTAAAATGTCTCCTCCTCACATAGCAGGCACACAGAGTGTTTCCTCCAACAGCGTCCATGTGACTCCACTGTGATCTTCATCTATTGTGGGAGAGTTTTAGAAAGCTCTCTCTGCGCTCTGTGTGGGAGCGGGCCTCTCAGCCCAGGCTTGGTCTTCTCCTTCCCTCATTCAGGCTTCCCAAACCTGTCTCATAAAACACAGGTTGCAAGAGCTGGAAAGCCCTTAAGGATAACTTTGTCAGGTCATGCAGATGAGGAAACAGAGATCCAGAGGGAAGGAGAGATGTGTCCAAAATTACGTAGGAAGCCGTCAAGAATACGATTCAGTTGTTCTGACTCCCCGCCAGTCTAGTGCTCCCTCTGCCATGTGTCCTTGCCTTTCTCAGAGAACATGTTTCCCTGTTGTCACCTAAGAGCAACCAGGCATACATGTAGGACTCTGAGGCGGAATATAGTCACAAAACTCTGTCTATCCCAAATACTGACTTCTGTTTAGAATCAGAGGCCCAGTGTCAAGAAATAACACATTCCATATGCCATTATTATGGCTACAAAACTTACCTTCACGAAAAGCTCAATTTCAGGGTCTGCCATCTTTCTGTTTTTACTGCCAGTTGTCAGCCCCCTGCCTCCTGCAGAGTCCAAAGTGCTCCTGGCCTCTTTTCTCCCAGTTTTGTCTGAAGGCTCAGATAAAGTTGGTGCTTTAAGAGAAAGGTCTGGTTTGTAGTAGACTGAGTCAGACCTGGGGCCAGTCTCTCTTCTGAAGAGGCGGGGTGCAGATAATTCTGGATGCTTGAGAGCAGCTCTTGAATTTATTTTCCTTCTTCCTCTTGACTTAACATTTGAAACAAGGAGGAGCTGAAGGGGTGTGTATAAACTGGCTGGCTACAAAAGTGGGGGTGTTTCCAGAAAGGCTTCAATGCCATGAGTCAGCATAGGAAAAACACATACACACAAATACACACATGCAGTGCTGGCTTCTATATATCAAGCGAACCAGATGTTCTCTAGAGCCTCCCTTCGAGTCCTGGGCTTCATGCCCAGAAAATGGACTCTTATTGCTGTTCCTGTAAACTGACAGCAGCAAAAAGCTTTTCCAGGAAAAGGGCCAGAAATGGCTTGGGTTGTAACATTGAAAAGGAAGTT
>NW_027532423.1:1960-4901 GCF_008692635.1 Crocuta crocuta | reverse complement strand
CTTAAAAATTTTTTGTACTGGGGCACCTGGGTGGCTCAGTCAGTTGAGTGTCCAACTTCAGTTCAGGTCATGATCTCACAGTTTGTGAGTTCCAGCCCCACATTGGGCTTTGTGCTGACAGCACAGAGTCTGATTCAGATCCTCTGTCCCCTCCTCCCCCCATCCCCTGCCCCTTCCCTGCTTGTGCTCTCTCTCTCAAAAATAAATAAAACATTAAATTTTTTTTTGTACTGACACAACATGGATGCAACTAAAGGGTATGGTATTAAGTGAAATAAGTCACACAGAAAAAGAAGGACCATGTAGTTTCACTTATATGTGGAATCTTCAAAACAAAACAAACACAAAAAGAGACTTTAAATTTTTTTTAATTTAAATTCCAATTAGATAACATACAGTGTGACACTAGATTCTGGTGTACAATATAGTGATTCAACACTTCCATACGAGACCCAGTACTCATTAAAACACGTGCACTCAATCCCCATCATCCATCCAAGTCATTCCCCTGACCACCTCCCCTCTGTCAACCAGCAGTTTGTTCTCTATTGGTAAGAGTCTGTTTCTTGGTTTTCCTCTGTCTTCCCTTACCCTATGATCATTTGTTTCTTAAATTCCACATATGAATGAAGTCATATGGTATTTGTCCTTCCCTCACTGACTTACTTCACCTAGTATACTCTTTCGCTCCATCCATGTTGTTGCAAATGACAAGATTTCATTCTTTTTTATGGCTGAGTAATATATCCATCCCCCATTTTCTTTATCCATTCATCAGTCAATGAACAGTTGGGCTGTTTCCAGAGTTTGGCTATTGTTGACAACACTGCTATAAACATCGGGGTGCATGTATGCTGTCAAATTCTTATTTTTGTATCCTCTGGGTAAATACCTAGTAGTGCAATTGCTGGCTTGTAGGGTAGTTCTATTTTTAAATTTTTGAGGAACCTCCATACAGTTTTCCAGAGTGGCTGTGCCAGTTTGCATTCCTGCCAACAGTTTAAGAGGGTTCCCCTTTCTCCACATCTTCAACAACATTCGTTGTTTCCTGAGTTCTTAATTTTAGCTATATGACAGGTGTGAGGAGGTATCTCATTGTGGGTTTTTAAAAAAAAATTAATATTTATTCATTTTTGAGGGTGGGGAGGGGCAGAGAGAGAGGGAGACACAGACTCCAAAGCAGGCTGCAGGCTCTGAGCTGTCAGCACAGAGCCCGATGTGGGGCTCGAACCCACAAGTGGTGAGATCATGACCTGAGCTGAAGTCAGATGTTCAACGGACTGAGCCATCCAGGTGCCCCATCTCATTGTGGTTTTGATTTGTATTTCCCTGATGATGAGTGATGTTGAGCATTTTTTCATGTGTCTGTTAGCCATCTGGATGTCTTCTTTGGAAAAGTGTCTGTTTATCTCTTCTGTCCATTCACTGGATTGTTTTTTGGATGTTGAGTTGTATAAGTTCTTTTGATATTTTGTATACTAACCCTTTATCAAATATGTCATTTGCAAATATCTTCTCCCATTCTGTTGGTTGCCTTTTGGGTTTGTTGATTGTTTCCTTTGCTATGCAGTAGCTTTTAGTTTTGATGAATTCTAAGTAGTTTATTTTTGATAAAAATATTTCCTTAATTTCACTTTTGGAATGATCATACTAGTATGTAGAAATGCAATTGTTTCTTTTAAAGACTCAAGACTGGTCTTTTCTGATGACAGATGAGACACTCAGTGGTGGCTGTAACCACTCTGGTCTGGATAAATGGAGGTCTGTGTTGCTGAGTCCACGCATGATCTCCATCCCTGCCACAATGGCTACTTTGTTCATGAGCCCATGGTACACTGGCAAGTGTGGCTGGGGAAAGAGGCAGGCTGGTATCCACAGAACAGTTCATCTTATCCCCTTGAGAATGAAAATCCTTCTCTGCTGAGGTCACCCTTTAGTGAGCATTCACATGGGACACAGATATCGTCACATTTTTTTCCCATTTACAGAGGCCTATCCATATACGAATTCATTCAAGTTTCTTGTTACCAACTTTCCAATCATTTCCCTTAGAGGTTCCTTGACCATCCAACCAAACCATTGGCTACTGCCCATGAGTCAGTATATAAACACGTATCTGGCCATTTCTCCTTCCAAGCAAAGTGAACAACCAGGTGCACTGCGTTAAGTTCTGCCCATTGGGAGTATTTCCCTCCACCTGTGGATGGCACCCGCATATTGTACAGAACCATCTGTAAACCAGGCTAAAGTCTTCTCTTCCTCTGTCCACTGATCATAGGGAACTCCTCATAAGGCCATAGGTGAGCCTGGGAGAGAGAAAATCATGTAACAGGAGCGAGGACCATGGGTATTCGAGCCACTTCTCGACAACCACTGCTCTGATCTCCATCTCTGTAAAACTGCCTGTCCCCGGACATTTTGTAAATATATTCATACAGTATGTCACCTTTAAAACTGGCTGCTATCGGGGCGCCTGGGTGGCTTAGTCGGTTAAGCGTCCGACTTTCGCTTAGGTCTTGATCTCGCGGTTCGTGGGTTCGAGCCCCGCGTCGGGCTCTGTGCTGACTGCCCGCTCAGAGCCTGGAGCCCGTTTCAGTCTGTGACTCCCTCTCTCTCTGACCCTCCCCTGCTCACGCTGTCTCTCTCTCTCTCCTAGAAATAAATAAAACATTAAAAAAAAAACTGGCTGCTATCACTCAACATATTGCTTTTAAGGTTTATCTAGATTGTTCAACTAGAATGTATCAATAGTTATGTTTTATTGTCAAGTATTATTTCATTATATGGATATATCACAGTTTGTTTAATCGTTTACATATCGTAGGACATTTTGGTTTCCAGGTTTTGGAAATTTTGAATAAAATGCTATAAACATTTATGGACAGGTTTTTGTATAAATGTAAATTTTCCTTTCTCTAGGCCAAATACTAAGGAGTTGGAC
>NW_027532423.1:0-1906 GCF_008692635.1 Crocuta crocuta | reverse complement strand
TTTCCTAAAGGCAAAAACTGATCTTATTTTTTCCTACCACATATTAGTTTTGAAGTTCTAGAACTTCTGATAATTGGAGTCAAAGTGTAACTACTTTCAGTGAAGCTTGAGAGTCATCCATATTTTGCATGTATCAATGATCCATTCCTTTTCATCATTTAGTGTTATTCAGCTGTATTAATAAACCACACTTTGTTTATATATTCAACTTTGATGGGCATCTGGCCTGTTTTTAGTTTTTTATTATTACGAAAATAGCTACTATAAATATGTGTGTTCAAGTTTTTGTGTGCAAATATGCTTTCATTTCCCTTGGACAATTCCTAAAAGTGGAAGTGTTAGGTAATAGGTTAGGTGTATATCTAGCTTTACAAGAAACTGCTCAACTGTTTTCCAAAGTGTTTGTACCCTTTTACACTCCCACTGTGTGTGAGGGTCCCAGTTGTTCCATATCCTTGCCAAAATTTGGTGTTGTCAGCTGGTTAGTTTGGTGTTGTCATCAGGTAGATATAAGGTGATATCTCATTGTGGCTTTAATTTGCAATTAAATGATGATAAAAGATGTTGAGCACATTTCAATTTGCCACGAGAATGATGCTAAAATCTCTAACATGATTGGAATTTTTCTGATATCTGAATAACCATCTGGCTTTCTTATGCCTTCTGTTTTTGTAATGTAAATTTTATATTGTTCTACTTTTTAAATATTGTTCTACCTTTAATCTTTGTATCTATATTTAAGAGCATCTCTTTTTATTTATTTTTTAAAGTGAGAGGGAGAGAGAGAGACAGAGTGCGAGCAGAGGAGACACAGAATCCAAAGTAGGCTCCAGGCTCTGAGGTTTCAGCACAGAGCCGGACGCAGGGCTCGAACTCACAGACCACGAGATCATGACCTCAGCTGAAGTTGGATGCTTAACCAATTGAGCCACCCAGGTGCCCCTAAGGGCATCTGGTTTTAAATTTTTATTCTATTTAGGGTAGACCTAAAATGAGATCTACCATCTTGATAAAATTTTTGGTGTATAATACATTACTATGAATTATAGGTACAATGTCATATGGCAGATCTCTAGACCTTCTTAATCTTGCTGATTTGAAGCTTTATGCTCATTGATTAGTTACTCTCCATTTCCCCCTCCCTTCGGGCCCTAGCAACTACACATGCACTCTTTGATTCTATCAATTTGACTATTTTAGCTAATTCATGTCAGTGTAATTGTTCAGTATTATGAACACCAGGTGTGATCAGTTACAGAAACAGGTATTGTAATTGACATGAATATTTTCCCTTCGTTATCAAATTGTAAGTCTGGATGCATAAAATATGTTTTCTTACTTCGCTTACCCTCCTATAATATGGAGTGCATTGAGTTTATGTCATAGTGTTTAAGTATTAACTTTACATCAAAGTACTGAAGTTTCAGGATGTCAAGGAGAAGAGCAAGTATTACTCAAGAACTGTGGATCCTCTACTGGGGAAAGTGTTATTGTGGTTTTGGTTGTACACAGGATTGTTGTACTATGTTAGGTCTAAGAATCTTGTTATTATCTTTATTAGGAGTTTAAGAATGTTTTCAGGAGATGGGTCTTGGTGCCAAGTTGATAAAGGGTGTACCTGTGATGGTTAATTTTATGTGTCATCTTGACTAGGCCAGTGTACCCAGACATTTGGTCAAACATTACTCTTGATGTATCTGTGAGGGTATTTTGTAGTTGAGATTGACATTTAATAAGCGGACTTTGGGTAAAGCAGATTACTCCCCCATATGTCAATGGGCCCCATCCAATCAATAAAAGTGGCTCAGTTGGTTGGATATCCAACTTCAGCTCAGGTCATGATCCTGCAGTTCATGGGTTTCAGCCCCACATCAGACTCTGTGCTGACAGCTCAGAGCCTGAGGCC
>NW_027532422.1:255-494 GCF_008692635.1 Crocuta crocuta | reverse complement strand
TCTCAACAATAGCCAAAACATGGGAAGAGCTTAAGTGTCCATCAATGGATGACCATCAATGGATGAATGGATCAAGAAGTATATCTATACAATGGAATACTACATGGCAATGAGAAAAAATGAAATCTGGCTATGTGTAGCAACATGGATGGACCTTGAGGGTGTTATGCTGAGCGAAATAAGTCAGGCGGAGAAGGACAGATGCTATATGTTTGCACGTATAGGAGGATTAGGAGGAA
>NW_027532422.1:0-194 GCF_008692635.1 Crocuta crocuta | reverse complement strand
GAACTTAACAGTGGACCATGGGGAAGAAGAAGGGGAAAAATAGTTGGAGAGAGGGAGGGAGGCAAACCATGAGAGACTCTTGAATGCTGAGAACTGAGGGCTGATGGGGGTGGGGGAGAGGGGAATGGGGTGATGGGCACAGAGAAGGACAGTTGTTGGGATGAGCACTGGGTGTTATATGGAAACCAACTTGA
>NW_027532421.1:69507-71168 GCF_008692635.1 Crocuta crocuta | reverse complement strand
GGCCAAAAAGCTAAATTCTCCCCATTTGACTCTTTTATTCTTTGGATTAAGACATTCAGAACTTTCCCCCAAAGTGTGCTGCTGTGTGGGAGGAGTTAGAGTCATTTCAAAAATTTCTCAGTAAGTACTGGCAAATTCGGCTAGTGAGTACGTTCTCCCCTCCCCGTCCCCCTTCCCCTAGTATTGAACTTTAAAAAGTTCCTCTACATGAACGCATTCTTGAAATAAGAGAAAGGCTGGGTATAGAGGACTGGGTGCGGCCTAGAAAAGGTAACTGTGGGGGGCGCCTGGGTGGCTCAGTTGGTTGAGTGTCCGACTTTGGCTCAGGTCATGACCTCACGGTTTGTGGGTTCAAGCCCTGTGTCAGGCTCTGTGCTGACAGCTCAGAGCCTGGAGCCTGCTTCGGATTCTGTGTTTTCCTCTCTCTCTGCCCCTCCCCTGCTCACACTCTCTCTTTTTCTCTCAAAAATAAATGGAGAAAGAAAGAAAGAAAGAAAGAAAGAAAGAAAGAAAGAAAGAAAGAAAGAAAGAAAGAAAGAAAGAAAGAGTAACTGTAGAAGGGAGAGACAAATCAGAAAGTTCCCAGGCATGGATATAAGGAGCGTGGGATCCCAAGGTGAGGAGCATGGAGCTGGCAGAGGCAGGTTGTGAAAGGCAAACCTTGCTGCACAGGAAGGTGGAAGCATGGACCAGGTCTCAAAGGGTCTAGAATCCTAGCTTGGCTGTTCCAGTTAAGGTTCTGTGAATTGGGGGTGCCTGGTGATCAGTCGATTAAGTGTCCGACTCTTGGTTTTTGCTCTGGTCATCATCTCATGGTTTGTGATACAGAGCCCCACATCAGGCGGGCTCTGCACTGACAGTGCGGAGCCTGCTTGGGATTCTCTTTCTCTCGCTCTCTCTTTTTCTCTCCCTCTCTCTCTCCCTCCCCTGCTCACATTCTCTCTCTCAATATGGACAAATAAACTTAAATAAAAGTTTTCTGTGAATCGGGGTAACTTAAGTGCTCCGGGCCTCAGTTTCTTTACCTGCTAGAAGGGAAGAACAATCCCTATTCTTCCTGTTTCATAGGTTGTTGTGAGGCTTAGATGAAAAAAAAAAAAAAGGAATAACAAAACTTTATGTAAACTACACAATACAGTATGAATGAAAGGACTATGATTATTTTCTTTCACAACTTTGCCTAGGGCTTTCTCTTATGGAGAGTGAGTTTATGAAAATGAGCAATTTCAGATGGTAAAATATGAGACTCCATGTAAATTTCTTGCCTGGTTTTGGTAGGGATGAGCCATGTCTCAGGTTCCGGCATTTTCCAGCTTTAGCTCCTGAGAGCCTCTCTTTTCTCCAGCCAGGCCTGAGCCCTGTTTCCAGGTCTTGGAGGTGGGGGGAGCATTTTGAGATGCTTTCAGTGGAGGGCTCAGACTCCATCTTTGCAGGAACTTAGAAACCCGCTCCCCACCCCTTTCCCTTCTGCCACCCCTCTCTTGTTTTCACTTAGCATATGCCCTTGTCCATGTTCCCAGCCTAGCTTTTTAAAGGTTTTCTGGGAAATTAGGAGGCTGACTCCTTTAGGTTACTGAGTCACACAACCCCAGGGGGCACTGTCTATATCGTAGATAACGTGGGAAGGACATCTGCATCTGTGCCACACAGTTGGCCGGCTT
>NW_027532421.1:60433-69450 GCF_008692635.1 Crocuta crocuta | reverse complement strand
CACTTCTCCTCCTTCAGGACTGAGCTCTTCATCTTTCTCCTCTTGGAAGACTGCTATGGCTCCTAACGTCGGGTGAGATGCCCCTTCCCTACTTACACAGCTCCCTGTGCCTCCCTTTGCCAGAACACTGATCACCGTACTGGATTATCTGGCTACTGGCCTTCCCCCCACCCTCCAAACACACGGTAGGCTATATGCTCCTCAAGGGGAAGAACTAAAGAACTATGCCTTCTCCTGTCTCTCTTCCCATCTCTTCCCCCTGGGCCTGGTTAATAGACATTGAGTAAATAGTTTCTGAATGAACTAGCACTCTGGGATGTTGAGAATTGTACAGCTGGAGAGCTTTGGGAGCACAGCTATGACTTCCCTGCTTCATCCCCAAAGGACACTGTGCTTATTTAATTACTCGTGTGTGGGGGGTTTCAAACAGATGTTACAACAGCTCACTTAGCAAAGGACAGTGATTAGGGTTTTCTTTTATTAACTAAATAGACGGCACCCAAGTGGAATATTAAAAACCAGATGGCACAACTTTCATTTCGTGTATATCTGGAAGGGAAGCACTAAAGTGCCAGCATTGTCCTGTTTAACCTTAAGTCCAGCCTCCCAGGATACTCCCTTCCCATTTCTTGGTTGAGGCATGCAAGCCTTAGCTCCCAGGGTATGTGAAGAAAGACCTGTGTGACTCAACGCATTTGCCTGCACTCCACATCCATGTCCCTGCTACCTTAGTTGGGAGAAAGCCAAGGGTGAAATAGAACATGGGATCTTTTTTAAGCTAAATTGTATCCTTTCCAAACTCATATTTTGAAGCCTGAACACCACCCCCCCACCCCCATACCTCAGAATGTGACTGTATGTGGAGATAGGGCCTTTAAGGAGGTAATTAGGTTAAAATGAGGCCTTAGGGTAGACCCTAATCAATCTGACTGACGTCCTTAGAAGAGGAAATCGAGGTGCACAAAAGAGACACCAACGGTGTGCATGCACAGTCACACCACCACATGAAGAGGTAGCAAGAGGGCGGCCATTTAAAAGCCAAGGAGAGGCCCAGAGGAATCCAACCATGCTGGCACCTTGATCTTAAACTTCTAGCCTCTAGAACTGTGAGAAATACATTTCTGTTGCTCAGGCCAGACAGTGTGTGGTATTCTGTTATGGTAGGCTTAGTAAACTAAGACACGGTCTGATCATCAGCAAACCTTGGGCTTCAAACCTTGGGCTGAACGCTTTGGGATGCTGCGGTAACCTCACATCCATCCTGAGTCTGAATCATCTGGGCCTCTGACGTGGAGTTTAACCAGAGCTGTGCTTCTCCCCCAACCCTGGTCCCGAACCCAATGCCCATCTCTTCATCATTAAAGTCATTTGTCTTTTTCCTTACTCATTCACTCCCTCAACAGTTGCCAAGATGCTAAAAGTGATATAGCACCTTGCTCTCAAGGAACTTAATGTCTTGTAAAGGATATATATCTACCCTGTTAAAGATGAACTGAGTATGAGGCATCACTTCTAGCTGGGGTGATTGGATTGGTCAGTGAAGAATGAGGAGCATTATTATGCAAGAAAAAGGATCTAAGAGTTGCAATGCAATACGGCGTGGTAGTTTAAGAGCTTAGATGCTGAAGCCACTCTGGCCTGGGTGTTGCAGTTCAGAGGACAGACTCTAAGGCTACACTGTCTGGGCCCAGATCTAGTATTTACTAGCTCTACGGTCTTGGCAAGTCACTAAACTTCTCTGTTCTTCAGTTCCTCCACCTGTAAGATAGGGCTAATACAATGTCTATTAATAGTTATATTAAGATTAGATAAATTCACACACACAAAACCCTTAGAATAGTGCATGGCACATAGTAATCATCACATAAATATTATGATAGAACTTAGAGACGGAAGATATGACTTTCAGTCTGTCACTTAGTGGCTCTGTGTTCTAGGGCTAGTAGGTTCTGCACCAGCTGCCTACCTTTCTACCTAACAAGATACTTGGGAAGATCAAGTGAGTATATCAACAGTTAAGGATATTGGAAACTGTGGGAGATATTATTTTTGCTGTTATTGAGTTGGGCCTTGAAGGACGGTAAAGATTTAACATAAAAGTTACCATTTATTGAGCAGCTAAGCATATAACAGGAGCCAGGCTATGTATATATATATATATATATGGGAAGCAGAGAAGGCAGATATTTTCTCTTCTAGACCCATGGATCCTAGAGCACAGGCACAAGCTGGTTTTCCTGCCTGGGATCCCAAATCTTGAGGAATTATCAAAAAGACAGAGGTGGGGCAGGCCAGGAGTCCAAGGGAAGTGCCAATGGCATAGTAGTATCAGTAGTGGCACTTTAGCTAGGCTGATCCTGAGATCTGAGCTAGTTGAGGGCTATCCTGCCCAGCTTCCCCTGGTCCCTAAGCATTTTCTGAACCGGTTTTCTAGTCCTACACTTGATTATTTGAGCAACCTGGTCTCCTTTCAATAAATCGCTCTTCCAAACATAACTAGAGGTGGTTTTTATTGTTTGCAATGAGGAGCATTGAATAATATTTTAAAAAATTTATTTATTTCTCCCAACAGCCCTGAATGGTATTGTTTTCATCCACATTTAGTGATGCGGGAAAGCTTGGGGAGGGGAGCAGCATAACTTGCCCAGTATCACACGGACAGTAAATGACTGGGGCTGGACTTGACCCTGGGTATGGACTTTAGCAGCACTTACCACTGTGATGTCATGGGCGGAGAGATTGGTGAAGAGCATTTCAGGTGGGAAGAGTCCCCCAGTCAAGTCCATGTGCACGACAGCATAAAGGCAGTGGGGGCGAGGTGGGAAGTTCAGAGAATCATGAGTTTCTCGGTTGATAGGAATAAAAGCTTCACGCTGGAGGGGCACCTGGCTGGTTCCATTGGTAGACAATTCAACTCTTGGTCTCGGGGTTGTGAGTTCGAGCCCCATGTTGGGTATAGAGATTACTTAAAAAAGAAATAAAAATAAAAATTCGAAAATGGTTCACACTGGGGATAATAAGAGACAAAATTGGAAAGAGAGTATGGGATCAGCAGTGTGGGTACCATCTGTTGGACATTACGGAGCCACTGAAGACTTTGGGCTTTAGGAGGCAACTGTGTTATATGTCAGCCTGAGTGTAAGGTGATAGGAACTTAACTGGGGAAGGGCAGAGAGAAATTCTGTAGAAAGATTAATAAGGTCTTGACTAATTATTGATTAAGTAGTGAGGAATAGCTTGGTGACTGAGGCTATTGACACCCTTGACAGAAATGGGGAAGCCTGTGGCCTGGGAATGATTTGGGGGTGACAGGAGGATGGAGGAGCCGTCTATTCAGGGGAAAGAGCCTTTTTCCTGCTTGTCCTAGGATCAGCCTTCCTTGAGTCAAGGCCACACTGTCATAATTTCTAGCCTTTCAGCCTCTTATCTCAAAGCTCTTGCCATTTGTCTTTTTCTCTACGTGGTTCAAAAACCGAGAGCCCTGGGATCGGTTGATAGGACTCTGGCTTCATTTTGGGAACTGCACTGTTACCCAAAGATGTGTGAAGCGATGGCTTATTTGAAGAGTGGAGTCTTAGCCAGTTGGAGGCAGTCACCTCTCTGGGTCCCCATGGCCTAGTTATGGTTATGAATAACTAATGGGTAGCCCATCTCTAGTTCCAGAAGCCCAGCAGGACCTCATCCTCTTACAGTCCGCTGCCCTTTTCCCACAGCTGTCGGCAGTGACCCAGCTGACAGTCCTTTCGCCTGCATTTCTAGCTGTCTCCAGGGTTTCTTGCGCCCAGCCCTTGACTAGCCCTTTCTAGTTTTGCCAGCTTGTGTGATTCCAGGAGAGGGAAAAAGGAGATGAACCATACCCCAGCCCCAGCCCTCTGGCTAGTTTCTCTGAGTTAGCCAACGTATAGCTGGTTTCAACCCAAGGTGCTGGTTTGCACGCACACTCTCTCTCTCTTGCTATGTAAAACAGGGAACAGATCTAAAACAAGGAAGAGTATGGTTATGCATGTTTTTAGAAATCTAGATCACTCTATCAGCAGCATAAGTAAGAGTTGGGTATAGAGGGATAAGACCAGGAAAGGGGTCCCAGTTGGGAGGCCATTGCCACCATCCAAGTGAATGATGGTATCTTAAACTGGAGCATGGACTCTGGGAAGGAGAGGACAGAATTAAGAAAAAAATAAATATAAAATAAGCAGGGCTTTGTAATTGGATATGGATGATATATGTGAAAGAGACATCAAGGTGATATTCAGATTGCTAGTTTGGGTAGCTATGTAGATAGTAATAATAATAACAGAAATAACACTAGTAATAAGAATGGTGGTGCCATCAGGACGCCTGGGTGGCCCAGTCAGTTAAGTATCTGATTTAGCTCAGGTCATAATCTCACAGTTCGTGAGTTAGAGCTCCGTATCAGGCTCTCTGCTGTTAGCATGGAGCCTGCTTGGGATCCTCTGTCTCCTCTCTCTGCTTCTCTCTCTCTCAAAAATAAATAAATAGTTTTTAAAAAAAGAATGGTGGTGCCATCAACTACAATAGAGAATTCAGGAAGCAAGGGAGGGTTGGTATAGAGGAAAGTAGAGAATTCCCCCTTAGACATGTTGAGTTTAAGGTGTCTATGGAGCATGCAAGAGGTGACACCTAGGAGGCATTTTATTTTATTTTTTTAAGTTTATTTATTTTCAGAGAGAGAGAGCGAGCGAGAGAGAGAGAGAGAGAGAGCACAAGTGGGGGAGGGGCAGAGAGAGGGAGGGATAGAGAGAAAGAATCCCAAGCAAGCTCCACATGGTCAGTGCAGAGCCTGATGCAAGGCTCAAACTCACAAACTGAGAGATCATGAACCGAGCCAAAGTCAAATGCTTAACCGACGGAGCCACCCAGGCGGCCCCATGGCAGGCATTTTAAATGGTAAATTTAGGGGCGTCTGGGTGGCTCCGTCGGTTAAGTGTTCGACATCGGCTCAGGTCACGATCTCACGGTTCGTGGGTTCGAGCCCTGCGTCGGGCTCTGTGCTGACAGCCAGCTCAGAGCCTGGAGACTGTTTCAGATTCTGTATCTCCCTCTCTCTCTGACCCTCCCCTGCTCACACTGTCTGTCTGTCTGTCTGTCTGTCTGTCTGTCTCTGTCTCTCTCTCTCTCAGAAATGAATAAAACATTAAAACAATTTAAACGTTAAATTTAAAGTTTAGAGCCCTGGGGAGAGTCAGTGCTAGAAATTTAGATTTGAGATTGCATTTGGGATATCAGTTATGACCTGCCATGATCACACCAGTTCTAAGAGAACCTGCTGCATCCACTGACTGCTGTCTTAGCAGCTATGATTTGTTCTACATGGTCCATTCTGCCTAATCCCTCCACGAGCCTTGGCTGCAGCCAATAGAACTGAGTAGGCCCCTTACCCACGGGCAGCCAATCTGTGAACTGACAAGACTTATGACCTGTGGCTTGATGAATAAGATAAACTGGGCTAATTAGAATCCCTCTCTCAGGATTTTGAACTAAGAACTACAGGGATTCCAGGCCAGTTAACACTGGGATTTGAAGCTAGAAGAGTGTAGAAAATTCCGACAGCACAAGCTGAGGCCATTAAGCTGAAGAAGGGGATGGAAACAATGTGTAAGCAGATGATGTTGGGCAGTACACAGAGAAGAACGGAGTAGATACCAAAGAAAAGGATACAAAGAAAGAGACAGAAAAAGTGAGCATGTGGCCTAAGAAAAAGATAGAGGGACTTGTCCATTCTTGAAGCTGCTTTACTACCTGAAAAATTCCCATCTCAGTCTATGTGTGGCTTCAAATCAACACCCAGCCATCTGAGGATAATCTGAGAGGTGTTTTTCCCAACCAAAAAGGAGTTAGCAGCATGAGAACAAATGAGATCACGCAGGCGGAAATTAGCCCAGAATAAAAGCAGGGGGTTACGGACCGCGGCAGGCATACCGGCAGCGAGGAGCAAATCGGAAGAGGAACCCACAGAGAGAAACATGTATGCAAGGCAACACGAGAACAGGCAGCCATGGAAGCTAAAAGAGACCGGGTTTTTTTCCCCTCTAAAGAGTGAGTGATCAGAAATGTCAAAAACTGCAGAGAGATTTGGTAAGGACGAAGCACTGCCCATCGGGTTGGAAATGAGTGGGTAACTGGTGATTTTAGTGAAAGTATTTAGTAGAGTGGTGGGGGAGGGCCAGAAACCAGACTTCAGTTCATTGAGAAGTGAATTGAAGTTAAGAATGTGGATGCGGTGCCTGGGTGGCTCAGCCAGTTAGGTGTCTGACATCAGCTCGGGTCATGATCTCACAGTTTGTGAGTCTGAGCCCTGCGTTGGGCTCTGTGTTGACAGCTTGGAGCCTGGAGCCTGCTTCGGATTCTGGGTCTCCCTCTCTCTTTGGCCCTGCCTACTCTCTCAATCTCTCTCTCTCCCTCTCAAAAATAAATAAACATTAAAAAGGTAAAAAAAAAAAAGAATGTGGAGATAGCAAATGTAGAATACTCTTCTTAGACAACTAGATGTGGAAAGGAAAAGAGACTGAACGATAGCTAGAGGAGACCAGCAGCCATAAAAAGGTTTGGGTTCGCTTTCATTTCTTTTAAGAGAGGCTTCACTTTTCAGACTGAGAGGAAGAAGACTGAAAGAAAAAAAGGATAAGGGAGAGAAGAATCATCTGACATAGTAAGGTCCTGGAGGAAGCAGGAGGGCGGGCCAGAGGCATAGCTAAAGGTGTCGGCCTTAAACAGAAAACCTTACTTCCTGAAATGGAAGGAGAAGACAGGAGAGATGGGTGTGGATGGAGGTGAGATTGCAGGTGGTGGAGAATGAGAAGGTGGAGAGATCTATCCTGATGGCTTCAATTTTCTCAGTGAGGTAGGAAGCAAAGTTTTCTACCAAGAGGGAGACAAGCAGGGTGGCGTACAGGGCTTGAGGACAGTAGTGAAAAATCTGGAAAAGTCTTTGAGAGGAGTGTGAGAGGGAGCGGACCAAGAACAAGTGGGGCCGAAGAGATTGGAAACTGTAGGAACGGTAATCTCCGTGGTTGTGGGATTTCCCCCCAGCAGTGTTTAGCTGTTCAGTTGTAGGAGCAGAGGGTGTTGGGCAGTCCCCAGTTAGCATCTGGTTGGGTGGGGGTGGTAAAAGTATTGAGGTGCCAGCAAAGGGAAGGTGATGCAGAGGGAAAGGTTTGCATGCTCAGCCATGGGTCCTGCATGGTAGGGAAGGAAGGGAGACCGAGAAGGATCCAGCAGACCGGCAGAATGGAGGGAACATGAGACTGAAGGGCTCTGTAAGGTAGAAGAGCCCATGCTAGAAGCCCAGCCCAGCATGTTCCAGGTACCGTTCACAGTCCTGTTGGCTGGACCATGGGACAAGGGTGAAGACCTGGAGACAGAAGAGCCCAGAGAGCTAAGCAGGGCTCAGCAGAGGAAGACCTCATGCGTCCTGTGTAAGCTGGATATTACAGAAGAGGCAGAGGCAAGACAAGCTGACAGAGGTTGTTTTACAAAGTGAATTCTGGGAAAAAATAGACCTTGGGAGTCCTGCTGCGTCTTTTCCCTGAATTCCGGTCCTCTCCTCCGAGGATTTCTAACGTTTTTTTCTGATTCGAAAATCTGTAGTGCAGATCATTCCCTCCTTCTCCCTGTGTAAAATCCAGGCGGCAGGAAAGTTAGTCCTTAACCCAAAAAGGACCAGTCAGTTGAAACAGCCCTGAGTTTGGAGTCTGGAGCCCTGGGTCCTAGTCCCGGCTCTACCTCCAACCAGCTGTTCGTATGCATTTCCATCATTCTGAGCTTCTTTTTCATTATTGACAATGAAAGAGCCACATTACCTGTTCTGCCTATTTCCTAAGTCGTCATGAGGGTGAAATCAAGTGGTAGATCTCAATGAGGTCTGCAACGTTAACGGTGTGTGGAGAACAGAGTGGATGGTCGTTAGTAGGGTCTGGACAGGTGTGTTGTGTGTCCCGTCTTTATAAGCCTTTGATAGTAGGGCCTACCTCCTACTTCCTCCCCTCATTCCCCGTCCCTACATGCCTGCCAGATCCTCCAGAGGTCAGGCCAGTGCTGGTGGGAGCCGAAGAAACAGTCTCCGCAGTTCTGTCTGGGATGACGAGCTGAGAAATCAAAGGCTCTTTCTTTGCCAAGGAAATGGTTTTCTCTGCTTTCTTCCCCCTCTCCAATAAATCTGTCTGACTCTCCATGACGAGGCTGATTGGCCTTGCCCTTGGGACGTGCCAACTCAGCATGAGAGAGAGAGAGAGAGATGCTGCAAGATTTGATGCCTCCCTTTTCAATACATGTTTAATTCACTGCTGCAAAGACTTGGATAAGTAAAACACTAAGCTCCCTCTGACTGGGCTTCCTGGAGAGAGGGATTCCAACAGCTTTTAAAGGAAATGTCAAACTGTTAAGAGTTCAGACTTCAAGCAGCTTAATGCTTTATAATGTTTTGGAGTGAATGTCTCGTGGATTTTTAATGCCTGGGTTAGTTAGAATTGAAAATAACTGATCAATTAGTCAACCTGATGAACGTGAGACAACCACAGTCAACTCCAGAGAAAGATGAATCCGTTTTACTCATTGCTTTATACATTCTTCCCCACCAAACCTCCCACATTAGCCAAGTTACTAATTCACCATTCAGTGTGAATTAGGCCCCAACTGTGTGCTCAGCTCTGTGCAGGCTACCATGAAGGTCATACCAAAAAAAGCAAACAAAAACAAAATACATATTCCATACTATTATGGGTTGAATTGTGCCATTCATGTGGAGAAGCCCGAATCCTTACTACCTCAAAACGCGATTTAAATAGTTAACTAGTGGGGGTCCCTGGGTGACTTAGTCAGTTGAGTGTCTGACCCGTGATTTAAGCTGAGGTCATGATCCTGGGGTCATAGGATTGGACATCGTGTCTGGCTCTGCACTGAATGTGGAACCTGCTTGAGATTCTCTCTCTCCCTCTCCCCCCCCCCCCAATGTGCGCTCTCTCTCTCTCTCTCTCTCTCTTAAGAATAAATAAACCTTA
>NW_027532421.1:51325-60415 GCF_008692635.1 Crocuta crocuta | reverse complement strand
CCCCTAAATAAGTAAACAGACAAATAATAAAAATGGTATTGTTGAGGTAGGCACTATCCAATATGACTGGTGTCCTTATAAGAAGAAGATATTAGGACACAAACAGGGACAGCAAACCCATGTATACACAGAGGCCCATATGGCCCTGTGAACACAGAGCCAGAAGGTGGCTGCTGTAAATCAAGGAAAGTAATTGTAGCAGAAACCAACCCTGATCGAGACTTTTGATCAACACCTTGATCTAGAACTGTGAGAAAATATATTTCTGTTGTTTAAGGCACTCATTCTGAGATATTTTATTATAGCAGCCATTGCTGACTAATNTATCACCAATTACAATTAAACTATGAAACTCAAAGGATGTTGTATAAAAAATCTCTTGACTTTTCCAAAACTTCCAGTCCTCTATGGGACCACACATAGGGCATCTGGAAGGAATATTTGGAATCTCTCCTCTCTGTAGCTTCTCTTCCTCTTCTCTTTCACAGATCTCCATGCCTTTCTCTAGCCTGCTTCTCAGAACCAGATTCCTAGTTCCACAGGATCTCACAAATATCCTTTAGGTTCTACGGGTTACTTAAGGAGACCCCATATCAGTAGCTCTCAGACTTCGGAACCATCAAGGTACAAAATGGAAATGCAGATTCAAGGACCTCTCCATTAATAATTCAGATTCGGCATATTGAGCAAGGCCTAGAAATCGACACTTCAAAATTTTCGCTGTGAGATATGCATACAAAATAGTCTATATGATACATATGTAGCATATACGATACACACACACACACACACACACACGCATGCATATATATAAATGTTTATTTTAGAGAGAGAGCAAGCAGGGGAGAAGCAGAGAGACAGGGGCCAGGGGACCTGAAGCAGGCTCCACGCTGACAGCACAGAGCCCAACACGGAGCTTGAACTCACGAATCGCGAGATCATGACCTGAACCGAAGTTGGATGCTCAACCTACTGAGAGACCCAGGTGCCCCAATGTATAGTTTAAAGAATCATAATGAGATGAATAACCATGTAGTAACCACTGAGCTTTAAGAATAAAACGCTTTGGGGGTGCTGGTTGGCTCAGTAAGTAGGGCATGTGACTCTTGATCCCAGTGTTGTAAGTTTTATCTCCACATTGGGTGTGGAGTCTGCTTTAAAAAAATAAAATAAAAATAAAACATTTGTGTGCCCCTCCCCAACTGCATTCCTCTCTCCCCGCATGAGGCATTTTACTGGATTTTATGTTATTATTTCTTTTTCTTATTATTTTCCACAAATGATTATATTTTGAATAAGAAAAACTTGTTTATCTTGCTTGTTTGGGGACGTTCTATAATAGCATCATACTGTTTACATTTTGGAGCAACTTGCTTCTATCATCCAACATTGGTTTTGAGATTCATTCATGTTAATGCATTTAACTACGGTTTAGTCATTTTAACTGTTATGCAGTATTCCATCGTGTGACTACACCGNTATTTTGCTAAGATTCACCCATATTGCTTCATGTTACAGAGATTCATTCATTTAAGCTGCTGTGTAAAATTCCTTTGTGTAATTATATCACAGTTTATGCATCTGCTCTCCTGTTCATGGTCATTTGGGTTGTTTCCAGTTTTTATTTATTTATTTATTTAGCCATTATAAATAACACTGCCATAAACCCTCTTACATATGTCTCTTGGCTCTCAGAAATCTTCATTTTCTAACCAGCTCTCCAGGTCAAGTCTGATGTAAATGGTCCAAGAGACACTGTCTTTGGTCCTTCGTGTTCTTCGGAGTGATACACGCACAGCCTAAACCTCTCTTGCTAGTATTGACTTCATGTTGAAGCACGACTCCAATGGTTCATTCTGAGAGGAAGAGAAGCCCTGAATCTTTACTTTTATTTTCGAAAAGTCTACTTGTAGTAAGAGGGTAAGATGCAAGGAAAGAAGAGGCAAAGTGGGAATGAACTTCCATATATTACATGTATTGTATTGAAGAAGACCATATGTAATAAATTTTCAACTATGTGGTACAGATTATAAGAGTATGGATACTTATATGTGGATATTCAGAGACAACAATGAACTCTAGTCACATAAACAGGTGTCAACTTATTCACACACTAATTACAAACTCAAGGTAGATTGAAATAGAAAAGGCTTCCTAAGGGAAGTGGGACAAGAGTTGGGCTTTGAAAGACCGGCAAGCTAGAAATTGGGATGACAAGTGGAGAGGGTGTCTGTGATGGCTAGAGTTTGCTTAAGAGAGAAAGCCATAGGGACTACAGAGCAAATCAGGAATGTAAATGGCCAGACCAGAGTGGGGTGGACTGTTGAGAAACTGCAAATCTAGCCCAACAAAGGCATGACAAATCTCGTTCGGTTTTAAGAAAGTACTGAGTCCCTAGAGGAATCCTATCTGGGGAAATAAGGAAGAGGGCACAGGCTTTGGAGTAGAGATAATGGGAATATCAGAATCAGGGTGCTTTGTAGAAAATAAAGCATAAAGAAGTAATCATATAGTCAGGGATCCAGGAGAACAGGGCATAAGAAGGGAAATAAGGCGGAACAGAAATAAGGAGGGAAATAATTCAGCTCTAGTATAGCGTTCTTCACAGATTTCAACGTTTTCTTCTTCTAATGGACATGAAAGAGTCTCCGTGATATCTTCTGTAGTCTACATACAAGCTTCAACTATCCATCTCCATTCTCAGCTGAAGACCTCACTTCCCACTTCGCTGAGAAAAGAGACTGAATTAAATGGGAATTCCCTTACCTTCCCACTACATCTTCCCACCTATCTCCATCTGTATCCTCACTTTCTGATATGGCGGATGAATTGTCTCCTGCTAAAGGCCATTCCTTCCAGTTGTGCACTGGTTCCCATTTGGATCAGTTAGGATTAGGTTCATTGAGAGCAACAGGGGTCCAAAATAACAGTGGCTTAAACAAGATAATTTATTTCTCTCACACATAAAAGATGGAAATAGGTAGTTCAGACTCAAGATAGTGACCCTCCTCCACAAAATCTTCAAGAACATAGGCTCTTCTCCCCCTACCATATCCCTTGGGTGTGACCCTCATCCTCAAGGTCCAGAATGGTATCTTGAGTTCTGACCATCACATCAAAATTTCGTGAAACCGGATGGAGGAAAGCACAAAAGGGCATTGCCAGGTGTCTTTCAAAGGAGGTCCCCAAGAGCTGTTACACGATGCTTCTGGTTATATCTTATTGACCAGAGATTGTTACATGGTCACATCTGGCAGCAAGAAAGGCTGGAAAGTATTCTAGTAGATCATGAGGCTATCTACGAATTGGGAATTTTATTATTGTGGAAGAAGAGTAGACAGATGTTAGATGATACCTAGAAGTCATTGTCACATCATCATGGCTCTCTTTTTTAAGGTCTTTTGCTCTCTGTATTAAATAAAGCTTACCAGCATGCAGACTTGAGTTAGCATTTACTATCCCCCAAATGAGCTCTTCTTTGACCCAACTATCCCTCCAGCTGCTTTTCCACATTTCTGTACCCATTAACAGCAAACATTCAGCAAAGAATTGTCCACGTATGTAATCTTTTCTTCCTTGACTCTTATTTATTTTTCAGTCCACTCCAGTCGGGCTTCTATATCCATCAGTTCACCAAAACAGCTCTTGTCAAGACCCCCCAAGATCTCTGTGTTGCCAAATTCAATGATCACATTTCTGTCCTACTTTTATTAGCCTTTTCATTATCATTTGACATAGATGACCACTCCTTACTTCTTTGAAACCTTTCCCCTTGGCTTTTTTAATACCATATTTTTATCAGTCTTAACCTCTCAGTGTCTTCTGCCTGGACTCTAAAAACACTGAGGTTACCCATACTTTGTCTTGAGCCCTTTCCCTTCCTCTCTCTCAAATCATTCCTTAGGTGGCTTCATTAGTTTCCATGGCTCTAAATACCATCTTTATGCTGATGATTCCCAGTAAAGGTCCTCAAAAGATTCTAAACTTCAGATATATGTCTGATATATCACTCACCCAATAGGTTCTTTCCCATGTTTTCCTCTTAGAAAATGACATTAACACATGTCAGAAGCCCGGGAGTCATTGTTGATTCCTCCTTCTCTCTCAACTCCACCAATTCAACCCATCAACAAATATTGACCATTCTACATCCAATAGGAATTTCTAATTCACCCACTTCTCCCACTGTCACTACTACTACCCTAGTCCAAGAGAAAGTCACCTCTTGCCCAAACTGTAAGGTAAGGTAATTTCTAAAAATAGAAATTAAATCATGTCACTATTCTGTTCAAAACCTTCTAATGGCTTCCCGTCACATTTAAAATAAAATTCAAACTCTACATAATATAGCCCCATGGTCTGGATGGCTCTTGGTCTATTTATATTTATCCTACTCGTCTCTTCTCAACTTACTATGCTCCACCAATATTGGCCTTCTGTATTTGCATTATGTGTCAAGCTCTTTCTTTCATTTGTAGTTCACTCTGGCTGAAATGCTTTTCCACTGGGCTCTTCACATGCCTGCCACCTTTTCAACCTTCAAATCTTGAATAAAACATCACTTCCTTATAGAGATGTTCCCTGGGGTCCCTATCTAAACTAATTCTTTCCTGAGGCACCAGACTGGCTCAGTCAGAGGAGCATGCAACTCTTGATCTCAGGGTTGTGCGTTCGAGTCCCAGACTGGGTGTAGAGATTACTTAAAAATAAAATCTTTAAAAAATAAAGTAATTCTTTCTGCTTTCTATCAGGTTTTCTTCAGTGGTATTGTCACGATATGCAAATCTTATCTTTCTTTTTTTTTTTTTAAATGTTTATTTATTTTTAAGAGAAAGAGACAGAGACGGAGTGTGAGCCAGGCAGGGGTAGAGAGAGAGGGAGACACAGAATCCGAAGCAGGCTCTGGGCTCCGAGCTGTCAGCACAGACCTTGACACGGCGCTCGAACTCATGAACCGTGGGATCATGACCTGAGCCGAATTCAAGAGTCAGACGCTCAAATGACTGAGCCACTCATGCATCCCAAGTCTTGTCTTTCTTATTTGCCATTGTATCCCAGTACCTACCATAGTTCCTGGCACTGTGCCTATCACCAGGCTCTGTAGGTATTCAACAACTTTTTGTTGAAATGATGAATTAATGAATAGGAATTGTCTGAATCCCCTCTTAGTGATTGAGAAGGGCAGAGGAAAGCACTGGGGAAGTAGCGAAGTTGGACGGGCCCGGCAAGGCAGCCAGTCCAAGACTAGAGCCAGAGTTGAGGTTCTAAATGGACAGCTAGGGGAGATGCTGTGCATACAACATTTGCACTAAGACCTTGAGGAAGAATGGCGCCACTAGACGGCAAAAGGAAGATTGTAAAAGAGGGCAGAGCCAAGAGTAAGAGGCAAAATGGAAACCCAATCAGAAAAGGAGTGATTTGGCTGACAGGAAATGAGAACGGTCCTAGACAACTGTCAAGAACGTTACCGGACAGGGATGCTTGGGTGACTCAGTCGGTTGAGTGTCTGACTCTTGATTTCGGCTCAGGTCACGGTTCCTGGGTCATGGGACCAAGCCCTGCATCTGGTTGTGCGCTAAGCACGGAGCCTGCCTGAGATTCTCTCTCTCCCCTTTTCTGCCTCTCTCCCTCCCCTTTTCTGCTTCTCTCCCTTGCTTGTCCACTGTCTCTAAAATTAAAAAGAAAAAAACATTACTGGAGAAAGAGATGCTGCTGCTTAATGATAAGCAAAAGGACTGACTAAGAGTTGAGAGTTCACATGAGGCTGAGGACCATGTCAATAATATGTAAGCTTGGGTGATCTTCAGCAGTCCTCAAGAGCAGAAAAGGTAGATTACAGGACTGACTGTGGGTGGAGGCTTTTAGGGCAGGTGCAGCAAGGTCCAAGAACAAGTATCAAAGGAGTAAGAGAGCTGGCAAAGTGAGATCTTACCATCGAAGAGTGGACATTGGAGCTTAGGGTTTTAGAGATAGAGTAGTTCTGGGTAATGATTAGGTCCACAGTGTGGCTAAGGCGGAGGCTGAGATGAAGCAGAGCTGAGATGAAGGAGCCAAGAAGCCAAGATTTGGGACTTCTGTGTGGGAGGAGGTACTCAGGCTAATGACAGGATTTGGGGTAGGGGATAGTACTAGAATCTTCCATGGATCTAGAGAGGTAACCAGGATGCAGATAAATGATAGCAGTGAGGAGACAGAGAGGGTAAACGCTGTGAGGATCAAAGAAGAAAGGAACGTGGCACAAGAATAAAAGAAGGGCACTGGGAAAGCGTTGGTGCAGTCTCTTGCTTTCAGGCTTTGAGAAAAAGAGCAATTCACGTTGGAGAGGGCCCCGGGGGAAATATTTTAGTTTGGGTTGTCCCCAGATCAGACTCTGAGGTAAGGATTTCAGCGTAAGTAGTTTGTTTGGGAGGTGATCACAGGAAATACCTATAAAGGAGTGGGGGGAATGTCATTAGGGAAGGGAAGAAAGCCAACGAAAGGGCATGCTATCAAGCAAAGTACCACTATGGGTAACGAGAGCTTCATCATATTGAGGAATCCTAGGAAGTGGTATAGAGCATGCATAAGGAGCCATTCCACCGGAAGGGTGACCTACTCCTGTAAGTCACTGATTCAGAGCTGTCCTAGGGAGACTGTTCAACCTCTGGCACTTCTGGCTTCCTCTGTACGCAGGCAAAGAGGGCTCTGGGCGCCAGAGAAAATCCTCTAGGCAAAGAGATGCAGGGGCTGGCGGTTGGAAAGCAGGCTGGCAGGGACAAAAATGACAAGGGCCCAAGGATGTGGGTGGAGTACCACCAGCAGAATGTGCTACCGGAAGCAGCATGCCAGCAGAGAGCCAGGATGCAGTCAGGACAAAGAACAGGAGAGACCATTCTATAAAGAGGGGGTCAGTGAAGGGGCTAATTTACTTTAGAATGGACATTAAATCAAAATAATTGCATCCATTCTTTACCTCAGTGTGCAGATTCTTTCAACACCTAATAATGCTCAACTATATTCGAATTTCCCCCCCAGTTATTCCACTATGTTCTCTATAGCTAGTTTGTCCAAATCAGAATTCAGTCCAAAATCATACATTCATCTTATAATGTCACTTAAATCTCACTTGAGAACATGCTCTTTAAATTTCATGTTGTGTTTACATCTGGAAGAAATCAGGCCAGTAGTTCTGAGGAATGTCCTACTTTGGGGACTTGTCTAAGTGCTTGTTTGTGATGTTATTTGGCCCGTTTCTCAATCTCCTAGATTGCCTATAAACTGGACATTAGGTTTAAAGTCTTGATCACATTCGAGCTAAATATCTTGAGCTAGACTACAGCAGTGTAGCACTGTATCACATACTGTAGCACCACAGTCAGGAGACACATGTCTGCTTGCTCCTCTGGTAGTAATGCTAGGACTGACCACTGCATCAGCATGGTAGCTGCCAGGTCCATTGGATAGTTAAGTTTCCCTCCTGATGCCCAGAAAATGGCCTGTGGGCTGTTTCCTTGGCACCATACCAATGTCTAGCTTCCCATCAACTATTCGCATATTAGTTTTAATCCCAGTTGGCAATCCTTGCCTGGAACAACGAATTCGTGTCAGCATTAAAAATGACTATCTAGGGGCGCCTGGGTGGCTCAGTCGGTTAAGTGTCCGACTTCGGCTCAGGTCACCATCTCACGGTCCGTGGGTTCGAGCCCCGCGTCGGGCTCTGTGCTGACAGCCAGCTCAGAGCCTGGAGCCTGTCTTCAGATTCTGTATCTCCCTCTCTCTCTGACCCTCCCCTGCTCACACTGTCTCTCTCTCTCTCTCCAAAAAAACAAAACAACAAAAAAACAACAACCCAGACTTCTTCAGGAAAGTAGAACTTTCCTTATTCAGCCAGGGCAGCCTAGTGCAGTAGGTACGAGCATGCACTTTACAGCCAGACTGTCTGGATTCAAATCCTGGTCCCACCACTTGCTGTGGCCGTGCGACTAAGTCACTGAAGCACTTGGTACCTCAATTTCCTTATCTGTAAAACGTGGTTGCTATGAAAATTAAATGAGGTAATATTAGTAAAGCCATAAGAATAAGGCCTGGTGCATGGCAAATGGTATAGAAGTGTTAAATAAATAAAAAGGAAAACTATGGCTATTTAATTATATTGAAATATAGCTCCTACTGGAAAGGCAGGATAAATGCTTAATTCTTTCCCTTTAATTACCAAGTCTCAAAGTAAGGATTTGGTTTAATAGCTGCCACAAGGGGTGGCAAATAAGCAGAATGGACATTAAAGAGCTCAGGAAAAGATTTGGGAGGGAGAGCAGCTGGGAGAAGAGCCCAGAATGAGGACGTGCAGAGCAGTGTGGGGCTGGAGAAACAGAGCACTGGAAATGGCCTTCTCCACCTTTNTCTGGAGCACCGGGGTGGTTCAGTCGGTTAAGCGTCCAAGCCTTGGTTTTGGCTCGGGTCATGATCTCACGGTTGGTTCATGAGTTCAAGCCCCATATCCAGCTGTGCACTGAAAGCATGGAATCTGCCTGAGATTTCTTTCTCTGCCCCTCCCTGTCTGTCTCTCTCTCTCTTAAAAAATAAAAATAAATAAGCACTAAAGAAAAAGACAGGTTACTTGGCTATTCACATATATCTGCAAAAGACAGCCATGCTTTCTCCTCATTTGCTGTTATGATAATACAATTGTGTTGTTGTAATATAATATATTATACATGTAATATGAAATAGAAGTTTTTAATTTATAAAATAAAATTTGGAACACAACAGCACAAAACTGGGGTGCCTGAGTGGCTCAGTCGGTTAAGCATCTCACTATGGCTCAGGTCATGATCTCATGGTTCGTAAGTGTGAGTCCTGAGTTGGACTCTGTGCTGACAGCTTAGAGCCTGGAACCTGCTTTGGCTTCTGTCTCTCCCTCTCTCTCTGCCGCTCCCCGCTCAAACTCTGTCTCTCTCTCTCAAAAATAAATAAGCATTTAAATATTTTTTAAAAACACACTAAACTTATTCTAGCCCTATCATCTTGATTTGTTGAATGAAATCATGAGTCCCCCTTTGGTGATTCACTTAAAAAACATTCTTAGGCAGAGCTGGCTTCTGGGATGTGTGA
>NW_027532421.1:40769-51248 GCF_008692635.1 Crocuta crocuta | reverse complement strand
GAACTGGCTTCTAGGATATGGTACCTGGGCAGTATCACAGGCAGTATCACGGGCCCCCACTGTTAGTAAGGCACAAGCCCGATTTAATGTTCTGCAGTCGCTGTCTTAAAATTCCTAATCATTTTTGAACAAAGGACCCCACATTTTCATTCTGCACTGAGCCAGAAATTATGTAGCCAATCCTCTTCCAGAGGCTTCTCTGAGTCTCTGACCCTGACCGCAGGCAAGGTGCCAGCCTGCGCGCAGCAGAACAGTGTAGTTAGATGGCTCTTTGCATTTCTAAGCTCTCTCTTTTTTAACTCTTGGGCTGCTCCACGCCTTGCTCTTCTTACTGGCAGCCTTTTGATTTGGTCCCCTGCGTGGCTTGTTCAGTCTGCATCTCCTCCCTTTTTCCTTCTTCAGAACCATTGATGAAATGTGGCTCTGTGTGGGCGGCGCTCCTTCCCCCACTCCCAGGAACACACTCTCTCACCAGAGCTGTGAGGATTGTCTGTCTTGTCCTCTTCCCCCTCAGTTTGAGTATTCTCTGTATTGCTTGTTGCTCGTTACTAAAATAAGACAAACGGCCAAGAAAAGAAAAGAAACCACCCCAGCTCTTCCAGGCGAGCATTTTATCGAAGTGTGGACCAGCTCAGCTTTGAGGCTCGGGGACAGTTGAATACAGGTGGGGGGCTGGGTTGGAAGATGACGAAAGCAAAGAGANGGGGGCTATTTTTTTAAGTTTATTTATTTATTATGAGAGAGCGAGAGAGAGCTGGAGCAAGGGAGGGGCAGAGAGAATCCCAAGCAGACTCCGCGCTGCCAGGGCAGAGCCAGACTCAGGGTTCGCACCCACGGGCTGTGAGATCACAACCAAGAGTCGGATGCTCAACAGACCGAACCCCTATGAGGGGCTAATTCTTAAGGAGCTCCTAGGGAAGGCCACATAATCCGGTTTTTCCTTATAAAAGGTTTAAGATATTCTGAAATTCATTTCGTAGTGCCAAACACCTTTCCAGAAATGATCAGTATCACTTTTTCAACACACTACACTCTAATCTTCATCCTTTCCACATCTATTACCCCCTAGCCCATATTTAATATATGCGATTCCTTCTCTGAGTCCCTGATGTACCTACACACATAGGCCGGCATTCTCCTAGTCTGATGAAGCTTTAAGGTGAAGATTATGCCTTTTGCCCTTTCTCCTTTGGTCCGCTCTCTTTCCTTAAAGTGAGAACAAAGGAACTTTCATTAGGGCTGGGATAATCCCCAATAGTGTATTTTATTTGCTCACTTTATTTTTTTCAATAAGTCAAAGGCTGAATAATCAGGGAAAAAGTCACAGTAGCGGTAGTAGTAATAATGAGTGCCCCCTGTGTGCAAGGCACCACCCATGCATTGCTAATCCTAGTGAAAACCCTGTGATTTGGGTTTTACTGTCCCCATTTTACAGATAAGGAAACAGAGGCTTAAAAGTCAAGGAAAATCGCTCAAAGTCATTCCATTTTATTTTATTTTGAGAGAGAGAAAGAGAGACAGAACGATCCAGGGAGGGGCAGAGAGAAAGGGAGAGAGAGAATTCCAGCAGGCTCCACACTGTCAGCACAGGGCCTGACACAGGGCTCGAACTCACGAATCATGAGATCATGATCTGAGCCGAGACCAAGAGTCAGACTCTTAACTAACTGAGCCACCCACGCATTCTAAAGCTGTTCCCTTTTAAATGACAAAACTGAGAAACTAATGCCACTTCGCCTACACCAATGCTTGGTCACCACCCTGCCAAACTCTTCTGTTCGAAAGGGAAGAGCACAGCCTCCTCNTGACCTAAGCGAAAGTCGGGCGCTTAACCGACTAAGCCACCCAGGCGCCCCAGCATTTCCACTCTTTATTTACATGCAGACACCAAATGCTGGGGTGGCCCCCACCTGCCCACTCTTTTCCTGTGAGTATATATTAGCTCTCACTAGCTGCTTTAGCTGCTTGTTATGTAAGATGCTCCACATGACATCTCTGCTTTGCCCTCTTTCTTACATTCCCCGAAGCCTCTTAAAGATCTTTTTAATGTCCTCATCCCTTCATCCATCAATTTTTATTTTATGGCTTTAGCCCTCCTTTGCTATTTCTCTGTACAGCACTCTCCTGGCCGTCCCCTCGGGGTATTTGCCCTTCCTTTTTTGTCACACCCTGTCCACAGGTCACCCTGTCCATATACCTTGCGTTCAATGACGTGGGTTCCTCCTATTTTTCAGTGCTGGCAGAAGGAATCTGAAGCCTGCCCCCAAGTTGTCCTCTCCCCAGTATCTTACTTTGAAACACAAAAGCATTAAATTGTAAATCAATTCTGCATTGATCAAGGCTGGCTCCCATCCCCGCTGCCTGGCTACGACCTCTGAATGCTGCAACCGGGAGTTGGCTTCTGTGCCCGCTCGATTGTTGTACAAGGCCAAGAAAAGGTCCTCATCAACGAAGCTGCACACCCTGTTGGCGAGAGTCAGGCAGGAAAGCTGGCC
Source organism: Crocuta crocuta (assembly GCF_008692635.1). NCBI lineage: Eukaryota > Metazoa > Chordata > Mammalia > Carnivora > Hyaenidae > Crocuta > Crocuta crocuta. The sequence goes on along the minus strand of NW_027532421.1, from coordinate 48,753 downwards.
GCCAAAACTCGCTCAGTTCCACCTTTCTTTTCTAGTGATAATCTTAACCTCCTTAATTTGCTTCTTTTTTAATTCTCCTACCCCTATTGCATCTTAATTCTTCTCCCACGTGTAGTTAGGGAATTCCTATCTCTCGCATTTACAGGTTTTCCTCTCTCTTCTTCCTATTTTGCTCATTTGTCCCTTTGGTTTGACTCTCACGTCGGTCTATTTGGATCTTGCTTTCAATAGCCGTAGATAATTCAACAAGCGTGTATTGAATGCTTACTGTGTGCTAGCGACAACAAGGTCCCTTTCTCTACCTCGGTTTACAGTCATGAAACTCTCTCTAATTAGTATAGCTTGGATTTTTGCCGGGCCCTGGCAGGGGACATAAGGAGAAAAGAGAAAACAAAGATATTTGCTCTCCGTCAATTATCGGCAGTGTGATGGGCTCTGCATGAGTGTGGTTGGGACTCTTCTTGCTTCTCAGGAGCCCCCTCTCTCCACCCCAACACTTTGCACCCCTTTGTCTGACATATATTTCTGTTCCAGACTTCTTTTTTTTCCTTGAGAGCGAGAGCGTGCGCAACTGAGTGAGGGGCAGAGAGACAGAGGGAGAGAGAGAGAGAGAGAGAGACTGGGCTTATCTGATACAGGGCTTGTGCTCACCAGAAGTGCAAGCAGGACTGGAGCTCACCGGATGCAGAACTCGAGATCACAAACCATGAGATCATGACCTGAGCCGAAATCAGATGCTTAGCTGACTGAGCCACCGAGGCGCCCCATCTCCAGACTTCTTCACATCTCCACTTGGATGTCTGATCGGCCTCTGAAGTTTAACTGGTCCCATGATTTCCCCAATCCTCATACCTGTGCTTTCCCATTCTCCCATCCTAACAAAGGGCATCTCAGTTCACCTAGTTGCTCAGGCCAAGACACTTGTTACCATGCTTGACCCTCTCTCACACGTCACGTCCAATCCATCAGCAAACTCTGTTAGGTTTAACTGGTTTTGCCTTTAGAATCTATGACGAATCCACCTACTTTTCACCGCCCCCCACTGCTGCCACCCTAGTTGACATTATCATCATCTCTCACTTGGACTAACGCAGTAGTCTTCTGTCTGGTCTTGCCGCTTCCACTCTCACCCTGTACAGTCCACCCTCCACACCACGGCCAGAAGAGTGCTTAAGAAAAAGGTCAACCTGATGCTGTCAATCCCCACATCAAAACACCCTAATGGCTTCCCATCAAATTAGGACAAAAATATAAAGTTCTCACCCCAATCTCCAAGGCCTTTTGCAGCTTGGCCCCTTGCTGCCTCCACAGTCTGGCCTAACTTGCTACCACTCATCTTTTAACTCATCTTACTTGACTGGCCTCCTTTGCTGTTTGCAAACACCTCCAGGCCTGTGTACTTTCTGTCCCCTTCGCCTAAAATACTTTTCTCCTAAATATCCACGTGACTCACATCCTCACTTCATTTAGGACTGTTCACTCCTCTGAAGGCCTTCCCAGACCATACTGCCTAAAACACCACCAGACTCCATCACTTCCTAGCTTATTAACCTGCTCTATTTTTCTTCATAGTACTGGTGAGGTTATATTGTATGCATAATTGTTTGTTACCTATTTCTCATCAGAATGCAAGCTTCATGTGCGCAGAAATGTCTGTCTCATTCACTTCTATATTCTCAGCAACTAGGACAGTGTCTGGCACAGAGTAAGAGCTCACTAAATGTTTGTTAAATGAGGAAACAGTTATGTGAAAGTGGCACAACTTGGCAGCCGCAATTGGATTCACCCTAAGATTCACATACATCTTGTGACTGTCTGGAGGGTCCAGGAAGGAGGTCCACTGGGAAACTATTTGTTTAAAAGCCCAAAAAGCTTCTCAGGAAAGAATTCATTCCAGTGTAAGGAGGATGTACATTAAGACTCCTCTTAGATCTCAGAGTAGAAGGGGATGGAAGATTGTNGTCTCTCTCTCTCTCTCTCCCTCTCCTAGAAATAAATAAAAAAAATTTAAAAAAAATAAAATAAAATAAGAATGAACAGAAATCTAACTCACTCCACCTTAACCAGAAAAAAAGGACTGTACTGGTTGTTAAGACGAAGAAGGATGGTCGGATGCTCAGAGAAACCACGGTTGGGTACTCAGAGTTGTCAGAACTCTTTGTANTTGCACTGACCTTCTCCTTATTGTAAGAAACGTGGCTGCCAACAGCCACCACTTAGCAGAAAACTTCTATTTCCCAGAGTTTATGGACTTATTCCAAGAACATTTCTGATTGTCTTTTTTTAATCATGTGGCCATCATTTGGTCCAATCCATGTTGCCAGGAAAATGAATGTTCTGTGATTGGCCAGATATAGTTCACATACTTATCCCTCAGGGTCAGGAGTAGAGTTTAAGCCAGTTGATGGGGAATGGGAAAGCTTATAGCAGAGACTAAAAACCAAATCACAACAACAACACAATACCTACTAGNAGAGAGAGAGAGAGAGAGAGAAAGAGAGAGAAAGGAGCAGAGAGAGAGGGAGACAGAGAATCCCAAGCAGATTCCTCACTGTCAGCACAGAGCCCGACGTAGGGCTCGAACTCACAAACAGTGAGAACATGACCTGAGCCAAAATCAAGAGTTGGAAGAACCAGCTGAGCCACCCAGGTGCCCCTACCTTGGTTACCTTCTGATCTAGCTCCCGGGACTCCTACCTGAGTTCTAAATAGAGAGGGCTGTGTAAGAGTAGGTACCAATTTAAAGCACTGTTTCACTAAAACCTCTATGGGGCACTGAGTACACAGGCCACATCAGAAGCATTGGCTTTCGTAGTTTCACTTGGTTAGGAGGCAGCTTTGTGACAGCAGCAGCCAGCCACTGCAGCCACCTCAATGCATCAATGCCTTTGTTATGGGCATCAGAAGCCATGGTAGCAGATTATCACCCCAGGATGCTAGCGAGGGAATGGAAGAAATGGTAGAAGCCACTGGGGAGGTGATAGGATTCTGTTAATTAACCTATGTGACAGACCGCTAGGAGGCTTACAGAAATAGTTGGGTTAGTGAAAGGCTTTGAAGAGGGGCAAATACAGGCAGAGACAGAGTCAGAGAAATTCCTTCCTTTTTGTGATTATATTGTGAACTTGATTTTACTTCCAGCCTGTTTCCCAGGTCAGAAGGATGTCTATGGACCACAGAAATGCAAAGAACAGGGGCAGTAGATCGGCCTCGTGATGGTCCATCCCTTAGAGGCCCTAGAACTGGGCTGAAGCCACAAAAATAGGTGAAACTCCATCTTTTTCTGGGAAGGTTCAAAATAGGGCATAGGGTAGATAGGTCCCAGTTCTGGGATCCACTGGCACATCCTAGCTGAGCTATGGTGTGGACCAGCTAGCTGTTCTAATTCAGAAGATACTTTTCCCGCTCTGATTTTATCTCCAACCTATTTCCTTCGTCTTGGCTTGAAGCGCAGCCACAGGCCAACACCACAATTAGACCAGGATCCTCCGGACACTGCCTTCTGCCTGGATTAAAGCCCTGCAGTTTCATTCTTGCCTATTTATTCAGACGCCAGACTTTGTGTCCTCCAGTTTGGCTTTATACCCTGGATTCAGACCCTGGCGTCGCCCTCATAACTCATGGTAACTAGCTCCCTGGTCGCTCATTCTAGCTTCCCAATTCACCTGCTGCCCCAGCGTGACTGTGAGTCCTGACTTGCATCGTTTGGCAGCCACCGATGACCTAACATTGACAGTGTCCTTCCACCTCACTCCCTTTATCACTTGCATTGCTTTCTCTACCCACCCTTAGAATAGAAACATGCTGCTCACGTTGATACATAACGTCTTCCTATTTCAGCAGTTTGGCTGGCTGAAGGAACCTACATAACCTCCTCTGGCAATCCATTCGACTGTCTAATCATGCTGATAGTCAAAGTTCTTCCTTCTGTCATACCATTTAGTAGAAGCCTGAATGCTGTGGAACAATCATCACTCTAAATGTCACCCACCTGAGAGAGATGAGAACAATGATCCTCAGCGTATGCACTACTTGGAATGTGTCCAGAATGTGGAAACACCTGTTTGTGACGGAAACCGTGGTTCCCTGAATATACGTCATCGATAGGCCCAGGGAACTCTAATAGTCACTCCTAGAGCTTTTTGGAATAAAATGGGGAGCCAATGGGATTACTCTATGGCTCCTTGGCAGTTGAGGTTCTTGAGGAAGAAATCCCCAAACTGGAGGCAGAAGAAGGCATCGTTCTGGGGCTGCATGGAAGCAGTGAGATTGCCTAACACAACTTGTAGTGCTCAGTCCAGTGCCTGGCAAAATAGATTCCCATTTATTTATCTTTTGCTTCCCTCCATTTCAAGTGTCATTGCCCTGTCACCCTGCTCAAGTCCAGGCACCCAACTCATTCTGCCTGCGCAACTGCGATAGCTCCCATCTGGCTTTCCTGCCATCACTTTTGCTCCTTTCTAGTCTATCTTCCTCACAGCAGTAAGGAAAGATCACGGAGTGATCTTTTGAAAATGTAAATCAGATCACGTCACTCTCCTTCAAAAGTTCCTCATTTTTCTTAAAATAAAATACAAACTTCTTCCCATGGCTTATAGGATCCCCCCGGATCAGGCCCCTGCCCACCTCTCAGACCTCTTCTCGGCCTGCTGTCTCCCTTCCTCACCATATTCTAGATACACTGAATCTATTTCATTTCCTCCTATGTGCTAAGCTCTTCCTTCTCTTGAGGGTCTTTACATATGTGGTTCCCTTTGCCCAGAATGCTCTTTCCCAGGTTTTTCTCAAGGCTGGTTCCTTCTCAGTTAGTTCTGAGCTATAAGGTAACCCGGCCCCTACTTGTGAAAGAAGTTCTCTCCCCTACTGTTTATTTCCGTCTCTAACATTTATCACAATTATGGCTGTTTGATGTGTCTATCTATTTATTCAAGGGTATCTTCCTCACTAGAATGTAAGTTCCAAGAGGACATCACGTTATCCCCAGGCTTAGCTCAGCACTTGGCACATAATAGGCAATCAATAAATATATTGAATTCATGCTTTTAATACTAAGTACTCAACACAAAAATTTCTAATGAATGAATGTGTAAAATGTGAAGGACATCCCATACACATTAGAAAGAAAATAGAGGAATGCTATGGGCAACTGTATACCCACAAATTTATGACTTAAGGTGAAATTGACCAGTTCCTTGAAAGACACAGCTACCAAAACTCATAAAAGGAAAACATATAATCTGCAATGGCCTATATTGATTAAAGAGATTGAATAAATAATTTATAACCTTCTGAAAGAGGAAACAACAGGCCCAGATGGTTTTAGCATTAAATTCTACCAAGCACTTAAGAAAGAAATGGTATCAGTTCTCGACAATGTATTTCAGAAACCGGAAGCAGGGGAAACCCTCTCTAACTTCTTCTATGAGGTCTACATTACCCTCACATTAAATCCAAACAAAAACATCACAAGAAATGAAAACCACAGACTAATATCTCTCATTAACATAAATGCAAAGATCTTCCTAATTTGATTTGTATATTCAACTTGATCCCAATCCAAATCCCAGAGAGTTGCTTTGTTGGTATTGACAAAAGGATTCTAAAGTTTTGTCATGAGATACCAAATAACCAACAGAGTATTGAAGCAGAAGCAGAGGGGAAGAAGTGGAAGATAGGAAAGACAGGGGAGTAGGAGAAGAAGAAGACGAAGACGAAGACGAAGAAGAAGAAGAAGAAGAAGAAGGGGGAGCGGGAGGGGGACAGGGGAGGAGGAGGAGAAGGATGAAAAGGAGAAGGAGAAGAAAGAGAGTGGGGGAAGGGGGGAGGAGAATGAGGAAGAAAGGGAGAGGGAATAAAGGAGAAGAAGGAGAAGGAGGAGATGGAGAAGAGAAAGAGGAAGAGGAGGAGGAGAGGAAGAGAAGAAGACAACAAAGTCAGAAGACTGACACTATCCAACTTCAAGACTTACCGTAATCAAGGAAGTGCGGTATTGGCATAAGAATAGACATACAGATCAATATAACAGAATAGAATGCCCAGAAGTAGACCCACAGAAATGTAGCCAACTGATCTTTGACAAAAGATAAAGGCAATTCAATGGAGAAAGAATAGTCTTTCCAACAAACGGTGCTGAACATCCACAAGCAAAAAAAAAAGGAAAGAAAAGAAAAGTGAACCTAGACACTGACCTTAAACTTTTCCCAAAAGTTAGCTCAAAAAGGCTCTTAGACCTAATGTAAAATTCAAAACTATGAAACTTATGGAAGACAACATAAGAGAAAATCTAGATGATCTTCGTAATAGCTTTTCAGATATAACACCAGAAGCATGATCCATGAAAGAAAACTATGGTTAAGTTGGACTTTATTAAAAGTAAAAGCATCTCTGTGAAAGACACTGTTAAGAGAATGAAAAGACAATCCACAGACTGGGAGAAAATATCTGCAAAAACACATATTAGATGAAGGGCTGATCTCCAAATGTAAAAGACCTCTTAAAATTCAGCAATAAAAAAGCAACCCAATTAAAAAATGGGTGAAGGATCTGAAAAGGCACCTCACCAAAGGAGATATACAGATGGCAAATTAGCATATAAAAAGAGGCTCAATATCACATGCCGCTAGAGAGTTTTACATTAAAACAACAATGAAATACCACCCACTACATAACAATTGGAATGGCTGGAAACCCAAAACTTTAACAAGGTTGGACTGAAGCTGACAATGAGGATGTGGAGCCACAGAAACCGTCATTCATTGCTGGTGGAAAGGCAAAATGGTGCAGCCACTTGGGAAGACAGTAGGCAGCCTCTCATAAAGTTAAACATGGTCTTACCGTGGCAACCCAGCAACTTTTCAAACTTCTGTCTGCACAAAAAAACCTACACACAATGTTCTTTGCAACTTTATTCATAGTTGCCAACACTTAGAAGCAACCAAGATATCTTTCTTTTTTTTTAATTTTTTTTTAAATTTATTTCTAGGAGAGAGAGAGAGAGAGAGACAGTGTGAGCAGGGGAGGGTCAGAGAGAGAGGGAGTCACAGACTGAAACAGGTTCCAGGCTCCGAGCTGGCTGTCAGCACAGAGCCCGACGCGGGGCTCGAACCCGCGAACCGCGAGACCATGACCTAAGTGAAAGTCGGACGCTTAACCGACTAAGCCACCCAGGCGCCCCTAAGATATCTTTCAATAGGTAAATAGATAAATGAACGGGGGTACATCCAGACAGTAGAATCTTATTCCACAGAGAAAAGAAATAAGCACTCCAACTATGAAAAGACATGGATATTGCTGAAATGCATATCTCTAACTGAAAGAAGCCAGTGTGAAAAGGCTACATTGTTGCACAATTCACAATTCCAACTATATCACATGCTAAAAAAGGCAAAACTGTAGAGATAGGTAAGTGGGGAGCCTGAGGGAAGGGGGAGGCACTGACAGGTGGAGCACAGAGGAGTTTTAGGACAGTGAAACTATTCGGTATGATAACATATAGGTGGATACATGTACAATACAAAAAGTGAACTCTGATATAAACTGTGGACTTTACTAATAATGTATCGTTATTGGTTCATCAATTGTAACTAATGTAGCAAACTAATCCAAGTGTTAACAATAGNGAGGGGCCCCTACGTGGCTCAGTCAGTTAGGCATCCAACTCTTGATTTCAGCTCAGGTCATGATCTCACAGTTTGGTTCATGGGATTGTGCCCGCATTGGACTCTGCGCTGACAGCACAGAGCCTGCTTGGGATTCACTCTCTCCCTCTCTCTATCTGCTCCTCCCTCACTCGCACAGAAGAAGCATGTCCTATCTCTCTCTCTCTCTCAAAATAAATAAATCAACAATTTTTAAAAAAGAAAAAATAGAATTCATTTTACAGCTGCTTTTGATGGAGTACATCCATTCCATTCCAGTGTGAGATATTTTCACGTCTCTTCATTCATATACCTTTCTGTCTCATTGGAAAAAGATAGGACAAGCA
>NW_027532421.1:34446-40740 GCF_008692635.1 Crocuta crocuta | reverse complement strand
ATTACCGAGGGATTTTTAGAGTCACAGGTTAGGAAGAAATTAGACTCCTGGGAGAATTCCAAGTACTGGTGAGTGGCAGAGCCAGTGGAAACATTTTTCCCCCAGGCTTCTTGGTCAATTTCGTCTCCTGGGTCATAGGAAATTGATGGACATTAGGAGGAGCCCACGCAGGCTCAATCTCAAGAGTTTCGTTGTTAAGCTTAATTGGTCCTAATTCTTACAGATGGTTTAGGAGGGAGACAAGTCACATAGGCCAGATAGGAGAGGATGAGACCTAGTTCTGGTCTCACAGGCCTCAGAGAGTTGCAAGGGGAGGAGGCTGACTGCTTTTGGCTGCCGAGGCCCCCCACAGAATTGAGGAGGTGACAGGAGTTGCCAAGACAGAAGGCTCTCCTAGGGGAAAGGCAGCTGAGTGAGCTGTTTATTCAACAGGCACTAAAAATGAGGTTTGGCACCTCGTCTGAGAACTTCCAGCAGCATTAAGGAAGCTGATTCATTTTTCAAATAAAACTTAATCATCGTACTGTTTAATAGTGAATACGAATAGTTATTATTTAATAGTGAAATAATAACATCGTATGTTTATGAACTGTCTTGTAGACTGAGGGTGTCCACAGCAGTTTACACACTTCACAATCTGAGAGAAGCTAGATGGTGTCTTCAGAAATGCCATCACCCCCGGGGAGGGGGGTGCTAGGAACAGGGGTGGGGAATGATTGGCTCAGTCAGTAGCGGTGGCTTCGCAACAGCAGATGCTTCCTGGATTAGCTTCCCAGTCCCTTAAGCCCAGCACTCTCGTCCCTCGTGGACAGGGTTACCATGTAGGGTTGGGCATTTTGTTTCTTTCGGACGCTTAACCGACTAAGCCACCCAGGCGCCCCCAGAAAGAAGTACTTCTAATTCTAATTAATGCAACATGTGATTCCAAAAAATTAGCTGTGGCCCTGATGAAGGCAGTCGCTAAGGCGTGTGTTGTAAGAAAACCAGGCTGCCTTTGATAGCCTGACTTCCATGACAGGATAGTATGGTGGTGGTGGACAGATAGAGCACGGGAGCAGGAGAGGGGCAGAGAGAGAGAGAGGGAGAGGGAGGGAGAGAGAGAATCCCAAGCAGGCTCTGCCCTGCCAGCGCAGAGCCCAAAGTGGAGCTTGGACCCACAAACTGTGAGATCATGACCTGAGCCAAAGTCAAGAGCTAGATGGATGCTCAACCGATTGAGCCACCCAGGCGCCCCTCCCCCGTTAGTTGTTGAAGGCAAATACTGCCACCTCCTTCACGTTCTTCCACATCTGGAGGCCAGTGTGCCCTGCTCACCACTTTCTCTGCGCACAGTACTCATTCCTTCTTTCCCCCCCTCACAGTATACCCTGTAGTGTTCTTCATAAACTTGTAATATTTTCTCACATATTTATGTTCCTTAATTAGACCATGATCTCTCCGACGGCATTATAGGCTCTTTTTCTTATGCATCTTTGCATGTTTCCGTCTGCCCAGCCCCTATGCCCCCACACAGTCTATGTGGCTCCTCTGGCTAATTAGAGGCTTTTAAACCTGTTTAGTCCCTGCTTTCCCTCTCTAAAACCTTAACTACAGAGAAAGACTGGGGGGTGAGGGTGGGGGTTACCTGGGTCACCAGTAGGAATCCACCATTTCCCATCTAGTCTCCTCTTGGCTCCAGGAGGCCCCTTCTGATGCCTACTCACTGCAGAGGTCAGGGGAGGGCTTTGGAGGGGAGAAATTAGCTGATCTCAAAAGCCTCTTCTGTTGCCAGCTTCCAATGAAAACATCCTAGTTGCCCTTAGTAACCAGCTATGCATAAATTTATGAATGTATCTAACCCTTTTAAAAAGGTATTTATACATACTTTCCGCTTACACTAACTCTTGAGGATAATGAATTTAATACATTTGTTTCGTGTTGCATAAAATCACATTAATTTGTGTTTTTCTAAATGTACTTCTTTCAAAGCCTCAAGTGGGCTCTGATAGAGTCTCCACATCTGCATTTAGCATCTCTGTGGGCCTCCCCCAGCTCTGCTGTGTCAGCCTGCATACTGACTTCGGAAGCAGGCATTCTTTGTGCAAGGGTTGGAACAGGTCTCTCCCGTTCAAACCCAGTATTTGGCGGCCTGCCTTGACTGCAGTGGTAGGTGGTCACCTGGCTTTTAAAAAAGTTCTTGGGACACCTTAGTGGCTCCGTCAGTTAAGCATCTGACTTTGGCTCAGGTCATGATCTCACCGTTCATGAGTTGGAGCCCTGTGTCAGGCTCTGTGCTGACAGCTCAGAGCCTCGAGTGTGCTTCAGATTCTGTGTCTCCCTCTCTCTCTGCCTCTTCCTTGCTCGCTCGCTCTCTCTCTCTCTCTTTCTCTCTCAACGTTTAAAAACATTTTAAAAATTCTCTGTCACAGACTTCTATACACATCCCAAACAAGCTATGAATCCTGGATGGGTTTTTGACCGCATTCCAAGAGCTCCTAGTGCTTGGGGAGATGGTGTTTTTCCTGAGATCCTTGAGAAGCATGGGGCCGGGGGAATGACCACGAGAGCAGCTACCATCCCGAAAATATTCCATTAGAATATGTGCCATTGACAAAGCTGCTACAAAGAAAAGACAATGCTCTGAAGAATAGAGAACTAGATTGATGTACAAAGGACTTGCACCTGGTGCCGAACAATGCTGTTGGATTCCTAGGTGGAGATTGCCTCAGTTTTGCCATCTGTCTTATGGGAAACAATGAGGATGGATGATACAGGAAAAGCACAGAGCTAGTTATAATCTCAACCCTCCCACCCTTTTTAAGAGTTTCCTGGTTTTTTAAAAATATTTATTTATTTTTGAAAGAGAGAGAGAGAGAGCACGCACGGGAGCAGGGGAGGGGCAGCGAGAGGGGGACAGAGGATCCGAAGCTGGCTCTGCGCTGACAGCAGAGCCACCCGTCTCATGTGGGGCTCGAATTCATGAACTGTGAGATCCTGACCTGAGCCAAAGTCGGACCTTTAACTGACTGAGCCACCCAGGCGCCCCCCAACTCCCTTTTAAAGAGAGTGACTATTGGTACATGGAAGAAAGGTCCTTAAATCTGTTGAGGCCTTGATGGATTGACCTGCTGGATGCTCTAATAGAGGGAGAAGACATTTCAGGTCAGCATACAGCCTTTCTAGGAGGTAGGAGGCTAAAAGGAACAGAGAAGAGAGGAGAAGGGGAGCTGGCAGAAGGCTCCAAGCTGTGACCCTTTCTCTGGGACCCTCCCTCCAAATCACTTACATCTACCTAGACTTACTGAATGCTGCTGGGGATGTGCAGATAGGTTTTGGAAATCAAAGGAAAGACAGAGGTTGTGCCTGGTGTCCCAAAGGAAACAAAAACAGCATATGGAGATGCAGAAGCCAGAAGCAGAGTGGAGAGAAGAAAATTAGCCGTCCAGAATGGCTGACTCCCCTTCCATCACGTTGAGCTGTCCCTTGAGGCTTGTAGTGTCCTTTCCTGCCCGGAGACTCTGATTAGACTTTTCTACTTGGTCAGATCTCCCTACCCTGAAGTCTCTGGGAAGAGAACTTGGGCCCCTTTTCCTTTCCTTCCAGAAGGCCCTTGCCCCCCAACACACACTCCTGGGGCTCATCTTAAAGGGGGTGAGGTGGGGCTGGAGAGGCAGCAGGCAAAAGATCCTATAACATCCTTTCTCTGGCACTAAGGTCCACACTGGATTTAATTGACTTAACTAAGGGAAGCCACTCAAGGGATTTTTGGGGGGCCATAATAGAATTAAATGAAATAAAAATAAATGAAAGTCTGTGAGCTGAGGTGACATGCAGATTTAGCTCCAGTAATTTTTAAATAGCCACCTCACCAGCCCTTGCAACTCTCAAAGAAATGCACACAGCTTTCCAACTTTAAGGCACCTCTTCCTTGGACCCATTCATTTCATCTGTAGATTTGATTAGTGCTGGGGGGGAGTATAGATGGGTCAATATTGATAAGGAGGAGACCCCCATCCTGCTCCCTGGAACAAACAAACCCTTGAGCAGCAGCCACAATCTGACGCTGCACTGAGCTTAAGATCTGGGCTGAGTGGTCCGGCTGGCCTCTCTTTTCTCAGGGGCTGTGAATCAGGTGCACTGGAGGCATTTCTTCATGGAAGGCTGAGATATCAGAATTCTGTAGTGCAGCCATTCCTGTTACAGAAATCAAAAGAGAAGGACAGTGTCAAGCAGGAAGGACACAGCAGCCTCAGCAGCCGGCCCTCCCCGCCTTGTCCTGTCTTCCACTGCCCATCTGCCTCTCGTCTACCTCCACAGGCTCTCCCTAGAATCCTAACTGAGGTGGATGCTGCCACCCCCACACCTGGCCTCTGACAACCTAGTATTTCCCTATCTAGGCTGGCCAGTTGTGGACACATCCCTCCGCTCTGCAGAGATAAGGTTGGAATTAGAAATCAAATGCAAACACATAGAAATGGAGGGGTTGACAGCGCAGGCATCTTCAGCCAAAGCCACAGAAATCTATTCAGAGCGTATAGGCCACCCAGCCCCAGTTCCTCTTCCTCACTAAAACCTTACGTTGCATGAAGGGTGAATGCTAGGCCAAGCCACTCAGACTTCCAGCCCCAAAGACTTCTGAGTTTGCGCAGCAGTTTGTTCACCCAGGAGAGGAGAGGTAAGGATACAAACATATAGATATTGATAGAGATAGAGATAGAGATATATGGAGATGGATATATGGGTATGGATATAGATATTTGGATATAGATATAGATATACAGATATCGATATAGATATATGGATGTGGATATAGACATAGATATATGGATATAGACATAGATATGTGGATATAGATATAGATTTATGGATATGGATATAGATATAGACATATGAGTATGGATATGCACATATAGATATATGGGAATAGATATAGATATATGGGTATGGATATATACACATAGATATATGGATATAGATATAGATATAGACATATGGAGACAGAAATAGAGATATGGATGATCCCTAAGCAAAGATATCAGCAATTACCATAAATGAACCATGGTACTTTGTGATCTTAATGCCATCAGCTGAACTGAGAAATATTCTTCATTCTGACAGTTAAGGGCTCAGTTGACTCAATTGGTTTGACTCTTTCCCCTATCCTGCGGTCCATCTAATTTGTCCTTGGATTGGCTGATGGATGGGCATCATCAAAGCTCCTTGGCCAGTTTTTAGTTTTGAGCTTTACTTGTAGGGCAGAAGGTTTAATCTCTTTAGAGAGGGTTTGTTTTTTGGCTTTTGAAACAGCCATACTCTTGTCCTCCGAGAATTATGGGTCGTTTCAGAACTGGGAACTTCAAAGAAAGCTCTTATTGGATCTGGACTTGAGCCATTCCTGGAACTGTTTGTTTCATCTGGTCCATCACTCTGCTTGTTGCCACCTACACAGACAGGAACCCATCTCCTGGAACTGAAATTTACAACCCCCTTGCCCATCATCCAACATGCTAATTCCTATCTTCTGGAAGCTGATGTCTACTGATAATGGCAATATTGAGATACGGACAAGAAGCATCAATGCTGTTGACCCACTGAAAATAGTGACTCCAGAGCTCTGGGCCATTAAGATCCTGAAGAAAGTATTAACTGTAAGCTGCCTACACCAAGGAAACCCAGCATGCAGCCAAGACTCAAAAATGGACATACAGAGCTGAGAGCTGGCACCACATTTTAGTATGTAAACAACCCATGATCATTAAGGAAGAGGGAAACAACAGTAAGCCTTTTCAGGGTGTCTCTTGGGAAAGTAGCAGACAGATGTGTCTCTAAAATCTATCTTCAGCCCTTCATGTGAATTGGGCGATGGCATAAGTGACCAGCAGGGGAGACAGTGTCACATTATGCAGAGAAGCTTGTGCTTGCCGTAAGGCTGCCTGGGTTCAAAACTCCCTTGAAACACCAAGATTTCTTTTGGAAGTTAAAGGAGTAAGGTTGTATCTCTCTTGCTTACTTATTAAAATTCTTTGAGTCTGCATTTTCTTACTCCTAAAATGGACATAGTAATGGTACCTGTTGTGGAATTTCAACAAGAAAATTCACATAAATGTTTAGCATAGTTCCTGGAACACCGTGAGAGTTCAATAAACATTAGTTGTTATTGTTTATGGGCTTCAGGGAGCTCATGAATCCACAGCAGATTTTGGCCCCTGCTACTAATTCCAAAAATGACTCTTAGGTCTCCAGAATCTTAATATAAATTGATATCTTCTACCATGAAACTACAGTGTCCAGTCACTGGGGGACCGGATTTTCAAA
>NW_027532421.1:30558-34429 GCF_008692635.1 Crocuta crocuta | reverse complement strand
GGAATTTCAAATCAGATCTGAGGATGTATTAGTTAGGGTTCTTCAGAGAAGCAAAACCAGTAGGATAGATGATAGATAGATAGATAGATAGATAGATAGATAGATAGATAGATAGATAGAAATTTAGAAGGAATTGACCCGTACAATTATTTTTTTTTAATTTTAACATTTATTTGTTTTTGAGAGAGACAGAGACAGAGTGTGAGCAGGGGAGGGGCAGACAATGAGGGAGATATAGAATCTGAAGCAGGTTCCAGGCTCTGAGCTGTCAGCACAGAGCCCAAGGTGGGGCTCGAACTCATGGACTGCGAGATCATGACCTGAGCTTAAGTTGGACGCTTAACCAACTGAGCCACCCAGGTGCCCCAACCCATGCCTTATGGAGGCTGGGAAGTCCCAAAATCTATAGTGGGGAAGCTGGATACCCTGAAGAGCTAAGGGTGTAGTTCCAAGGCTGAATCCAAAGACCTAAGAACCAAGATTTCTGATGGTGTGAGTTCCGGTCTGAAACACAACAGGATAAAGACCCAAGAAAACTCTGTTTCAGTTTGAGTCCAAAGACAGGAAAAGATGGATATCCTAGCTCAACAGTCAAGCAGTAGGGGTTCCTTCTTACTCAGCTTTTTTGTTTTATCCAGGCTTTCAACCGATTGGATAAGGCCCACCCACATTAGGGAGAGCAATCTGCTTTACTCAGACTACCAACTCAAATGTTTATCTCATCCAGAAACGCCTTCACAGACACACCCAGAGTAATGTTTGGCCAAACGTCTGGGCACTCTGTGGCCCAGTCATAAAATTAACCATCACAGGGGACAAATGTTAAACCCTCATGACCAAAGTGTGGTCTGCAGATCAGCAGCACTTCCACTCCCATGAAGTCTGCTAGAAGTGCAGAACCTCAGACCCCATTACAGAACTGCTGAATCAGAATCTACATTTAAATTATCCTAAAGTTGTTTTATTGCTTACTTGGAGAGAGAGGCTGAGAGAGAGAGAGCAAGCTGTAGAGGGGCAGAGAGAGGGAGAGAGAGAATCCCAAGCAGACTTCACGCTGCCACCGTGGAGCCCAATATGGGACTCAAACTCACTAACTGTGAGATCATGACCTGAGCGGAAGTTGGACACTTAATCGACTGAGCCACCTGGGCGCCCCCAGAATCTGCATTTCAACAAGATCTTCAGGTGATTTATATGCACATTAAAACTTGAGAAATGCTTAGCCAAAACATTGGAAGCTACAGTTTTCAAAATGTGATCTTTGAAGAATGAATAGCATTGGCGTCACCTGTGGGCTTTTCATAAATGTAGCTTCAATGTAACGGAATAAGAATCTATGGGAATGAGGTCTAGGGAACTGACATTTAACAAACAAATGAAAGTTTGAGAACCACTGAGTTACAAGTAGCTGCCCTTCTCTATAAGGGTCAAATGATGGGGTGACTGGATGGCTCGGTTGGTTGAGCATCCAACTCTTGATTTTGGCTCAGGTCATGATCCCAGGGTCTTTGGATTGAGCCCTGTATTGGGCTCCACACTGGGTGTGGACCTGCTTGGGATTCTCTCTCTCTNGGGGAAATGACCTGGGGCCTGAGCAATAAGACATTGTTTCAGACCAATGAGTTGATTCTTTTAAGCCAACAGATTTGATTCTCCCATTTTTCTCCCTCTCTGAGCTCTTTTATGCTTATGACCTTGTTGCTACTCATTTGTCTGGGGTGATACTGCCATGAGGTCTTACTGGATATCCCAGATGGTCCAATTTCCCATCAGACCCTGAGCTCTGCAGCCACCGTTCCCACCTCCCAGAAACGACCAGTCTCTACAAGGGATTTCCATCCTTGTCATGGAGGATATTGGAGTCAGTGCTAGAAGAAGAAAAGTGTTTGGTGTAGGAGCTAAGATGGATGGGAGAAGATTCCAAGAAGATTCAGAGAATATTCTCTAAGCACACAACTCAAGAAAAATGATGCCCCCCCCCCCACACACACTGATTATCTTTCCTCTGAANAGAGTTGACAAGACTGAGAATTTTTCAAAGACTTTTTAAGTACATCAAATATTGCTCTTCTGTTGGGAGATGCTTAGAAATTGCCCTGATATATTTTTGGCCACCAATGTATGTAAATGTGGGGGGGGGCGTATTTACGTGTGTATATTTCTTTAAGAATGCTGTTTGTTTTTCCTGTTATGTACTCTCTCGTTAGGCCTGGGAACTGTGAGACTTGAATAGCAATCTTAAAGCCCATGGGGTCATTGAATAAGTGGAAGGGGGAAAGTGAAGGTGGTGGATCTCCGAAGTTTGTAACGGATGTACTAGTTTACTGTGGGGAGATCTCAGGGGCACCAGGAAACTGTCTAATCCCTTTGCCTGTAGGTTTTGATACCTACTAAAATTTAAATACTCCTGGGCTTTATTCTAGTTATCAATCAGTCATATCTAGGAATAAATATATAAATCCATTATTCAACAAATATTTTTTCACCTTTCTTCCAGACACAATGTTGCAGGAGAAGTTATAAGTTTCAGATGGAGAAGGATTAAGAGAGAATCCCAAAGAGATGCTAGATAAGGAAAAAGGAAGCTCCTTCTTGCCTGGAAATCTCATGTATTCATTCATTCGTTCATTCAACAAATATTTTTTGAGTACCTACTGTGTGCGAGACACTGGACTCTCGAAACTAGGGATAGAGCAATGAACATGAAAAAAAAAAACAGACAAAAATCCCTGCCCTTGTGAATCTTCCATGATAATGGAGAGAGGCAATAAAGTAGTAAGGAAACTATATAGCATATTACATTTTTTTAATGTTTTTATTTTATTTTCGAGAGAGAGAGACAGAACACCAGCAGGGAAGGGGAAGAGAGATAAACACACAGAATCTAATCAGGCTCCAGGCTCTGAGTTGCTGGCCCAGAGCCCGATGAGGGGTCAAACTCACCGATGGTGAGATCATGACCTGAGCCGTGGTCGGACACTTAACCAACTGAACCAACCAGGCACCCCTATAGCATATTAGATTGTTATAAACAGTATGGAAAAAATAAAGCAGGATATGGGGATAGAGATGCTAGGGTTTGCAATTTTAACTGGGGAAGGGACAGAGGAGACCTCACTAAGGATGTAGCATTTGAGCTTAGATATTTAAGTTTATTTACTTTGAGGGAGAGAGAAAGAGAGTGAAAGAGAAAGAGAGAGAGAGAATGGCGGGGGGCAGAGAGAGAAGGGGAGAGAGAGAATCCCAAGCAGGCTCCATGTGGCCAGCACAGAGGTCAATGCAGGGCTCAAACCCGTGAGCCATGAGATGGTGACCTGAGCCAAAACCAAGAGTCAAACTGAGCCTCCCAGGCGCCCCTGAGCGGAAATTTAAAGACAGTGAGGGAGTGAGCCGTGTGCATAACTTCAAAGGCAGAAGGAAACAGTGAGGGCAGAGGTTCTGAGGTGGGAGTCTGGCCGACAGGTCCTCAGAGCAGCACGGAGGCCAATGAGTGTGACTGGAAGTCAGACAGACAAAAATGAAGCAAGACGTCAGATCATGAGGAACTTGCAGGTCACCAGAAGGACTTTGACTTTTACTCAGAGTGAGGAAGGGAGCTGTTGCAGCATGGTGAACAGTGACAGAATCTGAGTTTATTGGATTTTTTTAAGTTGTGTATGTACATGGTANGGGGGGGGGGTGTAGAGGGAGACAGAGGGGCATATTTCCTTTCTTTATTTAAACACATAGAAAAATACATGTTATATGATTAGGGCTTAGACATTTATTCATATTGGTCCATAAAGGTGTATCTCATCTCACTCTTTTTAATGGCTGCACAGTACTACACTGTATGTCATAATTTATGAAACCAATTCCTACTTAATTGTTG
>NW_027532421.1:26314-30251 GCF_008692635.1 Crocuta crocuta | reverse complement strand
TTTTGTGTTTGGGGGGGGGGTGTGTTATTATAAAAATACTGTAATGAATCTACTAATGAATGCACCTTTGATTACAAGGATAATAATAACAAGTAATATTTTTTGAGTGCTTACTATGCCCTCGGTACTTGCTAAGTACTTTATCTCATTTTATCCTTATGACTTTACGGGGGTAAATATTGCTGTAGATCGAATGTTTGTGTCTCCCCAAAATTCATATGTCCTCAAAACCTAGTGCCCATATGTCCTGATACCCTAATGCCTAATGTGATGGTATCGGGAGACAGGGCCTTTGGGAGCTGATTAGGTCATTAGGGCAGAGTCCTCATAAATAGGATTAACGTCCTTTTAAAAGATGTCCACGAAACTCCCTTGCCCCTTCACCATGTGAGGGCATAGCAAGAAGGTGGCTATCTGCAATCTAGAAGAAGTTCCTAACCAGAACTCGCCCATGCCAGCACCTTGATCTTGGAGTTCCCACACTCCAGAACTGTGAGATAATAAATTTTTGTGGTTTATAAACCACCCAGTGCGTGATGTTATATTATAGCAGCCCAAACAGACCAAGACAGTATTATTATCAGCCCCATTTTGCAGATGAGGAAAGCTTTAAAGAGGTTGAGGAACTTTCCCAAGGTCACAAAGCTAAGAACTTGTAGAGACAGAACTTGAAGGCAGGCAGTCTGACTCCAGAGCCTGTGCTTTTAATTACTGTGTGATATAAATGGAATTGCTAGGTCAAAGGGCATGTACATTAAAAATTACAGTAGTTGGGGCGTCTAGGTGGCTCAGTTGGTTAAGTGTCCAACTTCGGCTCGGGTCATGATCTCACTGCTCGTGGGTTCGAGCCCCGCATCGGGCTCTGTGCTGACAGCCAGCTCAGAGCCTGGAGACTGTTTCAGATTCTGTGTCTCCCTCTCTCTCTGACCCTCCCCTGTTCACACTGTATCTCTCTCTCTCAGAAATTAAAAAAAACATTAAAAATTAAAAAAAATTATAGTGGTTAAGTTGCTGGCTCCCCTATACCCTCGTCAACACTGGATATTATCAATCTTTTTGAATATTTGCCAGTGCAGAAGGAGCAAGGTTAAACATCTTTTTACATGTGTAATTTGCCCATTTATGTTTTTTTCTGTGAATTGCCTGTTTATATCATTTGTGTGTGTGTCTTCGGGCTGTTGATGTTTTTCTTGATGATTTGTTTGAGTTTGTTGGAAATTAAGGAAACTAGTCCTTTGTCTGCCGTAAGTGTTGCAAAGATCTGATTGCAGTTAGTCATTTCTCTTTGGACTCTTTTTATGGTGTTCTTTTTTGCTGTATAGAAATTTTAAATTTTTATGTAGTCACATTTATCAAATTTTTAAATGACTTCTGAATTCGTGGCCTGCTTAGAAAGGCCATCCCCTTTCCAAGATTATATGTATTTAAATTCTCTCATATTTTCTTTTAGTACTTTTAAGGTTTAATTTTTCACATTAAATTCTTTGTTTCAACTATAATTTATTTTGAGGTAAAGCGTAAGTTAGAGAATTCAGCTTGCCCACTATGCAAATATAATTTTTGAATAATCTATCTCTTCCCTGTTGGTTTGATGTGACATTTTTCTTTTTCTCCTCTCTCTCCTTCTTAAAGTTTATTTATTTAAGTAATCTCTACACAGAATGTGGGGCTTGAACTCAAGATCCTGAGATAAAGACTGGCATGCTCTTCTGACTGAGCCAGCCAGGCCCCCCCTGACGTGCCACCTTAATTTTTTTTTTTGCCACCTTAATTTTTTTAATGTTTATTTAGTTTTGATAGACAGCAGGGAAGGGACAGAGAGAGGAGGAGACAGACAATCTCTGTGCTGATGGCACAGAGCCTGACATGGGTCTTGAACTCACAAACCATGAGATCATGACCTGAGCAGAAATCAGGAGGTGGACACTTAACCAACTGAACCACCCACGTGATCCGCCATCTGTAAAATATACTAATTTCCCACATGTATTGAGGCATTGATTTTTTTTTCTTAAGAACTCTGTCTTAAGGTGACATAATAGCATGTTTTAATATTTGATGGGCCCTTGAGGCACGTGGCTGGCTCAGTCAGTTAAGGGTCCGACTTCGGCTCAGGTCATGATCTCATGGTTCATGGGCTCAAGCCCTGCATT
Source organism: Crocuta crocuta (assembly GCF_008692635.1). Lineage (NCBI taxonomy): Eukaryota > Metazoa > Chordata > Mammalia > Carnivora > Hyaenidae > Crocuta > Crocuta crocuta. The sequence goes on along the minus strand of NW_027532421.1, from coordinate 28,098 downwards.
GGGCTCTGTGTTGACAGCCCAGAGCCTGGAGCCTGCTTCGGATTCTGTGTCTCCCTCTCTCCCTGCTCATTCCTCACTCATTCTCTGTCTCTCTTTCTCTCTCTCAAAAGATAAATACATGTTAAAGAATATTTGATGGGCCTTGTTTCTTCTCAAATGCTCTTCTTTCAGAATTTTCCTGACTTTTATCCATCCTTTTCCTCTTGAGTTTCAGTTTCCCTTTTGCTATCTCTCTCTTACCAAGAATGCCAGTTATTCTCCCAACTTCTCCATATCATCTGGATGTTGTTCATTCATGAATAAGTATATACTAAGTATTGCTGGTTGGCAGATATTATGTGAGGTATAATGAAGAATAATGACACAGTCTTTGCCCTCGTGAAACTCACAGTTTACTGGGCGATATAGAAAAGCCAACAAGTAGTTACAAAACAATTTTCTGAGAGATATGCATAAGTATGATAGGTTCCTGGCAGAACATTCACTAACCTAGGGGTGCCTGGGTGGTTCAGTCGGTTAAGCATCTGACTCTTGATCTTGGCTTTGGTCATATCTCACTATTCATGAGATTGAGCCCCTTGGGGAGGGGAGGGTTCTTCGGTCTGCTTGGGATTCTCTCTCTCTCTCTCTCTCTCAAAATAAATAAATAAACTTTAAAAAAAGAGCAGTAACTAACCTCAACTTGGTGGGAGGGAGAGAAAGGGCCAAAAGACATGGAGTAGGTGACACCCAAGCTGACTTTTGAAAGACTAACAGGAATAAACTAGGTGAAGGGGAAAGAAATAGGAGGGGGTTCCGGGGAGAGCAAGCCTCTTGTGCAGAAGATCAGAAACATGATGAGCTTGACAAATCACAAAGAGCAGTTAGCTGTGGCTACAGAGTAGGATGTGGGGGAGAGGTTGGGTTAGGGTGGAAGATGTGACATATAGCTGGAGATGCCAGAGATGGGCCCTGTGCACAGGGTCTTGAAAGCTATGCTAAGTAGGCTGGACTCTACCAAATGATCAACAGGACACCATCGAAATGTTTTAGTCAGAGGAGTAACCTGACCACGTTCTCATTTTGGAGTGATCACTCTGGCTGCAGGGTGGGGAACAGGTGGGAAAAGAGCAACAACGGGAGTGAGGAGGTGAATTAGGGGGCTGATGCAGTAAAATAACCCAAATGAGAAATGCTGGGCATCTGAATGCAGATAGTGACTATGGAGGTGAAGGCAAGCGGGTGGCTTTGGAGGATGTTAAAACTGAAAATTGACAGAGGGGCCTGGGTGGCTCAGTCAGTTAAGCCTCTGACTCTTGATATCAGCTCAGGTCATGATCTCACAGTTTGTAGGTTTGAGCCCCACATCAGGCTCTGCACTGATGGCTCAGAGCTTGCTTGGGATTCTTTCTGTCCCTCTCTCTCTGCTCTTCCCCTGCTTGCATGCTCTCTCNCTAGACTGGGCGGGGTGGGGGGAGGGAAAGAGCCAAAAGCCATGGAGTAGGTGACACACGAGCTGACCATTGAAAGACTAATAGGAGTAAACTGGGATCCTCTGCCTCCCTCTTTCTCTGCCCCTCCCCAGCTCTCTGTCTCTCTCTCAAAAATAAATCAACATGAAAAAAAAAACCGTTTCTTAAAAAATGAATAAATAAAAGTTAAAATTGACAGAAATTAATGATCAGTTGGACCTGAGCGGTTGGAGGGAGGAAGATATCAAGAATGCCTCCTAGGTTTACTGAGCTAGGACACGGGAATAGGCACGGGAGGAATGTGGAATGACAGTGAGGACAGAGGAGTGTCTA
>NW_027532421.1:24642-26275 GCF_008692635.1 Crocuta crocuta | reverse complement strand
GATTGGTCCTGTGTGTGGCCTGTTCCCTCAAGAGCTCTGTTCTCCCTTTCTGATTTACACTAAGGTCTTATAAGCTTACCAGGCACCAGGAGCATTTTTGCTTGGGAGCTACTCTTAAGGTTCTCATCTATAAAAATGATTTTGATAATGGTAGTTTCAGGCAGGCCCCCTGGGGAAGATATTTTTGGCAGGAGGGTTTCAAATTACAGTTTGACCCTTGAACAACACAGATCTGAACTGTGCGGGCCACTTCTATGCAGATTTTTTTTTTCAATAAATACAGTATAGTACTATAAATGCATTTTCTCTTCCTTATGATTTTCTTAAGAATATTTTCTTTACCCTAGCTTTATTGCAAGAATACAGCATATAATACATAAACATACAAAATGTGTCTTAGCCGACGGCTTCTTTGACTGGCAAGGCTTCCAGTCAGCAGCAGACTGATAGTAGCTGAGTTTTGGGGGAGTCAAAAGTTGTATGCAGGGTGTGTGCCCCTAACCCCCGTTGCAGTTCAAAGGTCAACTGTATGCCATAGTCCACAGCCTGTTCCCCAAAGCAGGTCCTAGTCTTATGTTACCCTAAAGGCAGGTATGGCACTGTCCCATAGCCCGGGCCAGGGTAAGGTGGAGAGAGAGGAAGCTCAGACCTTCGACTGGTCAGACTAGCCCAGACATTGGCAGGAACGGGTCACACGCCTACCTGGAACAATCTGTCTGCCCTGGTCTGGTCTCCCACATGTCAGGCTCCCTCTTCCTCAAAAGGAATGTGGTCTTAGGGGTCTGACACTAACAGTCCCTGGAGACAGGCAGTTATTCGATGAGCCTATTATTGAGTCCTCGAAACCAAGCACAGCACTTACGGCAGAAAGAAAACTGGCATTCTGGATTCTGAAGGGGGGGGGAGGGCAGGCTGACATCAGAGGAGAGGGATTTGCGTTGTCATGGCAACCATAAGAGTTATACTGTATTGTTTGTATCCAGAATTTAAGAGATTATCCTTGGGCTACAAAAAAGGAAAGTGCCGTACCCATGTACTTGAACATCACCATCTCAGGACACCCACCACCTTTCCATGAGGAATTTTATTTGTTCATTCATTATATGTCACTTGGGTGTTTATTGATTTACTAATCTGCCTTCCTCCATTTTTTTTCTCCTTCTTTTCTTTCTTCCCTGCATCTGACCAGCACAGCCAGCATGGGCCATTTGTCTTCCCGCGGATGGTGCCAGTAAATCAAACTTCTGGCCGGTGGAAACTAGGACCCCGGAAAACCTCCCAGGTTGGGAGGCGTCCTTCCCGTGCCTCAGGGCTGCTTCTGGTCTGCCCTGGAAGATATCTGCAGGGAGTGAGGGTCTCTGGAAAAGGACCCTCTGTCCAAAAAGCTGACAAAATCAGGCACTGATGGAAAGGTTGTTTTCTCAGCCCAGTCCTGTTCTGACACCTTTAAGGTCTGTAGCCATTAGGCAAGGAGCTTACTCAAATTACAGCCTTAACAGTGTCAGTGCAGGATTGGGCACTTGGTAAATGGGGAAAGACCTTTTCTGGGCCTTTACAAAAGCAAGCGGGCATTTACTCATTACCTTGCGTTTCTTCCCATGTCACAGAAGAGCAAAGTGAGGCAGGAAAGGCA
>NW_027532421.1:21736-23929 GCF_008692635.1 Crocuta crocuta | reverse complement strand
TTAATGTTTATTTAGTTTTGATAGACAGCAGGGAAGGGACAGAGAGAGGAGGAGACAGACAATCTCTGTGCTGATGGCACAGAGCCTGACATGGGTCTTGAACTCACAAACCATGAGATCATGACCTGAGCAGAAATCAGGAGGTGGACACTTAACCAACTGAACCACCCACGTGATCCGCCATCTGTAAAATATACTAATTTCCCACATGTATTGAGGCATTGATTTTTTTTTCTTAAGAACTCTGTCTTAAGGTGACATAATAGCATGTTTTAATATTTGATGGGCCCTTGAGGCACGTGGCTGGCTCAGTCAGTTAAGGGTCCGACTTCGGCTCAGGTCATGATCTCATGGTTCATGGGCTCAAGCCCTGCATTGGGCTCTGTGTTGACAGCCCAGAGCCTGGAGCCTGCTTCGGATTCTGTGTCTCCCTCTCTCCCTGCTCATTCCTCACTCATTCTCTGTCTCTCTTTCTCTCTCTCAAAAGATAAATACATGTTAAAGAATATTTGATGGGCCTTGTTTCTTCTCAAATGCTCTTCTTTCAGAATTTTCCTGACTTTTATCCATCCTTTTCCTCTTGAGTTTCAGTTTCCCTTTTGCTATCTCTCTCTTACCAAGAATGCCAGTTATTCTCCCAACTTCTCCATATCATCTGGATGTTGTTCATTCATGAATAAGTATATACTAAGTATTGCTGGTTGGCAGATATTATGTGAGGTATAATGAAGAATAATGACACAGTCTTTGCCCTCGTGAAACTCACAGTTTACTGGGCGATATAGAAAAGCCAACAAGTAGTTACAAAACAATTTTCTGAGAGATATGCATAAGTATGATAGGTTCCTGGCAGAACATTCACTAACCTAGGGGTGCCTGGGTGGTTCAGTCGGTTAAGCATCTGACTCTTGATCTTGGCTTTGGTCATATCTCACTATTCATGAGATTGAGCCCCTTGGGGAGGGGAGGGTTCTTCGGTCTGCTTGGGATTCTCTCTCTCTCTCTCTCTCTCAAAATAAATAAATAAACTTTAAAAAAAGAGCAGTAACTAACCTCAACTTGGTGGGAGGGAGAGAAAGGGCCAAAAGACATGGAGTAGGTGACACCCAAGCTGACTTTTGAAAGACTAACAGGAATAAACTAGGTGAAGGGGAAAGAAATAGGAGGGGGTTCCGGGGAGAGCAAGCCTCTTGTGCAGAAGATCAGAAACATGATGAGCTTGACAAATCACAAAGAGCAGTTAGCTGTGGCTACAGAGTAGGATGTGGGGGAGAGGTTGGGTTAGGGTGGAAGATGTGACATATAGCTGGAGATGCCAGAGATGGGCCCTGTGCACAGGGTCTTGAAAGCTATGCTAAGTAGGCTGGACTCTACCAAATGATCAACAGGACACCATCGAAATGTTTTAGTCAGAGGAGTAACCTGACCACGTTCTCATTTTGGAGTGATCACTCTGGCTGCAGGGTGGGGAACAGGTGGGAAAAGAGCAACAACGGGAGTGAGGAGGTGAATTAGGGGGCTGATGCAGTAAAATAACCCAAATGAGAAATGCTGGGCATCTGAATGCAGATAGTGACTATGGAGGTGAAGGCAAGCGGGTGGCTTTGGAGGATGTTAAAACTGAAAATTGACAGAGGGGCCTGGGTGGCTCAGTCAGTTAAGCCTCTGACTCTTGATATCAGCTCAGGTCATGATCTCACAGTTTGTAGGTTTGAGCCCCACATCAGGCTCTGCACTGATGGCTCAGAGCTTGCTTGGGATTCTTTCTGTCCCTCTCTCTCTGCTCTTCTCCTGCTTGCATGCTCTCTCGCTCTCACTGTCTCTCTCAAAATAAATAAATAAACTTAAAAAAAAANACCTAGACTGGGCGGGGGGGGGGGAGGGAAAGAGCCAAAAGCCATGGAGTAGGTGACACACGAGCTGACCATTGAAAGACTAATAGGAGTAAACTGGGATCCTCTGCCTCCCTCTTTCTCTGCCCCTCCCCAGCTCTCTGTCTCTCTCTCAAAAATAAATCACCATGAAAAAAAAAACCGTTTCTTAAAAAATAAATAAATAAAAGTTAAAATTGACAGAAATTAATGATCAGTTGGACCTGAGCGGTTGGAGGGAGGAAGATATCAAGAATGCCTCCTAGGTTTACTGAGCTAGGACACGGGAATAGGCACGGGAGGAATGTGGAATGACAGTGAG
>NW_027532421.1:20067-21713 GCF_008692635.1 Crocuta crocuta | reverse complement strand
GAATTGATTGGTCCTGTGTGTGGCCTGTTCCCTCAAGAGCTCTGTTCTCCCTTTCTGATTTACACTAAGGTCTTATAAGCTTACCAGGCACCAGGAGCATTTTTGCTTGGGAGCTACTCTTAAGGTTCTCATCTATAAAAATGATTTTGATAATGGTAGTTTCAGGCAGGCCCCCTGGGGAAGATATTTTTGGCAGGAGGGTTTCAAATTACAGTTTGACCCTTGAACAACACAGATCTGAACTGTGCGGGCCACTTCTATGCAGATTTTTTTTTTCAATAAATACAGTATAGTACTATAAATGCATTTTCTCTTCCTTATGATTTTCTTAATAATATTTTCTTTACCCTAGCTTTATTGCAAGAATACAGCATATAATACATAAACATACAAAATGTGTCTTAGCCGACGGCTTCTTTGACTGGCAAGGCTTCCAGTCAGCAGCAGACTGATAGTAGCTGAGTTTTGGGGGAGTCAAAAGTTGTATGCAGGGTGTGTGCCCCTAACCCCCGTTGCAGTTCAAAGGTCAACTGTATGCCATAGTCCACAGCCTGTTCCCCAAAGCAGGTCCTAGTCTTATGTTACCCTAAAGGCAGGTATGGCACTGTCCCATAGCCCGGGCCAGGGTAAGGTGGAGAGAGAGGAAGCTCAGACCTTCGACTGGTCAGACTAGCCCAGACATTGGCAGGAACGGGTCACACGCCTACCTGGAACAATCTGTCTGCCCTGGTCTGGTCTCCCACATGTCAGGCTCCCTCTTCCTCAAAAGGAATGTGGTCTTAGGGGTCTGACACTAACAGTCCCTGGAGACAGGCAGTTATTCGATGAGCCTATTATTGAGTCCTCGAAACCAAGCACAGCACTTACGGCAGAAAGAAAACTGGCATTCTGGATTCTGAAGGGGGGGGGAGGGCAGGCTGACATCAGAGGAGAGGGATTTGCGTTGTCATGGCAACCATAAGAGTTATACTGTATTGTTTGTATCCAGAATTTAAGAGATTATCCTTGGGCTACAAAAAAGGAAAGTGCCGTACCCATGTACTTGAACATCACCATCTCAGGACACCCACCACCTTTCCATGAGGAATTTTATTTGTTCATTCATTATATGTCACTTGGGTGTTTATTGATTTACTAATCTGCCTTCCTCCATTTTTTTTCTCCTTCTTTTCTTTCTTCCCTGCATCTGACCAGCACAGCCAGCATGGGCCATTTGTCTTCCCGCGGATGGTGCCAGTAAATCAAACTTCTGGCCGGTGGAAACTAGGACCCCGGAAAACCTCCCAGGTTGGGAGGCGTCCTTCCCGTGCCTCAGGGCTGCTTCTGGTCTGCCCTGGAAGATATCTGCAGGGAGTGAGGGTCTCTGGAAAAGGACCCTCTGTCCAAAAAGCTGACAAAATCAGGCACTGATGGAAAGGTTGTTTTCTCAGCCCAGTCCTGTTCTGACACCTTTAAGGTCTGTAGCCATTAGGCAAGGAGCTTACTCAAATTACAGCCTTAACAGTGTCAGTGCAGGATTGGGCACTTGGTAAATGGGGAAAGACCTTTTCTGGGCCTTTACAAAAGCAAGCGGGCATTTACTCATTACCTTGCGTTTCTTCCCATGTCACAGAAGAGCAAAGTGAGGCAGGAAAGGCAGAGCAAAC
>NW_027532421.1:12264-19985 GCF_008692635.1 Crocuta crocuta | reverse complement strand
CCTTTTTTTTTTTTGTTTAAGTGAATCAAAGAAAGATCTGGAAATAACGTAGTGCTTATTAATTCCCTGGCTCCAGTTAACCCCTCCTCCCATCGATAACACTGACATCACCTAGCTTTTTAATCCCAAGGCCTAATTGGTATCCTGTTTATTAAGCTGTAAAAACCCTCTTCTTTCTTTCCCCTTCCTGGCTCGGTAACTCTCACTTTGGAAATCTCTGGAGATTTTAATTTCCCGAAGAGCCTCCTGTCATCTCTAACAGTAAGTCTTTTCATTTCACCTCGTTTAAGTATATTGGCTGGTTTAAAAGCTTAATTGCGATGAAGAAGATTAAGTCCAAATTTAATAAGCATTAAGGGTAAAACAGCATCCTTTATTTCCTCTGGCTTCAATAATCATCGCATTTGGTTTTGTATTTGTACCGGAAAAGTTCAGATGGCCCAAACTGGGGGAAGGAGGTGGGCTTGAGAGAAGGGCGAGAAGACACCTAGCTGGCTTTTTCTAAAATCTGTGGCTGCCCCCGCCACAGTGACAGCAGACAAATGGTCGGAGGAGGGTGATGGGTCTGGAAATGATCGGGCAAGAACACAAGAGGAAGCAGGCATGGAGGGAAGAAGGTGTGCCTCCAAGCTCTTCCCTAGTTTGCAAATGGGCTCTTTATTTTACCAGCAAAAGTGGCTTCCAGAACACTCTGGGTTCTCCAAGTCTCTTGGCATGGATGTAGACAAATCTCTTTTCCTGTTAGTACAGCTAAGACCAGATTAGCATTTTTCAAAAAGAACTTGACTAGGAAATGAAGGGAAACACAAAACTAAAAAAAGAAAATGTAAATGCATAGAAATGAGCACAGAGTCTAAGATAAANCGCGTGCGCGCGCACAAACACACACACACACACACACACACACACACACACCCCACCCCTGGTCCTTTCTCCTCCTCAATGCTATTTGTGGAACCCTGCCTCAAAAGGCCCCAGAGTGTTTCTCCTGTGCATTGCAGTCTTTGAGCTCTCCTTTATTACATCCTTTATCCCTCTGTGTTCTGATGATCTCAATGTATATTTGTCTCTTCCTAGTGGACTGTTCAGCTCTGTGAAGACAGGGACTAATCACAATCATCTTTGTACCTACAGTGTCTGGCATGTGAAACCATCCATAAATGATTGTAGAACTGAAGTGCACCCAGATCAGATCCTGGCAACCTAGAATCGTGTCTATCCTTGGAAGGTAGCTCCTCTAAAAGCAGGGTTCTGACAGCGGACAATGCTTTACACTCTAAGCTTAGGTCTTTCTGACCCTGTGTAAACATGTTTTCGGCAATTTACAAAAACAAGGACTGCCTTATAATTGTAGAGGACTCTGCTTCTCAAAACGTGTTTCACACAATATCTCCTTTGATACTCCTAACAGCCCTGTGAAGAAATGAGACTCAGAGAGATTAAATAGCTTGCCCCAAGTCACAGAGCTGTATAATAATAGCAGAGTTAGAGCTTGATCCAGGTCTTAGTCCCATAGGCCTCCTAGTTTGTTATGTTACATCCCCAAAGAGACCTTTTTTGGTCAGGTTATCAGCAAACTCAGAGAATCATTCTCAGGCTTGTCTCTCACTATCCTCTCTCTCTTCCACCCACCCAATATGGCACACGCCCAGGGAAAGCGTCCAATGATCACATGGGGACAAGCAAATAGCAGAACCTTGCTAAATCAGAACTCAGCAATCCTGTTTCTAGGAATGTCTCTTAACAGATCATCCAAACTCAACATAACTTGTTTTATTTAAGAAGATGTGCTAGGGCGCCTGGGTGGCTCAGTTGGATGAGCAATTAACTCTTGGTGTCAGCTCAGGTCATGATCTCACGGTTTGTGAGATGGAGCCCTGCATCAGGCTTCACGCTGACAGCATAGAGCCTGCTTGGGATTCTCTCTCTCTCTCTCTCTCTCTCTCTCCCTCCCTCCCTCTGCCCCTACTCATGCTTTGCCTCTCTCTCAAAATAAATAAAATAAAATAAATAAAAAATAAAAAGATGTGCTGTCCACACAAAACACAACTGTGAGCACAAATCAGCCAGTGGGTTGGCAGTTTGCTACCTCTGAAATAACTGGACAGGTGTGTAAAGATGTATGCATAATGATGTTCATGGCAGCTGTGTTACATTGGGGAGACATTGGAAACTACCTAATGTCTACCAATAAGAGAAGGGGTTAAAAAACTAAGGCACATCCATACTATTGACTGTCATGAAGTCAAGAAAACCAATGATGTGATATAGATTTATATTTATTGACATGGAAATATATCTATCGCACTGTGGAGTTTTTTAAAAAGCAAGATACAAATCAGCACTAAAGTATAATATCATTTTTGTAAAATACTGCACTTCAGAAAACAGTCTAGAAGGATACTTTTTAAATGTTAACAGTAGTGGATTGTGTGACAATGAGATTGGAAGGTGGAGTGATACGTGATCTTCATTTTTTGCTCATGTGTATTTTTTTGCAATGAATGTGTATTACCTCTTTTTAGTAAGCTCTATATCCAATGTGGGGTTTGGACTCATGGCCCCCGAGATCAAGAGTTGCATGCTCCACTGACTGAGCCAGCCAGGTGCCCCAAACATATATTACTTTTGTCCTAAGAAACATAACTAATGAGGGACACCTGGGTGGCTCAGTCGGTTAAGCGTCCGACTTTGGCTCAGGTCATGATCTCACAGTCAGTGAGTTCGAGCCCCTATTGGGTTCTGTGCTGACAGCTTGGAGCCTGGACCTGCTTCAGATTCTGTGTCTCCCTCTCTCTCTGCCCCTTCCCTGCTCATGCTCTGTCTCTCTCTGTCTCTTAAGAGTGATTAAACATTGGGGCGCCTGGGTGGCTTAGTTGGTTAAGCGTCCGACTTTCGCTTAGGTCATGATCTCACGGTTCGTGTGAGTTCGAGCCCCGCGTCAGGCTCTGTGCTGACTGCCAGCTCAGAGCCTGGAGCTTATTTCAGTCTGTGACTCCCTCTCTCTCTGACCCTCCCCTGCTCACGCTGTCTCTCTCTCTGTCTCCTAGAAATAAATAAACATTAAAAAAAAAAAGAGGGATTAAAAATTAAAAAATTTTTAATTAAAAAAGAAACATAACAAATGATTTTCAAAAATAAAAGAATAAAATTCCAGCCCTATCATTTATGATACATTGATTTTTGACAAGGGTGCCAGTACATTTCAATGTCTCAAGAATAGTCTTTTCAACAAAGGGCACTGGAAAAAGTGGATATTCATATGCAGAAGAATGAAGATGGGGGACGCCTGGGTGGCTCAGTCAGTTAAGCCTCTGACTTTGGCTCAGGTCATGATCTCATGGTCTGTGAGCTCGAGCCTTGTGTCGGGCTCTGTGCTGACATCTCAGAGCCTGGAGCCTGCTTCGGATTCTGTGTCTCCCTCTCTCTGCCCCTTCCCCACTCATGTTCTGTCCCTCTCTCTCAAAAATAAATAAACATTAAAAAAAATGTGAAAAGGAGAATGAAGTTGAACCCCTACCTCACACCATATACAAAAATTAATTCAATGGATATGACACTTAAATATAAAAGCTAAAACTACAAAACTGTTTGCAGAAAACAAGTGTAAATCCTTAATTCTCAAGTTAGAGTATTGTCTTCCCCTTTGGTGATTTTTGTCAAAAGTATAAATATCCTGAGGTAAGTGTATAATTTCTTTTAGACCCTGGTCTGTGGCGATCAATACTGTGTGTGTACATGCCTGGCTGCCTGTGTCCGTGTTTCTGTGTGCATGTGTGTCTGTGTGTGTGTCTATGTGTGTATTGGAGATAGATGTGCACAGAGAATGAAGTGGCCTCCATCCCCAGCCCTTTCATACTGTGGCTGTGAGAAAAGTGTCATTTTCTGGGCTTGGTGGACCAGGAGTCTATTTTTATAAGGAAACAGAAGTGAGTGGTAACCTAGACTAGATGCATAAGAAGGGATCCAGCTGAAATCTGCTGCTGAGCAAAGGTGAAATCTTTGTTAGCTGTGCCTTTAAACGTATAGACTTTCCAACTTATTCCCTATTCTATAGCCATCTTGGCTCCTTTGTACATAGAGTTGCTCCACTTCTCCTCAACCCTAATGTTAATACCTGTCTCTTTGTGTTAAATTGGAGTGTTACTTCTTCCTCCTTCACTCTTCTAGGTAGGTACACTTTTAGTTTGTTATCTTAGGTCAGGTTTCCTGGAAATAGACTCTGATGCAGAGATTTGCATACAGGAAGGTTATGAGGGTACACTTGGGGCCAATGGCTGTGTGGGAGTGAGGAAAGAAGGATTGAGGTGGGGGGAGGAGAAGTTGAACTGGAAGGCCTCAGCTGTTCCCACAGGGAGCTCCAGAGTCAGGATGACCTTTCAGAATTATCCAAAATTGAGGAAAGGGGTGTGAGCCTTTGTATTCTCATTGTATATGTGCCGCTTACCACACTATAAGGTTATGGCTGAGAGGGCACAATCTTGAACAAGGCCGCCACTGGCTAAGAGCAATGCCAAGAGAGTGGCATAACTGTGAGTCATCAGCAACCAACACTTCCAGCACCCGAGGGTGCAGGCGGGGATCTTTGTGGTGCCTCATGACACCTACTTACAGTTGTTTACCTGGCTAGACTTCAGAGAAAGCCCCAGAAAAGATTGCTGTGAAGTCTTTCACCTTCACTCACATTCCCCCACTTTTTTCATGGCTAGAAATGACAATTAGGAAGACAGGTGTAAGACTCCCAGATTTGGGACATGAGCAAATGGGGAAGACAAAAAATATCCCTGGCTTGAGCAAATGGATGAATGCTGGTGCAGTTTACTGAGATGGATGAGAAAAAAGCTTGGGGCAGGGCGAAATCAAGATTTTAGTCTTAGAGAAGTTAAGTTTGAGATGTTGGTGTAACATTCAAATGGAGATGTAAATTAGGTAAATGAACATGAAGATGAGCTTAGAGAAGTGTGGGATATTGCTGTAACTTGGGAGTTAGGATATAAATTGGATTGATGGGGCATGCGGGTGGCTCAGTTGGTTGAGCATCCAACTCTTGATTTCAGCTCAGGTCATGATCTCAGGTTCATGGGATCAAGTCCTGTGTCAGACTCTGCGCTGACAGCATGGAGCTTGCTTGGGATTNATCAGGGACACCTGGGTTGCTCAGTAGGTTAAGTGTCCATGTTCGGCTCAGGTCATGATCTCAGGGCCTGTGGGTTCAAGCCCCACATCAGGCTCTGTACTGACAGCTCAGAGCCTGGAGCCTGATTCAGATTCTGTGTCTCTGTTTCTCTCTGTCCCTACCCCACTTGTAGTCTCTCTCTGTGTCTCAAAATAAATAAGTAAACATTGTTTTTACAAAAAGCATATAGGGGCACCTGGGTTGCTCAGTCGGTTAAGTGTCTGACTTCAGCTCAGGTCATGAGTACACAGTTTGTGGGTTTGGACCCCACATTGGGCTTTATGCTGACAGCTCAGAGCCTGGAACCTGCTTCAGAATCTGTGTGTGTGTGNGTTTGTGGGATGAAGTCCTGTGTCAGGCTCTGTGCTGACAGCATGGAGCTTGCTTGGGATTCTCTTTCTCTCTGTCCCTACCCCACTTGTAGTCTCTCTCTGTGTCTCAAAATAAATAAGTAAACATTGTTTTTACAAAAAGCATATAGGGGCACCTGGGTTGCTCAGTCGGTTAAGTGTCTGACTTCAGCTCAGGTCATGAGTACACAGTTTGTGGGTTTGGACCCCACATTGGGCTTTATGCTGACAGCTCAGAGCCTGGAACCTGCTTCAGAATCTGTGTGTGTGTGTCTCTCTCTGCTCCTCCCCCACTCATGCTCTGTCTCTCAAAAATAAGTAAATGTTAAAAAAAATTTTAAAGGATATAAATTGGCTTGAAAGCCATATGAATGAATGAGGTCACTTAAGGAGAGAAGTGTAGAAAGAGAAGTGAAAACCTAGAGCTGAGCCTTCAGGAAACCTTCAACATTTAGTGCCTGGATAGAGGAGGATGAGGATACAGAGATGGAGTAGTCAGAGGTGCAGGAAGAATACTGTGAGAGTATCGTGTCACAAAATCCACAAGAGAATGTTTTAGAAAATGAAGAAGTGGTCGGCGGTACTAAATACTGTTGGGGTGTGAAGCAAGTCGAGGATAAAGAATTTTCCATCAGATTTAACAACATGGGAGGCCATTGGTGATCTTTGTGAGAGCTATATTAGGAGAGTTATGGGGACAGAGGGCCAGATTGGAGTGGGTTGAGGAATGAGTGGAAAGTGAGGAAATAGAGGCAGTGCGTATAGAAAACTCAAGAAGTTGGCTGTGATAAGCAAGAGGAAAGAGATATAGGGCAGTTAGCTGAAAGGGTTTGTGATTTTGAGGGATTGTGTTGTCTGCTGGTTTGTTTGCTTTTCGATATTTTCTGTTGAGTTTTTTTTCTCCTTTTATCTTGCTTTTAGATATTTTAATAGAGATCTAACATCTCGACAGCAAAGCACAAATCAGGTGTACAGCTTGATGAATTTCCATAGTTTGAATACAACCATGTCAACAGCATCCAGATCAAAAAAAAGAGGACAAGTAAAGGCTACATACTGTATGATTCCAACTATATGGCATTCTGGAAAAGGCAAAGCAATGAAGATTGTATTAGTCAGTGGACACCAGGGGCTAGTGGGGAGGGAGGGATGAATAGGGGAAGCACAGAGGATTTTTAGGGCAATGAAGCTCCTCTGTTTGATACTAACATGATGGATACATGTCATCACACTTTTGTCCAGACCCATAGAATGTACAACAACGAAAGTGAATTCTAATGTAAAGGACTCTGGATGATTATGACTGTGTAGGCTCATTGATTGTAACAAATGTTTATCAGTATGCTGGAGAATGTTGATAACGGGAGAGGCTATGCATGTGTAGGAACAGAGGGTATATAGGAAATCTCTGTACTTCCTGCTCATTACCGCTGTGAACAGGGGCACCTAGGTGGCTCAGTTGGTTAAGCGTCCGACTTTGGCTTAGGTCATAATCCCACGGATCGAGGGTTCGAGCCCCGGGGTCGGGCTCTGTGCTTACAGCCAGCTCAGAGCCTGGAGACTGTCTTCAGATTCTGTGTCTCCCTCTCTCTCTGACCCTCCCCTGCTCACGCTGTTTTTCTCTCTCAGAAATAAATAAGACATTTAAAAAAAATGTTTAATACCGCTGTGAATAAAAAGCTGCTCTAAAAACTGAAGTATATATATTTTTTTTAAAAGAGAGAGAACACCTTAGAAGTCCCCTTGTGACCTATTTCAGTAACTAGCCCCTGCAAAGGTAACCATTACCTTAACATCTAACACCATGGAGTAATTTTCCCTATTTTTGAACTGTAATGGAGTCATCCAACGTGTACTCTTTCGTGTCTGGTTTTTATTACTTCACATCACTTGTGAAATACATCTGTATTATTGCGTGTAGTAGCAGTGCATTTAGTCTTATTGCAGTATATTATTGCATTGTGTTAATTTATCCATTCTACTGCTGAAGGGCATTAAGGTAGTTTCCAGTTTGGAGCCATTACAAATAGTGTATTTATTTTTTTTTTTTAGTACTTAAACCATCGTTAAGGTAATTATAAATCACATTTCAGTTTTTTTATAAATCACTTTTCAAAAAGCACTCAAACAGTTTAACATACAACTTTGTAAAAATAATACACAAATCTTTAAAAAAAAAAAAAAGCTTAAGAAAA
>NW_027532421.1:8947-12258 GCF_008692635.1 Crocuta crocuta | reverse complement strand
GAAGAGTTCACATCATAAATATTAGAGCAATTTATTAAGATTTTAAATATTTGGGGCGCTTGGATGGCTCAGCCAGTTAAATGACCAACTCTTGCTTTCAGCTTGGGTCATGCATGACCTCACAATTCATAAGATCAAGCCCTGCATCCGGCTCTGCAGTCAGTGAGGAACCTGCTTGGTATTCTTTCTCCCTGTCTCTCTGCCCCTCCCCTACTCGTTCTCTTTCTCTCTCTCTATCTAAATAAGTAAGTATGTATGTAAATAAATAAATAGATAGATAGATAAACTTTTTAAAAAGATTCTAAATATTCATAAAATATTTCGCATTATATGCTCCTGGATTGAAAGGTACAATGAGAAAGTTGCTCCAAAACTGATACCCTGTGCCAGTCTCCAAATAACTTTCCTTCTCCAAGTAATCCATAAGCCCATTTAGGTCCACATTCCTTAAATGTTTGCTTTAAAATAAGCCAGCAGTTAAGTACTAGACAGAAACTTTTTTTTTCCAGGACATATGTGGATAGGCAACAAGTCAAATTCAAGCTTTCTATTTTTAAAACTTTTTCTTCTTGAGGTAAAATTCGCATAATATAAAATTAACCATTTTAAAGTGAACAATTCAGTAGCATTTGGTATGATCACAATGTTGTGCAACAACCACCTCTATTTTGTTCCAAACCATTTTTATCACCCCAAAAGGAAACCCTGTGCATGTTAAGCAGATGCTCTCCATTCTTCCTTCCCTCTGTCTTTGCCCTTGACAGCCACTAACCTGCCTTTATCCTCTACAGATTTATTCTGGATATTTCATATACATTCTGGACATTTCTTATAACTGGAATCATGCAATATGTCACCTTTTAGTTTTGGCCTCTTTTCACTGAGAAGAGCATTTTTGAGGGTCATGCACATGTTGTAGCATGTATGACTACCTCATTCTTTTTCATGCCTTGTATAATATTCCATTGTATGTATATACCACAATCTGTCCGTGCATTCATTGATGGACATTTGGGTTCTTACCACCTTTTGGCTATTGTAAATAGTACTCTTATAAACATGAGTGCTCATGTATTTGTTTGTTACTTGTTTTTCAGTTCTTTTGTACATATACCTAGAAATGAAATTGTTGGGTCATATGGTGATTCTACATTTACTTTTTTGAGAAACCACCAACTTGTTTTGCTCACTGGCTGAGCCCTTTTCCATTCCCACTAGCAATGTATGAGACTTCCAATCTCCCCACATCTTCACCAACATTCATTCTGTTCTTTTTTTTTTTCTTTTTGTTTCCTTTTTCTTTTCTTTTTTTGTAATAGCTATACCAGTGAATGTGAAGTGATACTTCATTGCCTCATTGTGGCTTTGATTTGCATTTCTGTAATGATGGGCTTGTTGCCTATTTGTATATCTTCTTTGGATAATGTCTATTCTAATTCATTGTCCATTTTTTAATTGGGTTGTTTGTCTTTTAGTGTTGGGTTGTAAGAGTTCTTCAGATGTTCTAGACACTAGTACCTTATTAGATACATGATCTACAAATATTTTCTTCCATTCTGTAGGTTTTCTTTTCACTTTCTTAGTCACATCCTTTGATGCAATTGAGAAGATCATGAGTTTATTTTTCTTCCTTCTTTTAATGTAGTATTTTACATTGATTGATTTCCTTATGTTGAACCACCCTTGCATTGTTAGGATAAATCTCACTTGGTCATAGTGTTTTATCTTTTTAATACGCCGCTGGATTCTGTTTGCTAGTATTTTGTTGAGGATTTTTTTTTTTTTTTGAGAGGGAGAGAAAGAGCAAGCATGAGCAGGAGAGAGAGGCAGAGGAAGGGAGAGAGAGAGAGAATCTCAAGCAGGCATTACTCTTAGCACAGAGCCCAACACAGGGCTTGGTCTCCTGACTGTGAGATCATGCCCTGAGCCAAAATCAAGTCAAATGCTTAACCAACTGAACCACCCAGGCGCGCCAAGGACTGTTTTTAATCCAAAATGTGTTTATTGGGATAGTTTCCCACTAATCTTGATTCAGGGTGCTTCTAGTGCTACTTCCACCTGAAGGAGCATCTTTCTGTAAGCCTTGCTTTCCCTCCTGTAGGCTGGCAAAGGGCAGTGGAGCAGCCAAGACACAAAACTACTGTTCGTGCGTGGCTAAAGATGGGGGTGATTTTGTAACATCCTGGGCACTTCACATCCATGAAGTAGGAGTTGTGGCTCTGCGCCAGGTGCTTCTTCTTGTGCTTCCTCTTCTCCTCTTTTGTGGACTGGTGAAGGAGGTCCTTTACAAGAGGCATGGTGTCGTGAGGAGGTTGTCACCACCGGAAAGCTTGTTGAGGATTTTTGCAGTATATCCAAAAGGGATGTTAGTCTATAACAAACATTCTATTTTGAAGAGAAAAAGAAAAGAAAAAAAAAATGTATCACTACACTTTGCTCAAGCAAAATAAGGAAAAAGGAAAAAAAAAATCACACCCCAGTAATTATCACTTTGAATGGTATCTTGTTAATTGGTGATCCATCTTGCAGGGAAATTTCCGTCAACAGGGACCCTGCCTAATCTATCCAACAGGGTTAAAAACACCCAAATCTTAAGCTCATTAAGTCACCTTAGAGATGAGGAAACAGTGCCACAGAAGTTAAACGATTTGTGTGTGGTGACACTTCTGGCAAGCTGGAGTTGGCACTTTTTATTTTGTCACCATTCGCCTGAAGCACTTTGCACTTCACCGCTCTATTCTTTACTACCAATCTCTGAGACTTCAGCTTTCTTCCTAAAACCCCACACCACAAAAATTTTCCCTTGCATCTAACGAAAATGATGTTCTGCAATTTAAGACAATTACTCCCCGCTATTTTCTTCGGTGAGACTAGAAAACAGCCCGTCAGTATTTTATCACAAAAGCCGTTCACCTACTTGAAGTACAACAAGCCATGGTGCCCAAGTTCTTTGACATTTTCTTTGTTAGTATTATTTCCCAAGCTTTTGATGCTACTCTGTCCTGGACCGAGTACATGTTTTCTACATCTCACAAGGCTACAAAATCCAAAATACAGCCTACTGTCCTAATAGAGGGGTATTCACAGGATGAAGCAACTGTTGATTGTGAAGGTGGATATAATATTTTAAAGTTTGAAAAGTGACAGAAATATTAAACGTCTTTGAAATGTTCAGGCTGTAATGTTCAAATTAAGAGTAATGTTGAGAGACAAGGAAGTAAAAACATGAAAAATAATGATATAATTCACATGTATGAGTCAATCGTATTTAGTAGGTGGGTGGAACTAGAAATAGGTGGAAATACAGTGGT
>NW_027532421.1:5944-8892 GCF_008692635.1 Crocuta crocuta | reverse complement strand
AGGTGGAAATAGGGAAGTGAAAACTAGGGAGAAAAACCAGAATTAAAAAGCCAGGGTCAATTTAAAGGTCAAATGAACTATAAGCGAATCAATTTGGAGTCATGCAAAGTAATTGACACAATGATGGGCCATATATCAGGCTGAATATGACATGCTGCTTCCAGTATCGTTAGAAGGAGGTGATGAAGGGCCCAACATTTTAGTATTTTTCAGTGGTAATTTCAAGCTTTGTAGCTCCAGCTTTTTGACAGTAACACTCTAGTTCTATTGTTTTTTTTGTCCTTTTGAACTTTTCCCACTTTTCCCTGCTTTCGGTGGTTCTTTCTCCTTCTTATTTTTTTCCCTCTGGCTGGTAAATGTCACNATATCTCCTTCTCACTTCCCCTTTCAAGACCATAGGGGCAGTAGTAGCCATGTACATATCTTTTGGTAAATATATATGCACTTCTATTGGGTATATGCTTAGAAATGGCATTGCTGAGTCACAGAGAATACATATACAGTTACCTTTAGAAGATGCTGCCAAAGGCGGTTTAGATTGTGGGATTAAGCCCCGTGTCGGGCTCTGCACTAACAGTGCAGAACCCGCTCGGGATTCTCTTCCCCTCTCTCTCTGCCCCTCCCCTCCTTGTGCTCTCTCCTTCTCTCTCCCGCTCTCTCAATAGAGTCTCTCTTTCTCTCTCTCTGTCTGAAAATGTCAATAGAGTCTCTCTTTCTCTCTCTCTGTCTGAAAATGAAATAAACTTAAAAAAAAGACGATGCTCCAAAGAGTTTGACAAATGTTTGTACCAGTGTACATACTCCCACCAGTGATGAATGATGATTCAAGTTTCTCTTCATCCTCACCAACAGCTTTGTCTTTTTTCTTTCATTTTAGCCATTCTGGTGAAATTATAATGGTATCTTATTGTGGTTGCTTGTTGTGGTTATTTGTATCTTTCTTTTAATTATTTTGAAATGATTGTAGACTTATGAAAAAGTTACCAAAAAATATTACAGAGAAATCGGTACACCCCTCACCTAACTTCCCCTAATGTTAACATATTATATGCCCATAGTGCAACTATAGAAACCAGGAAATTAACATTGATACATTATTATTAACTAATTTACACACCTTATTTAAATTTTGCCAGTTGGCTCACTGCTGACCTTTTTCTGGTCCTGGATCCAGCTGTATTTAAGTATCATGTCTCCTTAGTCTCCTCCAGTCCATGACAGTTCCTCAGTCTTTGTTTTTCATGACTGTGGGAAGTTGAATAAAACCCCCCAAAGATGTCCATGTTCTTATCTCTAGAATCTGCGAATGTTATCATGTAGGTCAAAAGGGATTTTGCAGGTGTGATTTCATTAAGGGTCTTGAGATGAGGTGTTTACCCTGCACTAGCCAAGTGGGCCCAGTGTAATCACAAAGGTCCTGATAAGGGGGAGGCAGGCAGGAGATCAGAGTCAGAGTAGGAGATGTGACGACATAAGTAAAATGGTGGAGCAACATAAGAAGGGGTCACTAACCAAGGAATGCTGGGCAGCTTCAAGAAGCTGAAAAGGCAAGGAAACAGATTCTTCTCTAGAGCCTCCAGAAGGAGCACAGCCCTGCTGACACCTTGACTTTAGACTTCTGACCTCTAGAAATATAAGGACATAGAAGTGTTTGGTTTTAAGGCACTAAGTTTATGATCATTTGTTACAGCAGCAATAAGAAACTAATACAATAAACATAACATTTTTAGAGGGTACTTGTCTCCTGGATGTTCCTAATTTGGGTTTGTCTGAGGTTTTCTCATGATTATATTAAAGTTAAGCTTTTTTTCACACAAGAATACCATAGGGGTGATGTTGTATCCTTCTCTGTGTGTGATGTCAGGAGGTACTTGATATCAATGTGCCCCATTCTAGTGATAGTAACCTTGATCACTTGGATGAGGTAGTGTCTGCTAGGCTTTTTCCACTAGAAATTTTTTATTTGCCCTTTGATAAACCTTTGAAGGGAGATACTTTGAGGCTATGCTAATATACTGTTTCTCCTTAAACTTTGGGCCACTATTTTTAGCATCTATCAATGTTTCTTGCATGCAATAAATATTACTGTGATATGTGCCTAATAATGGTTATCAATTTCTATTATTACTTCTACACATCTATTAATTGGAATTCTTCTGTAAGAAAGAGCTATCCCCTCCCCTGACATTTTGTTTATTCTTATATATATAATACACACACACACACACATTAGCATGGACACATATATACCTATTTTATTCTATGGGTTATAATCCATTGCTATCATTATTTACCTTGATGTTCAAATTGCCCCAGATTGGCCGCAAAGAGTTCCAACTTTATAGAAGGTGACCACTCTATAGGGGCACCTGGGTGGCTCAGTCAGTTAAACATCCAACTCTTGGTTTCAGCTCAGGTCATGATCTCATTACTTGTGAGTTTGAGCCCTGCATCAGGCTCTGTGCTGACAGCAAGGAGCTGGCTTGGGATTCTCTGTCTCACTCTCTTTCTGCCCTTCCCCCGCTCACACACTCTCTCTGCCTCAAAATTAAATAAACATTTAAAAAAAAAAGAAATTGAACACTACAAGATATTTTCCAAGTTTTCTTTTGAAAGGTTTATTATTTTACCTTTCACATTTATATCTGCAATCCATATGGAATTCATTTTTGTGCATGGTAAGAAAAAAGGGTCAACATACATTTTCCCCTGAATGGATGATCAAGTGATTTAACACCATCTTTTGAAAAACTGTCCTTTCCCCAGATTGAACTGCAATGTCATTAATGATGTAAAACTGGTGACTGTAAGTGTGAAGTTGTTTTTACGTTCTCTATACAGATCCATTGGTCTATTTATCCCTGTGTCAATACTACATTATTTCAATAATTGTAGCTAGATACAGTTTAATTTCTGGTATTATGATTTGTTTTCTTTTTCGTTAAGAT
>NW_027532421.1:4473-5905 GCF_008692635.1 Crocuta crocuta | reverse complement strand
TAAGATTGCCTTGCCTATTCTTGGCCCTTTTTATTTCCTTATAAACTTTATAATTGGCATGTCAATTTCCACAAATGAAAATAACCTGCTGGGATATGCTTGGGATTATCTTGAATCTGTAGATCAAATTAGCAAGAACTGAAATCTTGTAAAATATGGAGACTTACAATCCATTTACAATCTACCTATTTATTTAGGTCTTATTTACTTCCTCTCAAACATGTTTTTGAACTTTCTATTTAGAGGCCTTGAATAATTTTCCCAGTTTCACTCTTTGGTATTGAATGTTTTTCAAGCAATTGTAAATGGTTTAGGTTTTGTTTTTGTTTTGTGGCCTGCTTTTAGCTTTTAATAAACCCATTAGTGAATACAGACTTTTAAAATACTTCTTCCCATAATGGCAAATAGAAGAAAATTGAAAGAGGAGAGTGATTCACAATTATTAGATGAATCAGAATGTGAATATAATGAGAAAGATGACAGCACTCCAGCCTCAGATGATGGCAGGGAAACTGATTGTGTAAGTGAAATTTCAGACTATGAGTCTTCAGCTGAAGATCTACACCCTAGATGAATTTTCTCAGACTCAAAAATTGTCAAGTGAATAATATATTTCTAAAGACAAAAAAGGGGGGCACCTGGGTGGTTCAGTAGGTTAAGTGTCCAACATGGGCTCAGGTTATGATCTCATAGTTCGTGAGTTTGAGCCCTGCATGGGGGCTCTGTGCTGACAGCTCAGAGCCTGGAGCCTGCTTAGGATTCTGTGCGTGTGTGTGTCTCTCTCTCTGCACCCCCACCCCTGCTCATGCTCTGTCCCCCTCTCTCTCTCCAAAATAAACATTAAAAAACTTTTTTAAAGACAAAAGGGAATGACAAAAAAATACCCAAAACAAAATAAAACAAAAGACACACACAAAAAGGAACGACAGTCTTTTAACAGGAAGTACTTTATTATGCAACATTCCATGACATGGACCTGAACCATCCCTTTTGGCTGAGATCATGTGACCACGTTCTATCTCATTTATGATGTTTCTGTCCCCAAACTTACTTGATACAAAATTACATGTTACATTTAAATCCTTCTTAAATGTTTTCTTAAAGTTATTATTTACTATGCCATTATGCTTACTTCTGTAAATTATTTGTAAGAGAACTTAAAAATACAATGATTGAAAACAGCACATTTGGTTTGGATGGTAAGTGGGATGACTATTTTTGCTGATACACTAAGGGTTATNGAGGTGTCCAATGAAATTACCATTTTTAATGTTTTTTGCATATGTCTATCATTAGATACAAATTTAAGTCAATTTGTTTTATGTTATTATTTATTTTTAAGAAATTTTGGAATACAATTTCTATTTTGGACTAAATTTAGATTTACTGAAAAGTTGCAGAGACATTACAGAGAGTTCTTAGATAGCCCTTT
>NW_027532421.1:1630-4463 GCF_008692635.1 Crocuta crocuta | reverse complement strand
TAGCCCTTTACAATTTGTTCTATTGTTTACATCTTATATTTCTGTGGCACTTTTGTCAGATCTAAGAAACTGTCATTGGTACATTACTATTAACTGAATTCCAGACCTTATTTGGATTTTACTAGCTTTTCCATTCATGTCCTCTTTCTATTCTAAGATCCAATCCAGAGTAATTGTATAGTTTTTAAATTTTCACTCTCAGGTTATTTATTCTGGTATATAGAAGTACAATTGATTTTTGTATGCTGACCTCATTAACAGTGCCCTTGCTATATTCACTCATCCTCATAGTTTGTTTTATATTTTAAGTTTAACTTTTAAAATTTACTAATTTATTATTATTTTGAGTTTTTTTGATAACCAGGCCTATTACCTGAAAATAGTGATGTTTTTTTAATTAACTTCATTGAACTATAATTTACACATAATAAAACACACCCTTTTAGAGTGTACAGTTGATTAGTTTTGACAAATGTATACAACTGTGTTCCTTCTCAATTAATCTCCACTGCCTATCCTAGCCTCAGGCAATCACTATAGATTAGATTTGTCTTTCTAGAGTTTTGTATAAATGGAATCATGTAATATGTACTATGTTGTGCCTGGCTTCTTTCACTTGGCATAATGATTTTGAGATTCATATATGTTTTAGGGTCTCAGTAGTTCATTTCTTTTTTTTAAGGTTTATTTATTTATTTTGAGAGAAATAGAAAGAGAGAGAAAGGGAGAGCATGAGTGGGGGAGGGGGAGAGAGGGGGAGAGAGAGAATCCCAAGCAGGCTTTGCACTGTCAGTCCAGAGCC
The DNA here is from genome assembly GCF_008692635.1 of Crocuta crocuta. Taxonomy (NCBI): domain Eukaryota; kingdom Metazoa; phylum Chordata; class Mammalia; order Carnivora; family Hyaenidae; genus Crocuta; species Crocuta crocuta. Next base: position 3,661 of record NW_027532421.1, on the reverse strand, counting down.
CTATGCAGGGCTAGATCTTATGAACTGTAAGATCATGACCTGAGCCAAAATCAAGAGTTGGATACTTAACCGGCTGAGCCATCTGGATGCCCCAGTAGTTTAGTTTCTTTCTTTCTTTCTTTCTTTCTTTCTTTCTTTCTTTCTTTCTTTCTTTCTTTTCTTTCTTTCTTTCTTTCTTTCTAATAGATGCTTATTTACATTTGAGAGGCAGAGAGAGAGAGAGAAAGAGAGAGAGAGAGAGGGAGAGAGAGAACATGAGCAGGGGAGGGACAGAGGAGACAGAGGATCCAAAGCAGGCTCAGCTCTGATAGCAGAGAGCCGGATGTGGAGTTTGAACTCACCAACCTCGAGATCATTACCTGAGCTGAAGTCCGACACTCAACTGAAGGGGGGTGATGGGCATGGAGGAGGGCACTTGTGGGAATGAGCGCTGGGTGTTATATGGAAACCAACTTGACAATAAAATATTTTTTAAAAATATTTTAAAACTTTCTAAAGATGTAATTGAAATACACAAAACTACCAAATTTAGAGTATGAAATTCACTCAATTTTGACATATATGTATACTTGTAAAACAATTACCATAGTGAAGATAACAAATGTTTCCATGATCCCCCCGCCAAAAGTTTCCTTGTGCCTATTTGCAATCCATTCCTCCCTCCACCCTCATCTCCAGGTCTGTACTGATCTGCTTTCTGTCACTGCATCTTAATTTGCATTTTCTATAGTTTTGGACTCATGGACTCATTCAATACATACTTGTTTTGGCCTGGATTTTTTTCACTCAGCATAGTGATTTTGAGATTCATCTATGTAAATGAATATACCAATGACTTGTTCCTTTTAATTAATGAGTAGTATTCTGTTATATGAATTTACCACAATTTGTTTCTCCCTTCATCAAATGATGAACATTTGGAGAGTGTCCATTTGGGGGCTTTTACAAATAAAGCTGCTATGAATATTTGTGTACAAGTCTTCATATAGACGTAGGCTTCCATTTCTCTTGGGTAAATACCTAGAACTGAAATAGCTAGGCCATTTAGCCAGTGAAAGTTTACTTTTTCATAAATTTCTGAACTGTTTTCCAAATTGGTTGTACTATTTTATATTGCCATTAGCACTGTATGAGAGCTCTAATCTCTCTCCACATTCTCATAAACACTTGATATGGTCAATATTTTAAACTTCAGCCATTCTGCTGGATGAATAGTGGTTTTAATGTACGACTCTCTGATGACTGATGACATAAACTATCTTCTAATGTGTTTCTTTACTATTCACATATCTTTTCTGTGAAGTGTCTGTTCAAATCCTTTGCCCTTTTTAAAAATTGGGTTGTCTTCTTACTGTTGAGTTGTGTTTCTATATTCTGTAAACAAGTCCTTTATCTGATTTATGTATTGTGAATATTTTCTCCCAGTTTGTGGCTTATCTTTTCATTTTCTTTTTTTTTCTTTTCTTTTCTTTTCTTTCTTTCTTTCTTTCTTTCTTTCTTTCTTTCTTTCTTTCTTTCTTTCTTTCTTTCTTTCTTTCTTTCTTTTGAGAGACAGAGGTGGATGGGAAGGGGCAGAGGGACAGGGAGAGAGAGAATCTTTTCTTTTTAATAGTTTATTGTCAAGTTGGTTTCCATATAACACCCAGTGCTCATCCCCACAAATGCCCTTCTCCATGCCCATCACCCCCCTCCCACTCTCCCCACCCCATCTGCCCTCAGTTTCTTCTCAGTATCCAAGAGTCTCTCATGGTAGGGAGAGAGAGAATCTTAAGCAGGCTCCATCTCCAGAGCCAAGCCCAATGGGGGACTTGATCTCACAACCATGAGATCATGACCTGGGCCTAAATCAAAAGGCAGACATTCAACCAAATGAACCACCCAGGCACCCCTTGTCTTTTCATTTTCTTAATGATGTCTTTGAAGAGAAAAAAAAATTTTAATTTTGATGAAGACCAATGTATTAATTTTTCTTTTATGGTTTGTGTTTTTGTGTTCTAAGAGGCTCTTGTCTTCCTCAACATTATATGTTCT
>NW_027532421.1:344-1409 GCF_008692635.1 Crocuta crocuta | reverse complement strand
GCATTGCTTTGGTAACTTTGTCAAAAATAAGTTTTATATATATAATTTATATATGTTGAATTTATATATATTACATTTTGCATCAATGGAATATATATGTTTGTGTGTATATGTATGCTTTTATGTCAACTGATCTGTATAGCTATTCTTACATCAATACCACNATTTATTTTGAATCCTGCAACCTTGCCAAATTCACTTATTTCTCAACATGTTAGAGTTAAATGACCCAAAAGAAAAGGAATATTTTAATAATAGAGAACAAAAAAAAAGAGTTTTGCTCTTTAAAACACTACACACACAAGGGCGCCTAGGTGGCTCATTCAGTTGAGCATCTGACTTTTGATTTTGGCTCAGGTCATGATTCCAGGGTTGTAGGATTGAGCTCTGTGTCAGTCTCCATGCTGAGCATGGAACCTGCTTAAGATTCTCTCTCTCTCTCTCTCTCTCTCTCTCTCCCTCTGCCTCTCTCCCCTGCTCGCACTCTTTCTCAAACACACACACACACACACACACACACACACACACACACACACACAGAGACTTCCTATCTTCTATACTTCCAATAGAGCTACCTCACAATCATGGTTTAAATTGATACTTATTATTTACATTATTGTGACTATGTCAATATCTTTCACTGCGGAGCCAAGTAGTATGCTATGATTATATTTCCTTTTTTCTACATCCCTTTTTCTCCATAGTGTGAGTTTGTCCTTTTTAAAATTTTGTTGGTTTTCTATGTCTATTATCCATATTTTTAAAATTTCTCTTTCCCAAGAATATTGTTTTTTACATTGTTGAAGACATCTGGGATTCCATAAGTTCCTTTTTTTTTTCATGTTTATTTGAGAGAGAGAAAGAGAAGAAGGAACAGAGAGGGAGGGAGAGAGAGAAACCCAAGCAGGCTTTGCACTGTCAGCATAGAGCCCAGTGTGGGGCTAGATCGCATGAACTGTGAGATCATGACCTAAGCTGAAATCAAGAGTCAGACACTTAACCAACTGAGCCACCCAGATGGCTCCAGTTCCATTTTTTTTTTTTATGGAGACATTTGTCTTGCAG
>NW_027532421.1:0-327 GCF_008692635.1 Crocuta crocuta | reverse complement strand
CTCCAATTTGGACTGATTGCCCTCTAGGCCTGCTGCACAGTTCTTATCTCAGTGCTTCCTTTCATTCTCCTTCTATGATGAGGCTTAATTCCTGGATCCCAAATGTTCATGCCTCCTGAAGGCCTTCGTCCAGTCACTTCCTGAGAGAGGGTACACCAGAATTAAGTTTTCTAAGACTTGGCAGGACTGAAAAATTTTTTATTCTACTCCAAATCTTGATTAATAGCTTTCTTGGATATAAAATTCTTTTTAATTTTTTAAAAGTATTTACTATTTATTATCTTTTTCTTTCATAGTATATTGTCAAGTTGGTTTCCATATAACACC
>NW_027532420.1:3394130-3449871 GCF_008692635.1 Crocuta crocuta | reverse complement strand
CAGAGCCTGACACAGTGCTTGAACTCATGAATGGTGAGATCATGAAGTGAGCAGAAGTTGGACGCTTAACGAATTGAACCACCAAGGTTCCCCGAGTTGGACTTCTTAATATGTTTACTCATGGCTCCTGGAGGACAATGAAACTGTCAGTTCTCTTAAAACCCAGGACAGAAATCCTTATAGTATCACTTTTTTAAAAAGTTTTTTAAATTTTAATTCCAGTTAGTTAACATACAGTGTTATATTAATTTCAGTTGTATAATAAAGTAATTCAACACCACCATACATCATCCTGTGCTCATCACAGCAAGTGACTCCTTAATTTCCATTACCTATTTAATCTATCTTCCCATACCCCTCCCCTCTGGTAACCATCAATTTGCTCTCTAAATAATTAAGAGTCTGTTACTTTATTTCTCTCTCTCTCTTTCTCTCTCTTACTTTTTCCTTTTGCTAGTTTGTTTTGTGTCTTAAATTCCATGAGTGAAATCATATGATATTTGTCTTTCTCAAGCTTATTTTGCTTAGCACTAAACTCTCTAGCTCCATTCATGTTATTGGAAATGGTGTTGCCTCACTTCTGCCAGTTCCCAATGGTCAAGCAAGTCACCTTGAACAGAATGGGGTGCAATTCCACTCCTCCTACTGCATGGCAGTAAAGCATTTGAAAATATCTTCAATCCACTATCCTTGGAAAAAATACTGATTAGCTCTGTTTCCATCTTGGTCATACCCTCACATGTACAGGAAATAAGTAATTCACTAATAGATACAAAAGAAAGGGAAATAAAAAACATGTCATGTAGGAAAAGTTAAAAAAAAATAAAGCATCCTCCATAAATAGAGTGACTCAAATTATTATCTCACAATCAATCTCCCCAAAGAATTTAGTAAATATATAGTGAGTTATTTGTCTATGGGCTTTCCGAAAATATTACTAAAATAACATTTATTTTTTCTTTTCTACTCTGACAGTCCGTGTAATAATATGGTCTAAAATTGAAAAGAAAAATGAAATAAGGCTTCTCCCCTCATGTTAACATAAAAAACCAAAGTAATTAATTTTGGCTATGCATTTGTCTATTTTTTTTTAGAAAGAAACAAAATTTTCACTGAGTTTTTGCAATATGCTTTTAAATTAAAGGCAGTAGTGACATATTTGATTAGAAGTTCATGGATACACATGACTGACCAACCAATGAAAACTGTTTCATAATAACTAAGAATTAATGAGAAAGAAATGGAAATACAATAGTTATGAAGAAAGTGGCACTGTGGAGTTGACATTTATAATGGATTAGCTGTTAATTTTTCCTCTTCTATATGTTGCTCTAATAAGATTTGTCAGAATACTGTACAATTTATCTTCCTGCACATTTCTCCTACAAATGATGGATCACTGCATATTATAAGCCAAATTTTCAAACGAAATGAAGAAGAGACTTGCTTCTAGCAAGAGATGCATAAGAAATAATGGCATTTGTATGATTATAACCATGACACCTATACCCTACTCTTTTTTCAAAAATATTTATATAATCACGGCTAGATTACCGGTTAAATTATAATAGAATTTTTAGGGAGTGGGGAGTTGGTAGTTCGTGTGCAAAGCAGATACTGTTTCTACCTCTTTCTCTTTAATTTTCTCATCATCTTTCTTCTATTTACTTTTCTTTGCATCTTGGTTGCTCACTGACAGGCCTCTCTAGGTCTCTCTCTCTCACCAGTATCTCTGAGCCCCTTTCATTATCTGTTTCTGTATCACCGTCTCTGTCTCTATTTTTCTCTGCTTCTCTTATTACTTTGGTCTAATTAGAATAAAACAAAAGAGATTCTAAAACATCTTAAAAACAGAATATACTCAGTAGATTTCTGCTGTGTCTATGTCCGTGTAGAAGGCAGTCCAAGAAAAACAAAGTCTGTGGTTCTGCAGTTCATGAGGCTAAAGCCAAATGGACCAGACACATGTCTCCAGTTTCAGTACCTCAAGACCAATATGTTTTTGGCCCTGGCTCAGTTGGTGTCACCAAAATTTATAATCTGACCTGTTATTGTCTCTGGGATTAGATATTTATCCCCTCTCCTCCCCTTTTCTTTATTCCTCCCCAAATAAACACGCAATCTTGACTACCTGTTAAGAAATAGCATTATCTCTCTACTTATGAAATAATCCATTTACTTTTTTGTAAAAAACGTATATGGGAAAAAAAGGACAAGTTTTAAACTGGCATAAGCACATCATGTCCAGGTTTCTATAAAAACTACTTGAAATTTTAATATTAACTAAAATTTGCTCTTTACTTTTTTATTTTAAAAAATGTTTTCTTAAAGACTACTTTTGAGAGAGAGAGAGACAGAGCACAAACAGGGTAGGAACACAGGGTGAGGGAGACACAGAATCTGAAGCAGGCTTCAGGCTCTGAGATGTCAGCACAGAGCCTGATGCAGGCCTTGAACCCACGAATTTTGAAATCATGGCCTGAGCTGAAGTTAGACGTGTAAACAACTGAGCCATCCAGGCGCCCTTAAAATTTGCTCTTTAGACCTGGGTTTAGAATCCTTATAGAACTATTTGTGTTTTGTTATACAACTTCACTAGGAAAACTCCCAAATGGTAAACACTGATTTAGAAAACTTAATGTTATCAATTATTTATCTAAGATGTTAACACAGTGGACTTTATACATACATATAGTATTTCCCACTTTCTTCAATTTATATATTATATTTAAAGATACATATATGAATAATAAAAGAGGCTTTATATTAGTCCAAATAAATTAAAATGGAAAAGAAAGTTTATATCAGCCTTTAAATTTAGTCCTACTCTAAGTTAAAATTGTTTCTAAAAATAAAATAATAAAATGGCTTCTATTTTACAAAATTGAAATTAATAATTCTTGTAATTTGTAAACTTTATTATTGATAAACATGGTTACACATTAAAGGATTAGGTGAGAATAATTATTTCCTTTAAAACTCTCATATTCACCATGTACATAACTTTTAAAGAAGTGAGGTTATAGCATAACATATTTATACCATTTGTTTCAGAGAAGTCTCAAGGTACATTATCATCAAAGAAAATAAATTGCACAATGCATAGATGAAGTCAAGAATAAGGACAAATGGGTGTAATACTAGATAAAGTCTTTCCAACATATGTATTTGGTTTGTGTGGATTTTGCCAAAGGGCAAAAATGTTTTCATAATGTCCAGAGGAGAAAACAAACCTAACATTTAAAAACAGGTTATGTATTCTTGGTATTGAAACCAGAAAATTGCAGTAAGTTTTATTTTAAGACCTTTAGTTTATTAAGGAGATGAAGTTCATGGTGCTGTTTATTATACTATTCCTGATACAGACCCTCCCAAATCCCCTTCAGTAGACAGTTCACACAGCGCATCCAATAGATACATTGAAAGTTTGTGCCTCTCATGTTGACGGAGTCTAGGTATAGAAATAGTGAATTTAGAATGCTGTCCTTACATATTGAAAGATAAAACTCCATTAATCCTTTTCTTCCCAGAAAAAGGCACAAATGTCAACCTCACAAGATTTTGCAAACACATTTGGGGTGTTCTGTTTCACCTGAAGCACAGGTTGAATAATCATGACGAAGAGCAATGGGCTCCTGATGAGTTTGATTATCAAAGTCACCTAGGAGCATTTTTTGAAATACAAATTCCTCATCTGTTATCCAAGATACAGTACATTAGAACTGGGGAGGCTGGAGGTGGAGATGGAGGCTAATATTTCTATTTTTAGAACATACCCAAGTAAATATCATGGCCAGTGAGAATCTAGAACGACTAAGGAAGACACAGCTGCCATTATATAGGCCATCTCCCACATTACAAAATAGACTAGGCCCAGACAAAATGATAAGAACTAGAAAACAAAAGGTAATACATGGAAGCATTAATAAAGAAAACAATACATCACTTTTATTTATATCTCTTAATGTATGCTGCATAGCGTGTTAGTTCTTAGTATATGTTACATCGTTAAGTTTCTCAGCTACACATAAATAGGTACTGTTATTGCCATCATCCCCAAAACATTTCATATGACAAATGAAAAGTTTAGAGAAGCTAAATAAGTTGCTCAGAGCAAGTAAAGGGCAAAGTGTGATGGAGCACACTTCTCTGGAATGGAGATTTCTATTGGAGCACGGGTGCCCCTGCTTTACTAAAATGTACCTACCTGCAACCAGGTGATGGTAAGATTACCAGTAAGGCTGATTACCTCTAATGGTAAATCCAAGGGTGTTTTTTTTTTTTTTAAAGAAACAGACGGTTGGGTGTCTTGGGGCTATGTATATACATTTCTTGACCTGACTTTTCAGAACATTTCCAAACAAAGCCTTACAATATGCCCAGTTCTTTGCAAGAGCTCAAGTGGTATGCAAGACTTCTTCTTTCAGAGGATGAAAATTATGATTCTATTTTGTATAGTCAACTATGGTGTCAGGGTTTTTTTATCTTGATTCTTCTCTGTGGGATAAAGAAATTTACATGTACACATAACGTATATAAGGTCACTAGACAGAAGAAGATCAGTTAAAAAAGAAATGATAAAGACATCTTTATGTATGTTTTTACAAAGGTCACCTAGAATAGAAATCTCTCAATTAATTTTCCACACATACTTCTCTTCATTTCTATTTCTTCCTGAAAAATACTCAATATAGGATTACATCCCCAATCATAGTAGGTAATGTCACACGGCAGCTTTTTGGAACCAGCATACAACTCTGATTGTCAGGGTAATGGAGGATGTCTATACATGAATTATTCAAAGGCTTGTATAATCAGTACAGCATTCAAATTAAACCCCAGAATGTGCAAATTAGGCAATTATTCATAAAAATTATTAACATTTTAATTTTTCAGAGCTCAATGTGACATTTTGCATAGCTTTGCTTAAATATAGCATGGAACACTGCAATTAGAGCTATAGTTTCAGCTCCCATACTTAAGCATTGTATTTTGGATGAGTGCTCAAAAGTCAATAAGTAATACTGCAGAAATAAAAATAATAGTTATAAAAATATTGATGATTCTGCAAATGTGAACACATGTCTGATTAGGTGAACTTGTCAATTATAATCCACAAAATAACTTGAAACTTGAACTTGATAACTTGCCCACCAATGGCCTAATTTTTTTTTTTCCCTTGGAGAATAAACTTCACAATAAGATAGCATCTCACCTTTCACACATACTATAGACAGGCATTCTTGAACATAGTGTATGCAGACCTTCAAATACAAAAAGAACACTTTAATTCACTTTAAAATATCAGAACATCCTATTTTTCAGTGATTTAGCAAAAAAATAATGAGGGGCTGAATTAGGTTAGTATTAATGAAAATGGTGAGGTAGAGTTGTATTTGAGTGCTAGAAATGATTGATTGACGCTGATTTTTCTGGAAGAGGGATATGCTAAGAATAGCAGCAGAATTTCTGTATTATCAAAGGAGGTACATTATAATACAACTGAACAGCTCAGGGAATTTTAAAAAATGAGTAATTTGGGTATATAAAAGTGTGTCCTTGCAAAAGATCAATGAATTTGATTTTGGATAAACTAAGTTCTTGGTGTCTGTGGGAATTTCCTATAGACATGACTCCCTGTGGTGTTAACTCTTGATTAGGCACAGGTATGCAATAGTTATAGTAGATTACTTGTATGGCACTGGATAGAACAACATATAGAAATTGGCACTGTAAGAAAGTAATCATTGCAGAAATCCTCAGAGACTCAATAAATAAGGATGAAGACAGAAAATCCTGTGATATAAAAGAGAAAAATGTTTTCAAGAAGAAGAAGAAGGAATAGGTATGATCTTGATTAAAAAAAAAAAGGTGGGATGGAGAATGAGTGTATTAATTATCTACTTTGTTGTAGAGAAATTACCACAAACTTGGTGGCTGGGTTAAAACTAAAGAAATATATTACCATATAATTCTGTAGATCCCAAATATAATTTGTGTCTTACTTCTTCAAGTTAAGGTACCAGCAGGGCTGTATAAAAGGCTCTGAAAGCTCTGGTGGACAATTTGCGTCCTTGTCTTTTCCAGCTACTAGTGTCCACCTGCACCCCGTCGCTGGTGGCCCCCTTTTCTATCTCCCAGGGTCGTACCCTGTGGCCATTCTCCTGTAGTACCATCTCCCTCTGTCCACAACTGAGAAAGTTTCCTTACTTTAGGAGACCTGTGTGATTAGATTGGGCCCATCCAGTCAATCCTGAATCTCCCCATTACAAGGTCCTGAACTTAACCATACCTATAAAGTAACTCCTGCATTAAAAGTTAGCACGCTTACAGGTTTGGAGTGCAAGGATGTCTTTGTGAGGAGGTCTTTGTCTGTCTCTGACAAATTTCAAGGACTGGGTTAAGAGATGCAAGTTTAAGGACATATTATGGACATAGCATCAAATGCTGCACAGAAGTCAAATACTGGAATGTTACTGATACTTTTTCATCTTTCAGAGATGCCATATTTATCCACTGTCTAGCCCTTCCAACTATGGATACTTTAGCTAAACATACTGTTCTGGATGAAATAAGGGGGTCATTAGTGTGAGAAGAGATACAAACTAGAAGACAAATCTCCAAAAGCAGACTCTGCCAAAGTGCTTAAGGATAACTGTAAAAAGCAAAGCCAATCAAACTAGGAAACACAAAGCAAAACAAAAATGTTAAAACCCAGGTAAAAAAAAATTAAGCAATGTTTTTAATTCTTCCTGAAGTTGTAGACTCTGACCAGTACCACCATGCTGCCTTTAAATGTCTGTGGGGAACCCAGCCCAGCTGCTGTTTCAGTCACAGAGTTCCGGACTGGAAAAAGAGGCATAGCCTTCATAGATGAAATGGGCTAGGTATTCCCAGGGACTGTGACCTCCAACAAAAAGTGGCTCATAAGGCAAAACTCCAATACTGAGCAATGTATGCATGAACACCATTATGCATGAACACCATTTGACGGAAAGAGAAAAAGTGCTCTTTCAAAAACTGACGTGATAAATAGGTAGAGGTAAATGCTGAGAAATCAAACCCTTAAAATAACCTTCTTCATTTACATTGTGAACACTGTACAATGTAAAAACACACAAAACAAAAACAAAAAGAACAAAAAAAGAAAACTGTACACTGTATTAGCCATTCATTGTTTTCTCACAGTTTTTCTTTTTTTAAAAAATAAATACTACTGGGAGGAAAACATATTAGATTTTTTAAGCTTAAGTAAGGTGCATTTCTTTCTTCAAACTAAATCTGCTTAAAGAGAGCATGCAAAACACACTGATAAAAGTAGAAAAATACCACAATGTGGGGAGTAAAGTTCAATTTCAATGACTTCACGATATTTCCCAGAATTGTGATATAGAGGAAAATGATTACTGTTGAACCAAACAAGCCCATAAATAAATTTCCGATCTCAAATTGTGCTATGTGATCTTAGCCACTTTATTTTTCTATGTTTTAATCTCTACTGGTATTTTATAAATGGATATAATACTACAAACTATAAAGTATTCCTAAGAAATAAGAGAAAAATAATTAAAGTACACATGATGGTTTCTGTTGAACAGCAGGTATTCAAAGAGAGTAAGCAGTGATAGCAATAGCAGTATTTACTGCCCAGAGTCTTTATGGTACACTGTGGCTTATCCTTAATTTTTGGTGATAAAATATGTTTATTTTATGGATGTTATTGTTTATTCATTTAAACAATGAAACACAATTAAAAGACAAGCTACAGAAAGGAATAAAATATTTGTGAGGCACATATCAGTTAAGAAGTGAATGTCTTCCTAGATTTAATGTGACGGTAGTTAAAAGCACTGTATTGTATATTTAAACATTGCTAACAGAGAAGATTTTAAAAGTTCTTGCCACACACACACAAAATTGGATTTATGCTAAATGAGATGGGTAACTTGGATCTAGGCGGGGATATAATAAAAAGCCTTTTTTACATGATAATATCATATAAATTCATGTATTAATTCACATTATTTTGGGGGGTATCATATATAAGCATATGACATTTGAAAACCCCCACTTTAATTCTAACTCTGGACTCAGTCAAATATTAAACACTTTTAATTTCAAATTAAGACATTACAAAAGTTAAATTTTTGAAAGAACTTATATCTTAAGTGTTGATGATATCATTAATTTTCATATAATATGAAAAGATAATTATATTTCATTTTCTTCTGAAGATTTAACTTGGCAGTGGAGATTTCCAGGCTGAAATGTGAGATTAAAATAATTAAAACAGCCCATAAAACCTAATGATTTTTAAAAGGTCTATTTTTTAAAGTAAATGATTTAAACTATAATTTTCTTTTAAAAGTCATTGCCATCATAACTAATTTGAAGTGTCTGACAACATCTAACAGTTCAGGCAAGGCGTGTTTCAAAAAAGTAAAAAATATGAGTAAAAAAAAATACATTCCAGATGCAACTAAAATGCAGTGTCCATAAATGACTACACATTTTAAAATGTGTTGATACATAAATAAATATGCCCTCTACTGCAATCTTCTCATACCTAAAACATTTGGATCCCAATTTTGGCACAGTTTAACACATATAAAATATCTGATGCCGAAGAAAGGCTGAATGTTTCAACATGAAGTGAGAGATTTAAATATAATCTTTGAGTGGCATGGTACTGAAGAAACAGCTGGACTGGGGATGGAAAGAAATGAATGGCAGTTGTCAGCAGATCCTAACTTCTGAGAGACCTGGAGAAAGGTTGTTTACCAGTAGAGATTTCCTCATCAAGAAAATTGATACATAAAACTGCCTGACATCATTTCTGTGAGCTACTTTTGTGAAGGTATTTTTTCTAAGATGTTGTTAATGTAGAAATGCAAGATGTCATATTACTGCTGATTATTCTTTTACTGGTATGTTCAAGGAAGAAAGAAACACTATGATTTTTAAAAAATGTGACACAATCAGATAATCTTAATGTTAATCTGTGATTTGTCACTTACTAGATGAGAGACCTTGACTAAGTCCTGTAAATTCTTAGAATCTTATTTAGCTCATTTGTAGGATGAGCATAATCCTTTCTGCTTTATAAGGTTTTGTGAGAAGTTAATGAAATATTTTTACCTGAGTCAGGAAACGTAATGCCTTCTATAGGGTAGGCACCTATAAAACTCAGTTTTTAATCCCTCACTCTATCCAACTGATGAAGGTAATGTTTTCTATGTTCTGTGTATTAACACTCTTATCAAAAGACAGATCAAAATTAAAATTAAAATTTCTTTTATATATATTTTTTAATGTTTATTTATTTTTGAGAGATGGCTAGCCAAGGGGGCGGGCAGGAGAGAGGGAATGGACAGAGGATACAAAGTGGGCTGTGTGGTCAGATGCGGGGCTCAAACTCATGAATGGTGAGATCATGACCTGAGTCAAAGTTGGATGCTTAACGAACTGAGGCACCCAGGCACCCCTCAAACTTAAATTTAAAACCAGGGGCACCTGGGTGGCTCAAATGGTTAAGCCTATGACTTCGGCTCATGTATTGATCTCACTGTTAGTTGGTTCAAGCCCCATGTAGGGCTCTGTGCTGACAGCTCGCAGCCTGGAGCCTGCTTCAGATTCTGTCTCCCTTTCTCTCTGCCCTTCTCCCACTCATGCTCTGTCTCTCTTTGCCTCTCAAAAATAAAGAAACTTAAAAAAAAAAAAAAATTAAAACTAACAAGGGAAGATGTTGTGAAGGAGAAGCATGGCAAAACCAATGAATATTTTCTGCCTAATTGTCTTCTTGTAAATTAATTTTAACTCTCCTTGTAATTCTCTTTTTTAAAAAAAACATTTAATTCCTAAGAGAGGGATGGCTAGAATGTGGCAATAAGAACTGGCCATTTTATATGCAGATTTTGGGATTCAGAAGATAGGAAAGGTGCCAGAGAAAAAAACTGTAATTTTTTTCCCTTTTGGCTTTTTCCAGAATTTCACCAATATAAAGTACAGAATAAAAAGAGAAGCTATGTCATTTAATAAAGATAGTTTTAGGTCTTTTAACTATATGGGTCACAGGCTATATATACACACAATTACCCATGGGATAGTGTACCATCTAACAGGGAACCCCATTCAAAGTCAGATACAACTCAAACACATATACACACATCATCTGTGGGCAACTCATTAAATAGAGGTTTTACAATAATACACAGTAAAATCATGTCTTCTGAATGGCTTTATCAGATTCCCTCTTGCATTTTGTTAGAAGGGGAGGTATCGACTTATCTATAGTCTAATATCATGTTCCCAGCTTACTATCATGAGTGCTACAGATTCCAGTCAAGTCAGAATATGTTTTCTTCACACTAAACATGTTAAAAAAAAAAATGGCTTAATATAGAACAGTAAATAATACTCTTAAATTTACTTTACAAAATTGTGTATTTGTAATGAAACATGGCCCAGATATGAGGGTGTAAAAAAAGATCTCCTAAAAACCCACTAAATATCATGAATTAAGTTTGATGAATAACTCAATCTTTTATATTAATTACAGGTTAAATTGTGACAGAAATGCCTCCTCAAAACCTGTTCAATCAGTGCACCTGGGTGCCCTAAGAATAGCTTGTCTTCTCTGAGGGTGTGATAAACTAGGTCACTTGGGAGGGGTAACTTACAGAGACACTAAGGCCACCACTGAGCTACATTTGCTGTCAGGCACTGACATCTGTGGCTCTCTGTGAAAGCCCGAGAAGAGGCAGTACAATTTTCTTACCAAACAGTAAAATGAGAAGTCACTACAACTCTAGGACCATATCTTATTCTATAAGGACAAAAGCCATGATTCACCTAACATTCTGACTACATCTGAAGTTGAGGCATCCATGTGTGCTTAGAGAAATTGACCAAAAACATCTGTGTATGGCTGACAAAATAATAGATTCAGTCTGCATCTACTAAATAAAATACCTGGAGAAGAAATTAATATGTTTGTTATAAAATTCTCTTTGGCATCCGTCTTTAATTAGTACACACCCAGCTTCACAAGTGCTGTCCTAAAACTAGAAACATAACTTCAGAGTATTTGGATTTTTGGGCTGTCACTTCAAACAACCTTAAATACTATTGGAAAGAAAACGTCAGAAGTACTAACAGCTGATATTTTAAACATCTTATGGACTTCAAAGGTCTGGTTAATGGATAAAGACATAATGTAGGCAAGTTAGGGGCAATTTAATTGAGAAGTGGCTGTGCCAAAATAAGAAATGAGAATAGAATAATGCAAAAATGATTAATTCATTAGCACACCAAACATAGTTTACAAGGTACAGAGTATATGATGAATGTCACCTTAGATATAGCCCTCTTCATCCAACAGAGAAGACAAACAAGAGATCTCAAGAAAGTGCTGCAATATGAATCATCATGGGAGCACTTGTCAAAGAAACCTGCATTTGGTAAGGAAAGGCTTCTCAGAAGCAGTGACAGCTAGAGTCATACTAAATGGATGAATGCATAGGAGTCAGTTGGGAGAGTTTCCAGCTTACGGTAAGTCTCCAAGAAGAGTAAACTGCATTTGGCAAGATCCAGCAGTGGTGAGAGAAAATATGGTATTCAATGAACCATAATCCAAAAGACAGACCTCATGATGAAGGCAGGAATGGTAAGTGGAGGGTAATGGAATAAGCTGCACTAGAAGGGGAGGTGTGGCGAGATCTTGAAGGATCCCAAAGCCAAGTCAGGAAACGTTTATGCAGTCAAAACAGCAAGAGGTCACTGGCTAGCTCTGAGCATGGTGTGACATTTACTCACTTGTGTTTTAGAAGAATCACACTGGTTATAATTTGTAGAATGTAGTGAGGAAGCCCAAACTCATTAATTAAGAAGTTGCTTAGGGATGATTGTTACTTATACTGGAAAGAGGAAATGGGAAAAGAGAGAATTTTTCATTTTCAGCAAGTAATATTAAAAAGGTGGGAATGATAGCACCAGTGACTAAATGTATGGAAAACATGCAAAAACAGAGAGGAGGAGCCAAAGTTGACACCATTTTACAGTCCTGACCAGTTATGAGGAAGGAAGTGTCTTTTGTTTAATTGACAAACAAAAAAAGAGGAATGGCTGATATGAGAGACAAGATGATGAACTCAGTTGTGGTCATGATGAGTCGGACTACTTGTGGGACACTCAAGGGCAGATATAGTTAGTTATTTAAGGAAGGAGCCATGGACCCAGAAGTCATCAGAATACAACTGTTATTTAAATGACTGGGAATGAATATAATCCTTCAGAACAAATGTATATGAATAGAACAGTATCTAGAAGTAATATTAAGGTATGATAAGGCTGGGGCACCTTGGTGGCTCAGTCAGTTAAGCATCCATCTTCGGCTCAGGTCATGATCTCACAGTTTGTGGGTTTGAGCCCCATATCAAGTTCTGTGCTGACAGCTCAGAGCCTGGAGCCTCCTTCAGATTCTGTGTCTCCCTCTCTCTCTGACCCTCTCCTGCTCACGCTCTCTCTCTCGCTCTCTCTCTGAAATAAATAAAACATTTAAAACATTTTTTAAAAAGTATGATAAACCTTATAGGAATGGAAGGAGACACAAAGGTTTCCTAAAAAGAAAACTGAGAACCCTAGGTGGAAAGAGAACCAAGGTAGTGTCTTATCTTGACTATCATTAGTGTATTTTAAGAAGGAGGAAGGAGATAACAATTCTCACCATATTTAAAAGATCCATATAAGGTCTGAGATTTCCTGAATATTATTAATAGGAGAATCATGGAAGACTTTTCTGGGAGAAGTTTTTAATACAGTGGTAAACATCAAAGAGACACTGCAAATAGTTACAGCATATGTTTGAGCTGAGTAAGTAGAGAGGGGTTCTCTGGGCAGCAAAGAGTGAGGAGGAGTTATCAGGATTTTTATTAGGGAGTGTCCTTGGTATGAACATCTTCGGAAAAAGGATAGGGGGAACAGAATGGAGAAGTGAACCTATGACTTAATAGTGACTACATATTCAGTTATATACAGGTAGCTCTGGAGCTAAAATGACCAGTTACTGGGGTAAAATGGATGGATTCTTATATCCTCTCCCTGAAAGAGTTACTTAGTTGTAAGCTGTCTCAGGAAGAGGATCACTTCCAAAAGTTGCTTCTTTCTCTGTGTTTGAGGCAGTTCCTGAAGAGTTTTCAAGAGCTTAATAACAGACCGGAGATGGCTGAGGATAGAACCTCTGCACTAAAGACATATTATTAGAACTGTCAGAAGCCAAACAACAACAACAACAACAAAAACAACCAGCACAGAACATTCAAGGACTATGGGACGATTAGAAAGGTGTAACATACTTTTAGTGGGATTTCAGAAGAAGAGAGAAAGGTGACAGAATATATTTGAAATAGTAACTGAGAGTTTCTCCAAATTAATAAAATCCATAATCAGTTAATCAGATACCATACCATGTATCCAGGAAGCTCAAGCAGGAAAAATACATACTCTTATATATGATCTAGCAATTGCACTCCTTATCATTTACCAGAGGAATCGAAAACATTTGTCCACATACAACCTGCATGCTGTACTTACAGCAGCTTTACTCATGACTGCCATAACTTGGAAGCAAGCAAGACATCCTTCAATTGGTAAATGGATAAATAAACTGTGGACTATCCAGATAATGGAATATTTTTTTTTCAGTGCTAAAAAGAAACAAATTTAAGTCATGTAAAGACATTGGAAGAACCTTATATGCATATCACTAAGTGAAATAAACCATTATGAAAAACCTACAAACTGTATGATTCCAACTATATGACATTCTAGAAAAGGCAAAGCTGTTGAGACAGAAATGAGATCAGTGATTGCCAGGGATTAGGGGTGAGAGAGATGAACACATAGATTACAAAGGATTTTTAGAGCAGTGAAAATACCCTATATGATACAATAATGATGGATTCACTTCATTACTTATCTGTCCAAACCCACAGAATGTTCAACACTTACAGTTCACTGTACTATAAACTATTAACTTCAGATGATTCTAATTATCAGTATAGGTTCATGAATTATAACAAATTTCCCACTCTGAGAGGATGATGACAACGGGGTAAACTATGCATGTGTGAGGCTAGGGGGTAAATGGGAAATCTTTGTACCATTCCCTCAATTTTGATATGAACCTTAGACTGCTCTAAAAAAAAGTCTTAGTTTTAAAAAAAATAGACAAGGTAGTGCTAAGTGATACTCAAGTAAGTCTACTTTGTCTGACACATATTCTTCATTGCTATAATTATGTGACAGCATCCCTGTCCTTTCAAGATGATGACTCATTATTGTGCCTTCCTGTCCCATACAGTTACCCAGGAAGCAGGTGTGTTTCCCCTGCAAGTCTCTTCAGAGACTGACTGATCTCATCATAGAGAACCTAGAATATTAGAGATGACTAAATACAAATTCTCCTAGTGTGTGATGGGGAGTGATGATAAACAGAGCCACTTTTATTTGACTGGTTGCTTCCTAAATCCAAAATATTCTTCCCATGGAAAACAGAACACCATCTGAAATTTAGTGATTTCAAGTACATACTGAATCTTTTGTATGACATGCGTCCTCATAAACTATCTCCTCCAAGGCCACACTGTACTTGTTCCTTTCACAGTCATTACCAAAACTCTTCTAGGGTCGCAACCTCTGGGCCATGGCCCCATTCCCACATATATTTTGTTGGAAGACATTTTTCTGGTCCGATAAAATGTTACATGGGAAACCTTGCCAGTATATCAAACACTTGGTAAACTTTCAGGTACCGGTGCTGGTTAGAGCTTCATGGCGGGAAAGATAAACCTCTACCCAGAATGTGCATTTACTCCTATGGGAATGTATTTCTGGCTCTTCTGGGGCGGAAGAAATCATTGTAGTCAATTTACCACCAAATAACTGAATGTCTCATAGGCAGATTAAGCCTTGGTCTCTCTTTCTGATAGGTTGGACATTCAGCCTTACACTGAGTATCTGAAAGCACATAATGCAAGACATGCGCTTAGTCTTGATCTCTGTGACCACAGCTACTTTATTCAAATGCTTGTAGTGCCTGCACAGTGTTGGGGTAGCTGAAATGGAACTTGACTGATATCGTGGACTGAGTCTTAATTTTATCCAATTGGTTGTTTAGTGCCTCTTCCATAATGGATGTCCTTTGCTGGAAATTACCAAGTCTATTCAGATGTGA
This sequence comes from Crocuta crocuta, assembly GCF_008692635.1. Classification (NCBI taxonomy): domain Eukaryota; kingdom Metazoa; phylum Chordata; class Mammalia; order Carnivora; family Hyaenidae; genus Crocuta; species Crocuta crocuta. The sequence goes on along the minus strand of NW_027532420.1, from coordinate 3,434,639 downwards.
TACAAAAATGTTCATACTTGCCCATTCCATTCCATTCCATTTAGAATCTGTCCTCAGACCCAAATCAGATCTGGTCCCAGATTTTACAATGTTATACCTTCCAGAAAACTTCTGAATAAAAAGCCTATTCATTAGCAACTACCCAAGAGTCCATGAATATCCTAATTTTATTCCACTTTTCTGTTTACAGAAAGTGGATGACCAGGTGCTGGGCAGGAAGGTCCATTAGGAGGAATTTCCCCTATCATCTCTGCATTAGCTGCAACTCAGCCACAATCCATTTTCTGCTTCCATCTACACACTGAGATGACAGGGGATATAAGGGAGGTCCCATACGGTCTCAGCTTTAAGCTGTGGAAGGGGCATTGCCCCAACTCTGGTGGCTAAAATGAGGGTTTGAAAACTACTTGTGTATGAAGCTTGCTAGTCATACTGATCATGCTTGCGTTTCATCCTGAATGGAATTCTCTCATTTTATGGTATATTGGCCTCCTTCTACCCTACTTTCCAGAATGCAGATCTGACAGAATGCATTCTATGTTAAAGATAAATCGAACCTTGAGTAAAGCAGAGAAAACATTTTATTCTGTAACTACTGAGAGTAGGGTGGAAATGTGCTCCATTCTGATTTGTGCTGAGGTTACTGGGCAAGATAAGGGAAGAATAAAGGAGTAGGGAGGGGGAAGAGAGACACAAAAGAAAAGTCTCAAAGGGTTGGTCAGAATAAATGGGATTAGGCCAGGTGTGTCTACTGCATGGCAACTATAGAAGTGAGGATTCTATCTCCCACAGAGACTGGGAGACAGAGACCTCTTCCTTACAGATTTCAGTTTAGTTCCTTGAGAAAAACAGTCCTGAATTGTAAGAGATACATATCCATCTCAAAGGACAGGAAAGAGTTCACAATTTTAAGCCCTTATTAGTAAAAGCTCTAAGAAAAGGAGGTCAGTGGCCTATTGTTAGGTGTTGGCTAGAACAAACAGTAAATTCTTTTGATATCCCTGATTGCTTTTGCAGACTAGACCTCAAGGTTTTCCCTCCAGTGATGCAGCCTCAGGCTGCTAGTAGTCTTGCTGAAGGCTCTTGGTCAGTCTCTTCCACATAGGTTTGAATGGAATGGCTGTACCAAGAGCTTTTATCTTTTTAAAAAAAATTTTTTAAATGTTTATATATTTTTGAGAGAGAGCGAGAGAGCAAGAGAGAGAAAGCAAGTGAGCGAGCATGTGCGATTGGGGGAGGAGCACACACACACACACACACACACACACACACACACACACAGAATCTGAAACAGGCTCCAGACTCTGAGCTGTTGGCACAGAGCCCTGATGTCAGGCTTGAACTCAGGAACTGCGAGACCATGACCTGAGCCAAAGTCAGACACTTGACCAACTGAGCCACCCAGGCATCCCTGATTCTTTTAAATCTAAAATGTTTTCTGGGTCAAATGGCACAAATGTTAGCTTGTGCTACTGCCTAGATCTGTAAAATCTTATGTCCCACAGCAAAAGTTGGTAGCCTTTCGTTTCTGGTAAAAGAGTATTTCTAGGTATGGGATATACAGCCTCCATGATCTGATGACGTGTACTGGGCACTAAACTTCCTTCTTTATGTTAAAAAATCCAAAATGCAATACAATTCTTTTTCTTTTACTTTGGATGGCATGTTCATTTTCCTAACCATTGGACTTCTGAACTATTTGCTGATAGGAAAGTCTTCTGATATTTCGTAAGGCTTCTCTTTCACCCTCAGGAGTGCATGTTCTTAGCAATTCATCTAACGTGATAGATTCTTCTTGATCATCTGGCCCAATTTGCATGATGTCTTTGCTATGGTGCATTAATGTGATGTGGTACAGGATGTCCAGATGGTCCATATCTCTTTGGACTATATTATGACAGAGAATGGGAGAATTAATATAGCCCCAGCCAAGAACTATAAATGTGTACGTTTATTCATGCTTGGTGAATGTGAACTGTTTCTGATTTTCCTTCCTGGGGAGAATATAAAAGAACACATTTGCCAAAGCTATAATCATTTACCATATACCTGAGTCCGAGGTAATCAGCTCAGGCAAAGATGCCACATCTGACACAACACCTGCCCTGATCACTCTCATTCTTGAAGACCTATGTCTACAGGTTCCCGGCAATTCATTAAATATAGGTATAATGGGGACCACAGTCCTTGCAACCTTTAAGAGCCTTAAATATGACACTAGTCTGCTCCCCTTCCCAGAATGGAATATTTATCTTGATTTAATATCTTGGTGGTAAAACGATATAGTTTCAGAGGTCACGTTCACTATGGTATAACTTACCCTGGAGGCCAAGGGCCCCCATTTGGGGCATTTAACCAACTACTATATAGGTCTACTCCAATTATATGTCTAACGACCAAAAATATGGTAAAGAGGGAGGACTCAGAGAAATTAAAGAGAGGAGGCAGTTCAGGAAGAGAAGATCCTTGACAAGAAGCGAAGGGAGAATATTTAGAGTGGAAGAAGATGGTGCAGGTATAAAAGGCAGTGTTTCCTTTGTAACAAGAGACCCATGTGTATAGCAATCATACTTTTGTAAATCCAGGGAAACACCCAAGTGATGACTCATTTGCTCTAAGAAGAGGAGGCAGAACTGTCACCAAAGAGGGCAAGTGCAGAGTTTTGAAAAGGGTGGAGAATGTTCTGGACCAGAACCTTTGGAGACTAGGCAAATAAAAGTAGCAGAAACAACGTCAAGGCCTCAGTTGAAGCTGGCTAACATAAATTCACACAGGTACCAATTACCTGGCTGTGTAATTATTTCCAACAGTACTCACATCTGGGGATAAGCACTGAGAATTCTGGTGAGACTGAGAGTACACTAAAGTGAGGGAACTAAGGATTCTACAAAGAGAAGAATTAATTTGCTTACTGGTGAATAAGTATTTATAATAATTATTTAAATTATTGAAATGCAAATAATTAGATTTGCTTTATAGATTTCTAAGTAAATTCTCAGATCATCTAAGGTATAAACACTTCATTATTCTGGAACTAATTGTGGTTTATGTCAACCCAAGGTAAAATAGGTATAGTGTTAGCACTGAAGGGAATCAGGGGTCCTGTCTTTATTCACATATACTGCTAACCACCTGATCACCATCTGTCCCTGCAGGCAGCCATGCAAATATTGAGAGAAAAATCAATGAACACTTACTGAGTATATGCAATATGTGGAGTGACATATTACAATTTATCTTATATATTGAATAAACTTTTCTGTTCATCTTTTATGAGGAAATCATAATCTCTTGATCATAGAATATAGAATAAATAAAAACTATTATAGTAGGTACGTACTTACATCAGTGGTTGACTTTTTATTTTTCTTGTTGGCTACTTTCAGATTTGCTAATAGAAATGAAACAATCAATTCAAACACCTCTTGACTTTAGAACTTGAAAAGCTTGCCTTTTCAAAGTATATTTCCCTCTCTTTCTACATAACAAAAACCATATATATACACAGTGTTATCAAACAAAGTACCTTTCAGGATAGAGTCTTGCTTAAATGAAGATGATATCAAATTTATGTTGAAAAAGTAAATACAGTAAGTACCTGACATCACTAAATACAGACAACTCTGTTGATTATTTTATTCACTTATAAATTACAATCATTAGAAGTAAGTTTGATATTTATATGTCTTATGAGTATATAACTGAAATTAAAATGAAAACACTGTTGCAATTCCTTTTATTAATTTCAAACAATTCTGTATAATAAAAGTTAAATTTGAAATGATAGCAAGCCATGAGATATAACATAAATCTGTTGGTGCTGTGCTTGGTAATGATTTGCCAAAAAAAACCCATTAGGAATCATATAATTATTGGAAGAGATGAATTATTATGAATATTTTAAATACAGTGAAAATGTAGACCTGATTTGTTCATTTTTAAGTTTTTCATTATATTTTGCTTGCTTTTAACTTTCTTTTTTACCATTAAAAAAACCCTGCCCTGTTACTTATAGTTCCATTGATTCTAATAGAAGGAATACTTCTGCCATCAACTAAAAATGATATAATACAAACTCCCTTATTCTGCAAAGCAATCATTACCCGCTTGAAAATAATGTCCCTAGTGCCAGTTGTTTATTCAGGGCATTTGAATAGTCTAATAATTCTGTACAGAAAAAATAGTTTTGTTTTAAACAGTATCAATTACAGTGTTGAACAAAGGAAGTAAGACTGGCGTTCTGAAATTACTAAGTTGCCTCCTAACAGCCACTACCGGTGGCTGCAGAAGCACTAGCGTATACTTTAACCTTTCTCCCCTGACTGGATTATAAATTCTCTGAAAGCACGATGGGTCTGCTTATGCCTCTAATACATCAAACGTGTGTGGTAATACCCATGACATATAGTTGGGGCCTAATAAATACTTTTTGAATGAAATAATAAATGGACAGAAGGTTACACTATTGGGAGTAATAAAAAGAAAGCACATTCTAAGCAAGACTTGCAGGGGGGATGGTTTGCTTAGAAGTGGAATGCTGGAGATGTGTACTGAGATGATAAAGAGACTATCTTGACAAGAAGCTAATGGATTCTATTAAAGGAAAAATGGACAATTAACTTCATTCATTCATACAGGCTTGGAAGACTTTGAGGTTTAGAGAAATTAAACATTTTGCCCAAGGTCAAGCAATGACTAAGTGGCAAAATAAGGAATGTCAGAGCTGTCAGACAAAATATTCTGAGTTCTTAACTAAATGGGCCAGTAGAGAGATCACTGAGATGCTAATCAGGAAATCTGGTAGCTCTGCCTAATTCTGTCACTAATTATCTATGGCTTCAGGCAAGTGAGTCATTACCTCTTGCCTCCATTTCTTCATCTCTCACATTGAGTTAAGAGAGGACATCCTACATCCTTCCTAGGATTGAATGAAACCCAAGTGTCACAGAGAAGTTAGAAGACTATATTACACATGTTGATATCACCATTATTACTGTTAGTCTCAGTGGTGAAATCATTCTCTAAATATAGATAACTGGGATCTTCATTACCTTGAGGGTATCCTGACTCCTTAAGACCAACTTAATTCCAACTGAAGAACAAATAAAGGCGGATCTATTTCAATATTTAAATTTTAAATGGTCACAAGTCAACTTGCCAGATTTGCAGTCTACCTGACGTTTCTTGCCAGCCAGTGGCCTGTCCCTGTAACTGACCCCTGAGGTACAGGTTTCAAGCCTGGATCACCAATCCTACCTTCCTCCACCCTTACTTTGAAGTCAATTAGCATTCCTTCTTTTAAGCTGCACTATTTTATGTGGGCTTATCCATTCATTTGCCAAGAAAAGACTGTTGCATTCAAAGCAATGTGAAGAACCACATTCACATTTTCTCAAGTCAATAATTCCCTACTAGTTACTGGAGATAACTTGTTGTTAGTTAACTAGAACATATAGAAGGGGATTCCAAAGCGATTTTCTGCTTTGTCCACTCAGGGAAGTTGCCGACAAAGTGAAACATTATCGTTTCTTACTAATGAAACAACGTAACATATTTAGGCACTGTAATAATAGAGATATTGTATTTGGGACTCGATTTATTTTTTTTGCCCAGTATCCATTCCTCTTTTTGATATAACAACATCCCAATTTTCCTCTGAACAAAATAAGTATTTGTGTATCATTTAGGCTTGTGTGCAGGAAAGTGAAACCTCTGGAGATATTTTAATCAGAAATAAGTTTTACACAGGAAAATAAGTGCTTGTAAAATAAATGGAAAGTCTGAAGGAACTGGATTCAGCATGAGTCTACTAGTACAACTGATTCCAAACATATACACCACAGTTATGCTCCAGGGATCTGAACGTCACATCAACCACAACTCCTATCAAACAAAGCCGTAGACTAAACAAGGAGTGCTCAAGAAAACCACCATTGTTGCCTTACTGCATTTTGAGGTTCAAGACTTCTTTGTCCTCTTTTTCAGCAAACAGGACAAACCAACAATAGAAACAAGCCAAAACAAAACAACAGAGCAGATAAAGGTCTTCCACCTCACATGCCTCCTACAAATCTCACTCTAGTGCCTACAAACAGCAGAATCTTATTTGCATTTCAAAATATAGCTATAAGGGAATCTAGTAAAACAGCTTTTCAGCTTTTCTGTCACTTCTGCACACAAAAGGTCAATTAAGAATAGGGAATAAATACACACCTCCCATTAAACATATCTATTGTATCCTCTAGCTACTCTCTTTTTGGCAATTCAACATCTACACACACAGAAATCATCTACACTTTTAAGTAATCAAATAAGAACAACAGAATATTTGCCTACCTTACCCAAATCTGTACCAGAATGGTGTGCCCATCCATCAGGAGCCTCCATCACTGTAACCATCTTTGAGTAGTGTTTCTTCTCCTCCAGTCCCAATCTCAGGTCAATTTCCTATAGTCTAAATGATAAATTACAAGAACAATCATCATCAGCATACCTTATATGAAAAAGGAAGGAAAGAAAAATAAATACAAACATCACAGAATTAGAAAGAAAATAGTGGTGGCTACCTCCTTTTGTTTAACTGGGCACTAGACCATGGCTAACACGGACAGATTTCTTTCTCTACTACCTATTTTGTTTGCTCGGCTCTTAGTACCTGAATTTTTTTGGTAATCTGAAACTGACAGGTGACCCAAATCTCCATCCCTGCTGACCCTAAACCATTGTTAAACTTTCCTGTATAGGACTTCATGTTGCTCTATTTCACTCCCCTCTGTATCCATTTTAAAGAAGTAACTCCATTCCTTTTGTTAATAAAGGTCAGTAACTACAAAGTAGCTAAAGTTTGGAGAATTACTTCAGGGGAAGAGGAGTAAAAAATAGCTAAGTGGAATTGTAAACTTCCAGTTCAACTGTAACATTAGATCCAAAGGTATCATTTACTCTTCAGATACTAAGAACTCCAAACCAGCAAAATCTAAAATTATGGGGAATGGCAGACAATAATGGGTATAATTAGCTATAGAAATATGTGTCCTTCACACATCCAAACCTTGGTTATGAGTAAAATGGAGCTATATGAGATACAGATGTATATATTGTTCAGTGTATACTCTGTATCCTGGGGAACAGGACTCAAGGACTGCAAGATGATATCTTCCAATAGGTGCTCTAATTGCATTTTAATAGTTTTTCCCATTATTCTAAAAGGCCAATTGTTTGGGGTGAAGAGTTGTAACGAAACTGTAGTTAGCCACTGCCTCAGGTCTTTTAATACAGCAGGACACCCATGCTCATAAATAATATCATGTGGGATATTATAGAAGTACATATGGAATTTTATGAGTACTAAGGTTATATTTCTGGTAAAAGCATGTAGAAAGGGAGTCAAGTCAACACCCAGAATAAGTGACTATTTTAGTGAGAACAAATCACTGTCCACTACACAGTTAAAGACATTTAATGTAATCAAACCGGCATCAGATTGCTGGTGAATGTTCCTACAAAAATGGTGTTGCGCTGGGGATCAGTTTCATCTCTATTGCTGGAAAATTAGATATGGCATTAAAAACAATTAGATATATCTTACATTGGAAAGCCTCAGTTTTTGCATAATACCTAATCTTCTTTCCTATCACATTGCTACTTAGTTCATGAACCTATTGACCAGCACTAGGGTGACCCAAAGACAGTGCCTAATGCTCGCAAAATGAGCTATTTTTATCCTATTGATTATTGAGTCCCGTATACTGCTATTTGATTAGAATTCACATGTAACATAAGTAATTCTCAGAATCTGGTCCATTTGGGAAATCAATTCACGCACAGCTTGCCCATTCCACCTGTTACCATACTTCTAAATCTTATCTTTACACATTTCTGATCATTTAGTCAAATGGTCCCTACCAATGATTCAATGTACTTCTGAATCTCTGAAGATTCTCTTTTCTAGGTAAGGTGAACCAGGATATTCTGTCCATTGGGAAGATTTTTCTTCCAGACAGAATCTATCCTATATGGAATGGTAATGTGAGCCATTGGCTTTCCACTGGCACCTGTATAATGTTTGTAACTACTTATAAATCAGGTTTGCATTGTAGCTTCCTTATCCTATTTTATACAAGAACTCTCTATGAGGTTACTAGAGAAATTCAAGGTGTTTTGTTTGCTTTGTTTTAGAGAGAGAGTGAGCAAGCAAGAGTGCAAAGGGGGGGGAGAGTGAGAGAGAGAGAGAGAGAGAGAGAGAGAGAGAGAATCCCAAACAGGCTCCATGATCATCATGGAGTCCCACCAATGTGGGACTTGATCCCACAGCTCTGGATCCTGACCCTAGCGAAATCAAGAGTCTGATGCTGAACTGGCTGAGACACATAGGCACCCCGTGGGCTTAAGGGGTTTAAAGAGACATGTGACTGTGCCAGGAGCAGGTGCACTGGGAGTGTGAGCCATGTACCTAGGTAACTCACTTCAGCAGTATCACACACTGAATCTCATTTACACCACTTCTACTTCATATGCAGTGCTTCAGTGCATGACAGTTTTATGGCTTTATATATCAACCGTCACCCACAAAATGATGTGCAAAATCACTCTGAGTCCCACTCTCCAATATTTAATTTCTCCCAGGGTCTGCTACAAAGGAAACAACTGTTGCTCATGAAGAAAATAGTTATTTGTCAAAAAGGGCATGGCATTGCTCCAAATTCCCAAGGATCCTGTTCTGATTATCTTTAAAAAGCTTAACACAGTGGTGCCTGGGTGGCTTAGTCGGTTAAGCGTCCGACTTTCGCTTAGGTCATGATCTCGCGGTTCGTGGGTTCGAGCCCCACATCAGGCTCTGTGCTGGCTGCCAGCTCAGAGCCTGGAGCCTGTTTCAGTCTGTGACTCCCTCTCTCTCTGACCCTCCCCTGCTCATGCCGTCTCTCTCTCTCTCCTAGAAATAAATAAAACATTAAAAAAAAAAAAGCTTAACATATTTGCAGGGCAAATTCTATTGGTCTTGCAAGTGTTGGGGGAATAAGTGGCATGGGTACAAACTGAAAATGCAGAAGAGCCTCTCCTTGCTGACTTGGACTAAAATGCTGGAAGAGATGCTTCCTTCGGTAATGGGATTAAATAGAACAATCATATGCAGGACATTATGCTTCAAAATCCAAAGAGCTTTCACTACTGGAATTAGGCTTTGTAATTGTCTTTCTGAATCTGTGTTATGATCTCACTTCCTTCTTGGTGGGAGAATGTTGAAAGTATTATTTTGATTTTCAATTTGGTAGCAAAATCATACAGACCACTTAACTCTAAAATTTCACCAATACTATAATACCCTGCATTTTATCTCCTACCTTCAAGAACAGATTTCTCTAAGCACACATCTAAGATCTATTATTTTTTCCTTCCCTGTAACATTTAACTCCTGGTTGTGAAATCCATTAGCATGCTAGGATCTATGAAGTAGCCCAGTATGACATCATGACCCCAGAAGATAAAATTATTTCAAGAGGTATAATTGATACAATCCAAAATCAGATGCTGAAAAGACACTAAACATTTCCTGTTCTCCCTGCAAGGAGAAACCTTTTTTATTATTTATTCTGTCTCTTCCTCTCTTCCTCTCTCTTTTTCTCTGAAACAGACAAAAATAAAAGCTTTTTATTCCTCTCTAAAATAGCTGTTTCATATCAAGTGCAAGAATCTATGTTAATCTGGTCCAGTATTTGGAAATGCAACTGCATTTAGAGTTACAAGTTTTAAAGTATTTTTTTCAAGGGGCACCTGGGTGGCTCAGTCAGTTAAGCATCTCACTCTTGACTTAGGCTCAGGTCATGACCTCATGAATCATGAGATCGAGCCCTATGTTGGGCTCCATGGTGATGGTGTCGATTCTCTCTCTCTCAAAAATAAACTTAAGAAAAACAAAGCATTTTATCAACATTTCCATGAGGTACCATCATCTACTAAGTTCTAAATGATTGTTGAATAGGACAATCATGTCTGAAAATGGCAATTAAATAGAAAATACCACTACAGCATCATTTCATTTTATTTAGGATTTCTTCTACAACTCTTTCAGGGATCCAATCTTGTTTTTTGTTTATTATTCTACTAAGCCTTTCATTTACAAAGTTTTACGCATGATGCTTGATACTATAATATACATCACTCCAAAGATCTGAGAGCAAATGTAGTATTCTTACTACAAACTCAGGTATACAGAATTAGTTCACCTATAATTTCATATTCTTGCCCATGAACCATATTTTTGATCCCATGCCTAATATTATCCCATACACTGTGTCTAGTAATCCCTGAGATTTTTTGCTTATTTGTTCCTAGAATATAGTTTCTTTGCCAAATTGGTATGGATCCATTTATTGAAAGTCAAGAGGAAAATTTATAGTAATTTTGCTTGTGGCAGGATCTAAGCATCTCATTTTTTTTGCAGCCCTTCCTTTTTTGAAGTGTTCTGATTCTATAAATTTACAAAGTTGAGAAATGAGTAAAGAAGTAAGTCTCCATCTCTCCATCATAGTGACTGAAGACAGATTTATCTTCTTCAGAACCGGAAGCATGTTTTTCTTTTAATTTTCTTTACTTCTATTTTATAAATATTACAGGTTTTTGAGGGTTCCCATCAAGCAATCACAGCCCAAGGCTTCTCTGAATCAAAACATAGTGATTAGACCTCTGGCCCAATTTGTTTTCGGTAGATAAGCCCCAACATTTGACTATTGAGATCTCATATAAATATATATATCTATGTATATATATATGTACTTATATGTATTTATGTAAATATATATGTATATATGTATATAAATATATATAAACTGTGAGATCTCATAAATACATACATACTTAAATTATATACATAATATAAAACAAATACAATTATATATAGATAGATAGATAGATAGATATGTTTCTATTCATTGGTCTAAAAGATGCTTTTTAACACAATAATATTAATGATGTATTTGAGAGGCATGCGGGTGGCTCAGTCAGTTAAGCTTCCACTTTGGGTGGTCATGATCTCCCGGTTTGTGAGTTCAGGCCCTGCATTGGGCTCTGTGCTGACAACTCAGAGCCTGGAGCCTGCTTCAGATTCTGCATCTCCCTCTCTTCTCTCTGTCCCTCCCCCACTCATGCTCTGTCTTTCTCTGTCTCAAAAATAAACATTTTAAGAAATTAATGATGTATCTGATGTTTATAGTATATGAATAAATGAAACGAATGACAATTATGTCCAAAGGAACTAGAGTTAAAATTAGGGTTACTCTGTTATAAGGCACCTGAACTGAATACTGTATACAAATTACAAAAGTAACTGCAAATTATTAGGTAACCATTTAAACATTTTTAGGAATTACAATTAATATGCTGAGAGGAGTTAAAATGGAATCATATAAAGCATTCAATTAAATGATGTCAGCAAAATGGGAGAAAGCAAACAAAGAAGTCCAATAAATAGAGAATAGTTATAAATATTATATGTATTTATCCCACTATATAAATAATCATCTTAAATGTCATTGGTTTAAATATGTCAAGTAAAATACAGAGATCATCACAGTGAATAAAAATACTAAGGCCCATATAGATGTCATCTACAATGAACCAACTTTAAATATTCACTATTGGAAACCACCAAAGGGATGGAGAATGCATATTATGTTAATGTTAATAAAAAAATTGCAGTAGCTATATGAATTTCAGACACTAATTCCCATGCTGAAAAGTCCAAGGCTAACATTTCTGGTAGTTCTGATAGTGTACTAGAATTGAATCACTGGACCACAAGAGCCAGCCTTTTCACTGTTGGAGGGTAGGGTCTACTGATAAACAAATGGTAGAGACTAGAATTGGACCTATGTAGTAATGGATTAGACCTGGAGGGCTTAGTGTGAACTAATGTTTAGCTTAATACAGACACAGATGATCAAATATACAAATATTTATAGATATAAGCATATGCAAGTTATTATACATAACTATTTTCTTTTATCTCTCAGCTGAGATGATCAAGAAATATCAATGCTTACTGCAGTGGTGAGGAGCAAAGCTGATAATCACATATTGGATTCCAGAACCATTCTCCAATATAAGGAACTGGTGCTCCTTAGAGAAATGACTGATTCTAGGATTGAGCAGAAAACATATAAATGAGACTGGAGCATTTATAGTGCCAGATAATAAGGAAGTGCTGAAAACAAACAAACAAAACCCTAAAATTCCACATTAATCAGGTACATCATAGACCACAGTAGCCAAAGGAAACATCTCCCAAAGGTTAAAACTGGAACAATTTGAATCAATAAAATATAGAATTTTGGATTATAACTCAAAGTATAAAATAAAATCCATGTGCCCACAATGACATCAACAATTGGATAAATAATTAATTGAGGAAGATGAAGCATCTCTCTCATGTAAAAGTGTCCCAAATAATTTACGCAGATACAGAAAGTTCTCAGTGCAATGGAGTGTAACTTCCTTCTCGCTCTCTTACTGTGGGATGTACAAAGTAGCTTCTTTCCAAAGAGTACAGTATGGGAGGGTGTAGTAACTGTACCATGGGAAAACTTAACAAATGCTATCTCAGTCAGACCATCAAGGTCAACATCAGCAGTGGTAAGTCATGTTGATAATATGTACCCTTGATATAATGAGATGAAAATAGGACTTGATATCTTTGATCTTCTTCCAAAAATATATTACCACCGTGTGATTAATCATGAAAAAATCAGACAACTCTCAAATGAGGGACATTTTACCAAATACTTGACTAGTACTCCTCAAAAAATGTTAAAAGTCATCAAAAGCAAGGAATGTCAGAAAAACTTTAAGCAAGGCTATGGAGAGATGAAGCCTAAATGTCATGTGGTACCCTGGGTGGAATCCTAGAACAACAAAAACAACAAGATAAAAATTCAGGGCATCTGAAAGAAGAATGGGCTTTAGTTAATAATGCAACAATATTAATATACTGTAACACAGGTACTATACTCATTTAAGAAGCTAATAATGGGGGGGGACTGGATAGGGAATATATGAGGGTGCTCTACATTCTATTTCCTATGTTTCAGTAAGTTCCCAATTATTTGAGAAATAAGATTTATTTTAAATTCAAATAAAAAATGTTGGAAGGTTTGAACATACTGAAGTCAGGTGCTAAGTATGTGGACTACCTCTAGTAGAATCCCATGGATCAGAATGATTTGGCTGCACCTAGTACCATTTTAACTGCTTCCGGACACCTAATAACACTGTCTTGACAATAGACATTGAAGCATTAAGTTCTGCTACCAAAACTGTCCTTGTTATTTATGTGTTCTTGGTCTTGAATCCCAGAAATGGAAAAAAAAAAAAATTAAAAAAGCAGCAAGGAGATCATCTGAACTATCGGACTTCCTCCTTTCTAGCTTCCCTCAGAAGTGTATAACTGGCAAAATATAATTTGCTTCCAAACAGAGTTTATGAAACATAGGATTTAGCCTTATAGCCTCTGCAGAAGGAGAATACACTTAGAAGAAAGTTGACATGGATATTGAGTACCAATCATCCAAATCCAACACACCTTCCTTATTCATAGTCTGTAATGTTTTATGTGGGATTTAGAAGTTTCTTTTTGTCTTTAGAGGTAGGTGTACATGATCTGTCTAATTAAAGTAGCCTGTTCCTCTAAAGACAATAATGAGCATGTTACCATGGGAGCCAACCTTGGATTTGAGGGGGAATGACTGGAACATGGGGACAATTCAAAACAATCATCACCACAAGATACACAGACATGCCATTGCTGAACTCTTGGTACCATTTTGCCTAAAGCTAACCTTTGCCTTTGTTTTTGTTTTTTTTTTTAAATGTAAGTAAACTAGTCCATTCTTCTTTTTAAATATGTTTGAATGAGTTTCACTAATTCACAACTAAAATATTGTTATTAATAGAGACACAGACTCCTTAAAGAATTTTGTTGCAAATCATAGGACCTAAAATGTGGAATTGACTAAAGAAGCAGGGTGAACCACCTACTCCTTGGCTGGGAAGTTTGAGATTCTTATTTAGTAGCCAAACAGCAGCTCAGCTGTGGTTTCATCTTGAGATCAGATCAAGTATTTAAGTGGGATGGATATTTAGGAGGTTTTATAGAAATATCTGAATATTCAAGAATGTTATTTTTTGTAGCCTATAAGAAAGTATGCTCTGAAAAGCTGGCCCACCTGAAAGTTAGGTCAAAGAAATATAGATTATATGAAGGGGTGATTTCTGTACACAAGTGGTCTATTTGAGAATAAAGTCTATTAAAAAAACAATAGTTTTGGTGCTTAATGGCGATACCCTTAATAATGGTGAAATAATGAAATAATACTGAGACAGCACTGCTTGGTCCCCTGAGGGAGCCATCATTGATATGAACATAAAGACAAAGGTTTTCTGTTTGTTTTTGTTTTGTTGTTGCTTAAGCTAGCTTAGGTAGGAGTTTCCATTTCTTCAGGTGAAATAGTACAGAATGACACACTTACATATCAGTTGTCTATAAACATTTTTGAAAGCACAGTGCTACCCAATTAACATATCAATTTCTATCAAGCCATCTCATTCTTCTAGAAATTGTGGACACATGTGGACAGATATTAGCATAATTGTACCTGGCATCTCCAGTAGTTGCATCATGGGATAGGCAGTATTTCTTCCGTACATATATTCAACAGAGTAGTGTTGAACTAATGTACTAATTCTTAACTGAGAGTATATTTCATTCTACAGACAAGTTATTCTCACACATGATTATAAATAAGGAAAATATATAAAATAGCAATATTTAAGGGATTTGGACACCATTACATAACTGTAGTAGCTAATTGTTTCCTACTGATGAAACATTGTCAGCACAGCTCACTATACAACTTGTGGTGGAAGGTAAGGAAAATGTTTCTGTGCTTCCATAACAAAAATGTGGCCCCAGTGTTACAGCTTCAGTAGATGTCATGGAACAATAATCTGAAGTACTTACATTTAATGATTAAGAAAATGAAATGTGGAAAAAACAAAGTCCAATTTCATTTTGGACTATGATTAATTTCTAAAAGCAAGTAAAGGGGAGCCTGGATGGCTGAGTTGGTTAAGTGTCTGACTTTGGCTCAGGTCTCATGGTTCCTGAGTTCGAGCCCCGCATCAGACTCTGTGCTGCTGTCTCAGAGCCTGGAGCCTGCTTCAGATTCTATGTCTCCCTCTCTCTCTGGCCTTCCTCTGCTCACACTCTGTTTCTTTCTCAAAAATAAACAATAAATTAAAAAAAAGATAAAAGCAAGTAGAATATAAAAAGAATCTGCTAATAAATATAATATTATACTCCAAATGTGAACTAATTCTTTAGCTTCAAAATAATCCTGTTTATAACTACATTAGGAACAACGAGGAAGGATAGGATTCTGTCCTCGTATTTGAAAGCTGCTGAAAACCTCAGCTATTGAAAAATAAAAAAATAATAATTATTATTAGTTAATAATCTAGTTGGGATGAGGGAATCATATTTTACCTTATTTCTGATGGAACATAATTATCATAAACAACCATTTGTTAGAGAAAAATAGAAAAAATATGCAAGAGACACTTTACTCAAAACAATACTTAGCAGAGCCATTGGTTTTATTAGATTCCTCACCATCCCACTTAAATAACCTAAAATACCTGTAGATTCATGGTATATCTATCCTTTTTAAAACATTTGTTTATTTATGAGAGAGACAGAGAGAAAGAAATTGAGAGAAGGAAGAGAGGGAATGAGTGGGGGAGGGGCAGGGAGAGAGAAGGAGAGAAAGAATCCAAGGCAGGCTACAGGCTGTCAGGGTCAGCACAGAGCCTGATGTGCAGCTCAATCCCAAGAGAAGATCATGACCTGAGCTGAAATCAAGAATCTGACACTTAACTGACTGAACCAACCAGGTGCCCCAGTGGTAA
Source organism: Crocuta crocuta (assembly GCF_008692635.1). Taxonomy (NCBI): domain Eukaryota; kingdom Metazoa; phylum Chordata; class Mammalia; order Carnivora; family Hyaenidae; genus Crocuta; species Crocuta crocuta. The sequence goes on along the minus strand of NW_027532420.1, from coordinate 3,418,682 downwards.
ACCTATTCTATGTAATGATAAAAAGCATTTATTCCACAAGTGATCACAGGTAAGTTTCAAGTATACGAGAAAATGTAAACAGTACTTAATTAATAAGATACTGTGTTTCCTTCTGTTCACATTGTATTCAATCCTTAAAGCTGATGATATCTTCCTTTGTGGTTTTGCACTCAAAGCCAAATACATTATTTTAGGAACAAGCTATAATAATTCTTCCTCCTTTTATCCATAAATAAAGGGATTTCTGCCATCTCAGTGTAACACCTAAAGTGCTGATTATGACAGCAAGACTCTACAGATGAGGAAACAGATGACCTATATGAAGTAACCTCTGCAATTAGGAAATCTGCTGAGATCAATTAAGGCCTGATTATAAATGGAAGGAGATACACTTCTATCTTTTCCTTTTCCTGCCCAGCACTGAACTTCAGAGAGATTACTTTAGGTAGGAACCAATGACCTGTAAAAATGTACTTGAAGCTAAAACTGCCTGTACTGGTCATGATAATCTTCTAAGCAATAACCTCTGTGATTTAGCCCCCCATTGAGAATCATACTGGCTCACATACCTTAGACATCGCTAGGAAAATGATTCAATAAATTTAAAAATTAAACTAATAACTTCACTCAAGAAAGAAAGAAAAGTATCTAGGGCACATGTAGAAAAAGGGTGGACATAATGGTGTTTTAACTTTGCTAATGTGCAAGAAATGGGCTGGATAATTCTAAATTGATGTAATGATTTCTCATAGGTACAGAATCACTCTCCCCTTCGTTTCTCCTTTTGTGTAAGAAAATAAGATGTGTTCACAACAGTCTAACTGCTAACAATTTTAAATAACTGGTTAGTGTATGGCCAGCTTAGAATATAGCTCCATTACTGATGAAGAATGAGTGTCATAACCGTAAGTGAATTATTTACATACAGAAACTATCTCAAGTCCTAGAAGCATTTAAATTATGATTAGAGAGGGGCGCCTGGGTGGCTTAGTCGGTTGGGCGTCCGACTTTCGCTTAGGTCATGATCTCGCGGTTTGTGGGTTCGAGCCCCGCGTCGGGCTCTGTGCTGACTGCCAGCTCCGAGCCTGGAGCCTGTTTCAGTCTGTGACTCCCTCTCTCTCTGACCCTCCCCTGCTCACGCTGTCTCTCTCTCCTAGAAATAAATAAAACATTAAAAAAAAAATTATGATTAGAGAAAGCTCTCTGTTTCCAAAGCCAATTGTTAATCATTCTATCATGTATTAAAAGTTAATCAATTTTAGACCATTTTAGGGCTTTTAAAAATTTTTTTGTTTTGTTTTGCCTGACAAAAAAGTTCAAATAGGATCTTCATTATCTTGCTTCAAAAAGAAATACTCTGCTTCCAGTTTGCCACTCTTAACTATAAAGATCAAACTGAGAGTATATCAGTGAGGGGAAATGGGTAGGGGGGTGGGTTCAATAGCTAATGAGTATTAAGGAGCGCACCTGTGATGACCACTGGGTATTGCATATAAGTGATGAATCACTAAATTCTACACCTTCAACTAATATTGCAGTGTATGTTACATGGAATTTAAATAAAAATGTTCTCATTTACCTTGTAGTTTTCAGACTCAGAATATTTCTTCAGATATATGTTTTCTAGGACTACATAAAACACTCCCAGTTTGTAATATTTACTTTACAATGTTTGAGAAACCTATTTATTTCCTCTAATTCCAAAATGTATAGGTAACATTTTTTTTGATATATAGTAACTGACAAAATTTACATGATTTCAGAAATGGGAGAGTGGAAAACTTCCTTCTGCTCCATGATAGAGAAGAAAGACACCTTCCATGAACTATGCTTTGTAAACTCTCTTCATTCTGGGTATATGTAAGAAGGATCACATCCTTCTATCTTTGAAGCACCACAATAATATTCAAAGAATAGATAATTACATCAGAATATGCCAGTGTATCATCTGTGCAAAAATTGGCAAGTAAATTAATCCATAATTGAAAAATTCACTCATTTTAAAACCTTCCTTGGGTTGACTTAAATTCCACTCCACTGTATATACATATGTAAATTCCAATGTGTTTAAATACTTTATTTTTTTTTTAGAATAAGGAAACAGCCATATATATATATTTTTTTCCATAGCAGTTATATAATCCTTAGGAGCTCAGACTGTCACCTGAGCACAATTATCTGGCCTGCAAGAAAGGTAGACACATGGTGCAACATAATATAGCAACTGAATGTGAGCACATGAGCCTCCAAAATGGACTCTGGTGACTTCTGGGAGTTATTCAACATTTTTATCCCTTAAGATGGCTCGAAAAATTGATAAATGCATTGGAATTCTTTTAAATGTGCATGAGCACATCTTAAGAGACTACGTATCCACTCCACCTCTCCTATCCCCATTCAGAGTTTTTACTAGTATAAATACCATTAGCTGCCACAAATCTTTTTTTTTTTGCAACATGATACATTTAAAAATAAATCTTAACTTTACATGGTTTTCACCTCTGATATCATATATAATTAAAGATACACACCAGAGTTTGAAGTAGGAGAAAAAACAGAACAAAATTATTAACTATATTTATTTTATACTTACTTATTTTCTGAGAAGGCTTTCTTAATCAAAATGTTTTTGTTTTCCCTGATTTTGTGGTAATTATCTCCAGTCTATATAGACAGATATTAACTCTTTAACATATTTTCAATTATCAGTTGCTTTAATCATGATGAATATTTTAAAAAATAAATGCTGTGCTGAAGCACAATTCATGTATTAAACAATTATGCTGATTAAGCCCTATGCTTTGAATTTAGTTTTTACTGTATTTATGTACCTTATTAAACATACACACTCTTCCTAAATCATTTCAAGTTTTCAAAATTTTAATCGATCCAATAAGACTTTTAACTATCTGTTGTGATAATAAATGCAGATATGATAATAGTAATCTCATTATAAGAATAAAATGAAACCAGTTTTTATAATGTTATTTACATTGGACATATAAGAAAACATTTACTGAATTGAAAGCAAAATTAAAACCAAGTTAAAAATGTATTGAATACTCATTAGTCCAAAGTATAATTCAGATAGCTGGCCTGTCATCTAACTAGTTACTTGATCAAAAATAATGGTGATAGTTATACTTGGTATTTTGTTTTGATTCATAATTGAAGTGAAGAATTATGTCCTATGAATATTGAATGTGACTAAAAAGAAGTTTCCTTGTTTTTCTTATTGAAAAAGCATACATCATTCTCCATGACACTTTTAAGCATCACCATTTTAAGTTTGGAAAATTTACAAGTGACACAATACATTAAAATTTCCTCCCTAGGCAGTACATTACTTTAACACAATTACAGAGAATATGAACCATAGACAATACAAAAAAAGGGGGCTCGCTTACATAACACTTGTCGTGTGGCTGCACAGAAAGGTTATGGGAGAAGACGGATCAAGTTTCTATGCATTTTGAATCAACAGCATATATTTTGTTGACTCCCCAGAGATATTTCATATCTCTTTCACAACTGATGTATGTTTTCATCTAACTACTTGTATCAGAAGAAGATGTAGGCATCTCTTATCATGAGATTTCATATCTGAAATTCTGAAATCCAAAATTCTCAGAATACCAAAAGTTTAGATATCGTCTCAGTTCAAATATTTGACACCCTTTTGGCAGAAAACCTGACCTTAACTGACCTACTGTCATCTTTATGTTCTTTCTTATGTCCCTTCCTTTGTTCCTTCTTACGCTTCATAAGATGTTCCTTCTTATCCTTCTTGTACAATATCTTATATTGTAAAAGACATATTAATGAAACTGTTTACATAATTCTGCTTCCTCCTTAAAGGAAACACTTCATAATATAGAAAATGTAGTAATTTTCATTATCATTTGCAAATGGTTATTCTACCCTATTCCCTTGAGGTAGGGCTGGGCCATGTCACTTGCTCAGCCAGTAGGATGTCAGCAGGTTAGATAAATCCATCTCTGAACAGAAACTTTCTATCCAAATACAAGTTTGCTTTATACTTTCTCTTTTTTTTTTTAAGCAATACAACAGTATAGAGTAGACAGTGCCCATTTTATCAGCCTAGATCCTCAAATAAAACAGAAAACAAAACATGCAGAATCCCCCACAGTTAACCCATAGCTACCTATGGATTTCATGTATGAAGAAGCAGTAAATACTGTTAAAGAACTTCTGTGTTCTTTGCTTTGCAACAACTATGCTTTGTTTTACCATGTAAAAGCAAACTAATAATAGTAATATATCCTGTTGCATTTCTAAAAATCCAACCTGTTCTCAATACTAACAAACAGTGGCCTCAGGGTTTTGGATAGGCACTGAGTTTATTCATAGCAATCAGTTCAGTGTTGGTCCAAGTATTTTAGGAGCTTGGTGAAACACTAAAGGCCTTTGATTATATCTATCCATGTCTGGTGTTTACACAGAAACTAGGATGAAAAAAATGATTCAGGGTGATTTTCAATATATGGAAGAAAGAAAAATTTCTTTTCATTTCTGTTCAATTTCTTTTGCTATTTTCCTGAACCCCCATTTTCTAGCTATCTCTCACAATACCCAAGACAAAGGAACACCTAATTGGACTTGAAACAAACACATTGATTTTCCTAGTAGGAGGGACCACTGTTAAAAGACAGAAGCTCATGGTATATTCTCCCTTTCTTTGCTCTTTTGTTAAGTTCTTGACTAAACTGACCTAGTGCCTGCTTCTTAGAAGAGACTCAATCCTGTGTCTCTTTAGAAAACAATGGTTATTGTATTAGATTCTTGAACAGAGCAGAAAGTGGTAAGATGCTCACATTTATATTTGGAGAAGGACGTCCTATTTAGGTCTTACTATTAAATTGATTTCCTTACTTAGCTAAATCATCACAATTTCTGTTAGGGTACTTAGCAATCATATTAGTAATAATAAAATGTTATTTATTTCCCAATTGTAGAAATCTGTAAGGAGGAAGTTATTGGTCAAGCCTCCTTAGTCATTCCTAAATATTTAAGTATAATATTACTAAATTACATTTAATCCTCATTTAAATTCATCCAGGCAAGGAAGTTATTAAAATGATGCATCTCAGAATATAGTAAATAATAAAGGAAATATGAGGTATGGAAGGGTTGATAAACAAGGAAGAAAGTAATGTAAATTACTTTCAAATGTAAATTAACATTAATTTGGATAGAGTAAGTCATGTGGGTAAAGACATGATAGAAATGATCAGGTCAGGAAGCTGTAATGGTAAGGACCACCTATATGAATACTGAAGTTCCTCGGTTTAAAAGCTAAAATCGGGATGGAGTGCAAAGGTGTCAAATTCACAGATGTTTGGTGGATTTTAGTTAACAGATTATGAAAATGGGTGGGAAGTCTTTTGAAAGTGGCTGTGAGGATTTAGGAGAAAGCAACTGCTAGTAGAATATAGAATATGACAGAATGGGCGGTCTTCATTTAGGAAAGCTACAGAAGTAGCAGAATTCTCAGGGATAATTGTCTTCATCAAAGAAGATTTAGCCTGTGGGTTCTGAAAAGGGACTGATGATGTACAGGACTGCATATCTGAAGAATAATTGGTTCTTGAAGGCTTAATTATGAGGAGTGGTTGGTAACCTGACCACAGAAACTAACTGGGAATATAACTCGAACTATATTTGTTTACATAGAATCCATTGAGCCCTGCATCAGTGTAGAGCCTGCTTGGGATTCTCTCACTCTCACTTTTTCTCTGCCCCTCCCCCACTCACATGCACTTAAATCAGTAAACATTTTTAAAAAGCACTGCAAAAGAATCAGACAATATATTTGTGCATTCTTGTATCTGTTTCTTAAAATTAGAAATCTCGCTTTCTAAAAAGTATGTTGAACAGTATCGTGCCTTATAATAGAAGGCATTTTCTGTGGTATTTAAGAGTGAAGGCATTGGGAGTCAGGTCTGTAACCGAATTGTGGAGTTTCTGTTTACTGTATGTGAACTTAGTGATTCTTAGTAAGCCCTAGAGGCTTTCTTTGTTGATAAAATAGGGACAACACTATATACTTCACTGAGTTGCTGGGATAATTTTACAAAATAACAATACAGAACACTCGACTATATATCTGACCTCTAACAAACAATGAATTAATGTTACTGTTATGAAAACACCTTTAAAATACACGTGCTATACTTTCTTCCTCTGATTGCTACTTATTTCAGTTCAGGTTTGCATTTTTAAAAAAAATCTCACAGCAGTACAGAATTTTGGGTCCTTATTTACTTTTTAACACCAATATATTACAACTTGTTTGGAGTTTTTTTTTTTTTCAATAGATATTTCTTAGTTTATTCTGTTGCTTTTGTTGATGACTAGTATCTTATTTTTCTTATTTTGGCTTTTCTTACTTAGCATCAGGATTTTTTTCTTACCATTTCACGTAATTCACATGAAATTATACTATACATATTTTTTACAAATATCATCTTTATTAGTTTTGAGGTTTTACTACATGTGGGAAAATTTTCTTACATTTTTATGACTGGAGGGCACATTTCAGTTTTAATGTTTTAATTTAATGTTTAATGTTTAACTTAATGCTTTAATTAAATTGTACATAGCAGGGGTTAGGGCCACACAGCCTAGTCAGAGGACTCCCCAGGGATCCACAAAGATACATTCATGACAAAGGATTTTGTAGTTAGTATAGACAAACATCACTAATACCTGGTTTGTGTTATTTTTGCAGCACCTATTTGGTTTTACTATTTATGCCATTAAACTTCATGCTGACTAAAAAGTTAATACTTAGAATTTTGCAGAAATAGCAAGGTTTTAATTTAAATAAACAAAATGTAACTTTATTAAAATCAGAGTGAGTGGGAAACAAATAGTTCTGGGCTGTACTATTCTACAACAAACATTTCTAGAAATCAAGCAGAGTGAATCTTGCATTCAGTCACTGTGGGTCTGCAAGAAGAATATCAGATGACAATTTTAAGAGGAGAATAGGAAAAAAATTATTTGTTCTTCACTTTGTGATTCAAAAGTTTCTTTGGGAGACAATACTAAAAAAATTAATAACTATATCAGTAGACGATGTGCATATAATGCTTGCACTCTGACACTCTTTCTCCTTTCCTTTTAAAATTTTGATGATTTTACCACTGTTATGTAAATCCATCTTTTCCCTGAACCTTTTGTTAAAATCACAAGAAAATTATAGACTCATAAATATAGATGCAAAAGATCACAACGAAACATGAGCAAAGTAAATTTTGCAATATGTAAAAATAATTCTACACGAGGACCAAGAGGGACTTTCAAAGAATGTTAAGCTTGACAAAATCCCAAAGATATGTTAACACAATACAATTATAGAAAAAGCCAGTCAGCAAAATCAAACACTGTTTACAAAGAAACTTCTTCTACCTTATAAGAACATCTACAAAAGATTCAGTTAACATATGTAATAGTAAAAGACTAGATGTTTTCTCTATAAAACTGAGAATACGAAAAAAAATGTCTGCTCTANGAGAGAGACAGCGTGAGCAGGGGAGGGTCAGAGAGGGAGGGAGTCACAGACTGAAACAGGCTCCAGGATCTAAGCTGGCAGTCAGCACAGAACCCACGAACCGCGAGATCATGACCCAAGCGAAAGTCGGATGCTTAACCGACTAAGCCACCCAGGCGCCCCGGTCCTTTATCCATTTTGAGTTTATTTTTGTGTCTGCTCTATTTCTAATAAGCATTGTATTAGAAGTTCTATTCATAGCAATTAGGAAAGACAAGTAAAAGGTATCCAGGCTGGAAAACCAAATTTAAAACTATTTCTATTTGTGGGTGATATAATCTATACATAAAAATCTTAAAAAACTGACAAGAAACATAGAACTGGTGAAAGAGTTCAGTGAGGATGCAAGATAAAAGATCAATATCCCAAACTCAACTGTATTTCTACACTGTTTCAATGAATAATCCAAAAATAAAATTTGGAAAAAATCCATTACAATAGTATCAAAAAAGAATAAAATTCTTAAGGATGAATTTTACAAAAGAAGTTTATAACCTAAACTCTGAAAACTACAAAACACTGTTGAAGAAATTAAAAATCTAAATAATAAAAAAAAAAAAATCACGTACTTATCCACTGGAAATTTTAACATCATTTAAGAGCACTTCTGGCCAAACTTATCTCCTGATTCTGTCCCTGTCAGATTCTCAGCTGACTGCAGAAATTGACAAATTGAATCTAAAACACATACGGAATTGCACACATGCTAGAATAACCAAAAACATCCTGAAAAATAGCAAAGCAGGAGGACTCATAATTCCCAATTTTGAAACTTACTGCATAATAGGAAACAAGACAGTGTGGTACAGGCATAAGAATAGATGTATTAATTACTGGAATACACTAGAGATGGCATATGGATAGATATGTTAATGGAATACACCTGAGAATCCAGAAGTACACCCATACAAATATGATCAGCTGTATTTTAACATCACTGCCAAGACTATCGAATGGGGGAAAGAACAGTCATTTCTACAAATGGTCCTGGAAGACGGAATGGCCACATACAAAAGAATGGAGTTCTACCTGCACCTTACACGACAAATAAAAATTAACTCAAAATGGCTTAAACTTAAATATAGGACTTAAACTATCAAACTCTTAGAAGAAACCATGCAGATAACCTTTTTGAACCTGGGGTTAGGTATAGAATACTTAGATATGACACAAAAAAAGTTGGATTTCATCGATGGTAAAAACTTTTGTTCTTCAAAGGACATAATCAAGAAAGCAAAATGAGAATCCATATAATGGGATAAATTATGTGAAAATCATATGCCTAATAAGGAATTTGTTTCCAGAATATATGAAGAACACAGTCATAAAGGTACATAGCCCACTTAAGAAAATGGGCAAAGGCTATAGACATTTCTCCAAGGAAGATTAGAAACTCCTAATAAGTACATTAAAAAGGCTCAATATCTTTTAACTTTCATTTTGCTCCTCACCAAAATATCTAACAATACTGTGAATCAGACCCATAGATGTATCAAACCAGAACACAGTGTCACGTGATAAAGCAGCATGCTTTTTAGATACGTACCTAAGTTGTTCTTCAGAATAGTTTTATAAAATAGGGATTATGGTCCACACTTCATAGATGAGGAAACTGAGGGTCAGAGAACCAAGGTTACTTGAGCAAAGCTTTACAAAGAGCGGGGGATAGAACTGGGATTTCTTCTCAGCTTTGATTAAGTCCACAAACCCAAAATTAACTTTTAAAGCTATAAATACTATATTAATATTTTGGTCTATTCAGATTTTTTCATCTAAAACGAGTGAAATTTATAAATTGTTATCTTCTAGAAACATTTGCTTTTTCTACATGATCAGGATAATTAAAAAATGTCAGGCATATATTTTCTTAATCTCTTACATATCTAGGTTTATAGATCTTCCTGCTTTCTCATTATTATAAAGCCTCTTCAAATTGTTGTTTTTCATTTTCTTTCTTTTTGGGCGGTTTAAGATAGGTGACTGTTAATTTCTTAGAAAAAAATTATTATTTGTATTTTTAGAAACATTTTAAGTACAGATACTTAGAGGATTCATTCTACTTTTTAATCGTAGGGACTACTGTATTTCAGTTACCTCCATTAGATGTTTTAAATAATTATTTTTCTTCATTTAGAGGGCAAAGCCAGTTCCCATCTGATGAATGTCAACAAACATGGGTGATGATTTCACTTGGTGATATACTTGGCCTGACTGCACAGTACTTGAATCTTCTTTGCAGACCTGAAGCTAGGCAAGAGAACTTTTCCAACCTCCAGTAACACATAGGATTGTATAAATCATATTTCTTTTCTAGGAGAGGTGGCATCTTTCTCTTACTCATTCTTTATTTTCTCTGTGTAGTGGATGCAAAACTTAGACATCTTTGGATGAAATACTAGTAGAGATCACCTGTCTCCTTCATGAAGAATTGTACTGCTTTGTATTGAAGAATTCAATAATACATCCATTTATTAGTTCCACTTTCTCACTAATTATTTTCAGAAACTTAAATTTTATTTATGTATTTATTTATGTATTTATTTATTTATTTAGAGAGAGAGCATGAGTGGGGCAGGGCCAGAGGGAAAGAGAGTGAGAGAATTTCTTTTTAGTTTCTGCCTTTTATGTCATCTATACTTCTTTTTAATTTTTAATAGTTTACTGTCAAGTTGGTTTCCATATAACACCCAGCGCTCATCCCCACAAGTGCCCTCCTCCATGCCCATCTCCCCATTTCCCATCTTCCCCACCCCCATCAGCCCTCAGTTTGTTCTCAGCATTCAAGAGACTCTCATGGTTTGCCTCCCTCCCTCTCCCCAAAGATTTTTCCCCTTCTTCTCTCCCATGGTCCTCTGTTAAGTTCCTCCTAATCCTCCTATACGTGCAAACATATGGTATCTGCCATTCTCTGCCTGACTTATTTCACTCAGCATAACACCCTCAAGGTCCATCCATATTGCTACAAAATGACCAGATTTCATTCTTTCTCATTGCCATGTAGTATTCCATTGTATAGATAAACCACATCTTGATCCATTCATCAGTTGATGGACACTTAGGCTCTTTCCATGTTTTGGCTATTGTTGAGAGTGCTGCTATGGACATTGGGGTCCATGTGCCCCTATGCGTTAGCACTCCTAAATCCCTTGGATAATTTTCTAGCAGTGCTATTGTTGGGTCATAGGGGAGTTCTACTGTTAATTTTTTGAGGAACCTCCACACTGTTTTCCAGAGGGGCTGTACCCGTTTACATTCCCACCAACAGCATACACGGGTGCCCGTTTCTCCACATCCTCGCCAGTACCTAGAGTCTCCTGATTTGCTCATTTTAGCCACTCTGACTGGCGTGAGGTGGTATTTCAGTGTGGTTTTGACTTGTATTTCCGTAATAATGAGGGATGCTGAGCATCGTTTCATGGGTCTGTTGGCCATCTGGATGTCCTCTTTGGGGAAATGTCTGTTCATGTTTCTGCCCATTTATTCACTGGATTGTTTTTTGGGTGTGGAGTTTGGTGAGTTCCTTATAGATTTTGGATACTAGTCCTTTATCTGATATGTCATCTGCAACTATCTTTGAGAGGGAGAGAATCTTAAGCAGGATCCATGCCCAGCATGGAGCGAAACATTAGGCTCAGTCTCACAACCCTGAGTTCATGATCTGAGTCAAAATCAAGAGTTGAATGTTTAACCAATTGAGCCACACAGGTACCCCATGAAACTCAACAATATTTAAATTGCCATATAAACCCAAGAAACAATACAGAGAATATTTTGTGAAAAGATACAAATGAAGATGATGTTGACTGTCGGCAGTAATTTTTCACAGATACCTGACAGAGGCAACAAGAACTGTATGAAAAATTAGAGACCATTTGAATGGGTAACACATTTAAATCTGCCCTGAGGAAACTATTAAAGATATTCAGAAAGTGCATTTAGTATTATTTATATCAGTGATTTAATAGTCAGAAATTACAGATTTAAAACAAAGACATTAAAAAATAATTGAGACAAAATAATACTGAGATTATAAGTAGTCCTGAAAATCTTTTATAAGTGAGATTCATTAAGACGAATCTCAATACTCAATACTCAAAAATTAACATTAAATGAAATAAGGGGTTAAAAGATTAAAACAGAGAAATTATATTTATTACAGAGACACAGAAGATATGCAGTAATTTGAGATGAGTGTGATTTTTTTCTTTGTATTTTCACAGCTTTCCATGTTTTTTTGTAATAAGTATACATTACTTTTATCGCCTAAATTTTATAATTACATTATTGTAAGAATTACTTGGAATTAATTTTGCTTGTTAACTTTTTCTTAATTTTTCTAATTTATTCTGAGCACATACTGATGAGCATTTGAAGTTCATGGTACTTTTGTTGTACACTGTCACCTATGGACTTTGCTTTCTCATCTTATATGGAAGGCTACAACCTTACTAGCAAATTACATCAGCTACCAGTTTGTATAGTATGGTTTGTGTAAGATAAATTAAATGAATTAAATATTATTATTTTATGTAATTACCAGTGGGGAATGTAATAGGTAATAGAAAGGATGCATTTGCAATAGTGTGTCTTTGTGCATGTGATTATAAATAAATATTTTAAAGGCATTAAGATGCTTCACCTTTGAGTATTTCACAATAGCATCACTCATTCAGTATAATTGTTTTATAAACATTTTAAATTAATTGGTATAGCTTCAAAAATGGATATATTATGGAGGGTCCTCAAAAAGTGAAAATGAGAACTACCCTAGGATCCAGCAATAGTGTTACTATTTACACAAAGAATACAAAAATACTAATTCAAAGAGATACATGCACCTCTATGCCTTAGTAGCATTATTTAGAATAGCCAAATTATAGAAACAGCCTAAGTGTTCTTTGATGAATGGAGAAAGAAGAGGTGGTAATATATACAATGGAATATTACTTAGCCATAAAAATGAACGGAATCTTGCCATTTGCAATGACATGGATGGAGCTAGAGAGTATTATGCTAAGCAAAATTAGTCAGAGAAAGAAATATACTATACATGATTGCATTCAGATGTGAAATTTAAGAAACAAAACAAATGAACATGTGAGGGGAAAAGAGAGACAAACGAAGGAAAAGACTCTTAACTACAGAGAACAATCTGATGGTTTCTGGGGTGGGGGACGAGGAGGATGGGGGAATCAGGTGAAGGGGATTGAGGAGTGCACTTGTGAGAAACACCAGGTAAAGTATGGAAATGCTGAGTCACTCTGTTGTATACCTGAAACTAATATTACACTGTACGTTAGCTGGAATTTAAATAAAAACTTAAATATATTATGCCTACTATTTGAATCCCTGAGAAGGGTATATAGGGAAAAGAACATGTATTTTTTTAAAACAAAAAGCTCAGCACATTAGCAGTATTAATTCACTATTTAGAAATGGATATTAAATAAAAAAAACCAGTTAGGATTTCAAAATAAACCATACTGCATAAAATACATTAGGAATTAAACACTCAAGGTACCTAGGTGGCTCAGTTGGTTAAATGTCCAACTCTTGATTTTGGTGCAGGTCATGCATAGTATCAGTCATGAGACGGAGGAGCCCTGCATCAGGCTCTACACTGGGCATGAGGCCTGCCTAAGATTCCCTCCCTCACGCCCACGTGCATCTCTCTCCTCTCTACTCCTCCCCCCCCATTCTCTCTAAAACACAACAACAAAAGAAGAATTAAATACTCAAATATGTATATTACTTAGACTGTTTGTAAAAATATTTTTATATTTAAATCCACTAATACAAATATACAAGATGTTTTAGATTTCTAAATTATAATAGATATTATTAAAGTACGTTTTACATGTTAATACTAACCAGATCAGTGACAAAGTTTTTTAATGCAGACTTAAAAAATATTGATGAACATATCTTAATAATATTTGTGTGCATTTACATCACTTTAAAATCTAAAACCTAAAGAGAAATAACAAGTTTTAAAGAACTACTCATCATTTACTATATTTTGTTATATATGTCATGTTTATTTTTATTTTCTACACTCTGAAGGTACAAAATAGCACATCTGCTATCTAAATATTTTCATTGAAGTGCTGCCGAAATTGAAATCATTTCTACTCGTGGACACTAAAATATCAGCTGCTTCTGGTTAGTTAATTGAACTAGTGATTATTCTTGAACATGTGGGTTGGTTGTTTTCTGCCTGAAATAATTACTCAATGAAGCTTACACGAAGGCTATCAGCAGGAAGCTAACAATCAGGGTATTGGTGAGAAGAATGTACATAACACTTCTGTGTCTCCTGCCAGATGGAGAAGCAGATGGGTGTGTGATACATTCAAAACTAACTACATGACCTCAAATCTTCTCAGTATCTATTACCAACAAGGTCAAGGTTTTTGGAAATCAAATTTTCTAACCAACATTACTAAAAAATAGCTAAGAACAATATTTAAAAATCTATATTTTTACCTGAAAAATCATTATTGAACCAAATAGTACATTTGTTGCCTGCCACCAAAATGTGTGCTAATATTTTTATTGATGCATATAACTAAATAAGCAGGTATTTACTAAAAAAGGTTACTTCTTAGTGTGTTACTTCTTATTACTTAGGTTACTTCTTATATTTTTCCCAGGGTAAGGATTTAAACTATTTTAGTATAATTATTCTTCTAAACTGTGGTAAAAAGAGGTTTTAAATTNATATATATATATATATATATATATACATATATATATATATACACACACACACACACACATATATATGTATATAGGTACATCTATTATCTATCAAATATATGACTTACTTTTATTGCACTATGCTGCCTTAGAAATAAAAGTTCAAATATTTCCAACATATCTGTTTAGCATACCTGTGGGGAATTTTAATCTTAATTATATGAATTTGTATGAAGATATTATTTAATTCCAATTAAACCAAAGTGTACTTATTTCTGATTATTCCTAGTTATCCATCAGGTTTTCTTCAGTTTTCTTGTCATTAAAAAGGAAAATTAAAACTACAAAATAATGGGTTCATGTCACTAATCTGAAAAGCAAAGTTAATCATAACTGAAAATAGTACTCAGAAAACATACAATTACATTCACAATAAACCTGCTACTATATTTTTCCATGTTTGTCAAGCTATTCCTTACTTTTGTTAAATGTATCTATTGCATTGTGCTTTATGTCTTAACTATATAAATGCTTTAATTGTTCAAAGTTTTATTTACTTAATTGGAAAATGGTAAAGGGAATACTAACAAAAGCAATCAAAAGTAATGCCATAAATTCACATAATGAACATAAATATTCAAAGAGATGAATCTACTTTTGCTAACAAATGAGCATGCAAAGTTCATTTTATACAATTACACATCAGAAAAATGTCAAAGGAGTCAGTAACACCTTTAAAATTGGGGGGTTTAGTTTTGTATTGGTGATCTATTATTCATAATCCTCAGAGGATGTACAATACTATAAACAAGATTGATACATATTTTCAAAGCTATTGACAGACATAGTTTTAAAAAAATCATAACAGTTTTCTGGCAGTATCTGCCAATCAAATCACACTATTCTTCATTTTGACGCTAGATGTAAACACTCCTATCACTTGGCTGTGCAACCAGATATTTTATTTTACATGTGAACAAATGCTGAGGGTCAGAAAATAACCAGCTTCTGGCACATGTTGCGTATAGACAAGGTATAAACGCTAATACCTTTTTATTCTTTTTGGCACTAAAACCCAAAGCTCAAGACTTTTGGTTTTAGTTCTGATGTGTAAGGAACTTGGAATCTGTCACTGCTATCTTTGCGACAAGAAAAATCTGGACACACTGAAAGTCCACAACTTTTCTTAGCCCTATCAGATGACATGGCTTATAGGGCAAAGCACAGCTTTGAAATTCAAAAAGAAGACAAAAAATCCAGAGAATTACAGCCAAGATCTGCTTACCTGAACCAGTAATTGCCAAACCCACCATCTAGCTAAGAACAGTTATGCAGTAATTTATTTAATTGCTGCAGACTGAATTTGGTCTTGCAGGAACATAACTAATCTCTGGGGAATGCAGTCCTGACAGTGCCCAAACTTGCATGGGTTTTACCTCGAGGATCCCCACCTGTTTCTTACAGTGAAGCTCTGAGCAAGATCCCATGGCCTTGGCAAGAGGAGGGGGAGAATAATCCTTGTGAACATGTCTAGAGCGTATGATCCAGGGAAAAACAATTTTACTGGAGCATTATTCAAGTTGGGTGAAGGGTATTCCTCCAAATCTACCCTTCTGTAATCTTATCTTAGTAAAGGTATCCTTCTGTATCTTCTTATATAGAAGACACATTTGTAAACTTCAGAAGTCAAAAAATAGGCCGACAAAATGACTGGGGTTTGGTCTTAAGACTTTAGAATGTTCCCCCTCCATTCCACACAGACAAGATTCCAATTCCATAATAGTAGATTGTAGGGAAAAGACCTGCAAGACCCAGACTTCTTGTGTAAAAAATATATTGGGAAGCCCAAAGTCTCTGGCATCTATAGTTATGTGGGAAACCGGTTCTACTTACATAAATGGGTTGGGAAAAGGCTTAGGATGGAAGCCTCCACCACAGGTCAAAAGCGCACGAGGTTAGGGGCGCCTGGGTGGCTTAGTCGGTTGGGCGTCTGATTTTCGCTTAGGTCATGATCTCGCAGTTGTGGGTTCGGGCCCCGCGTCGGGCTCTGTGCTGACTGCCAGCTCAGAGCCTGGAGCCTGTTTCAGTCTGTGACTCCCTCTCTCTCTGACCCTCCCCTGCTCACGCTCTCTCTCTCTTTCTCTCTCTCTCTCTCCTAGAAATAAAAAACCTTTAAAAAAAAAACCTTTAAAAAAAAAAGTGCATGAGGTTAGCTAGAGAGATGTTGCAATGGAACAAGTAACTTGTTATATTGCCTGCAGGAAGTTACTTTCCATCTGATGCCAATATATTATTGTACTTTGATCACAAACTGCATTTGACCCCCAGACCCTTTCCTTTTTACACACACAAGTTAATGATTAGTCTGATTGTTTTCTCCACATTCGCATGTGTAAGATTTTTTTCCTATGTTTTCTTCAGTTTACCATGTGGGTAATGTCTTGTGCTTTCTTCACATTCACCAGGTGCGTGATATCTTGTGAGCTCAATAAATATGGAGATGAAACCCCTGTTCAGGGCTCTTGTCTCCTCCTGGACATCAGCCTCTAGTATTCAGTTTTGCATCTGCGCCATTACCAGACAAGAGAGAACTCCAGACTCATAGTCTGCGACACAGCTACAGCAATCATCAAACAAAGCCAAACTCCTACCCAAATACACAAAAATCCTCACAATAGAGGCCTATTTACTCAGTTACTATTACCCAATACCTCATGTCCAGCTTTCAACAATAACAAAAATTACCAGGAATACAAAAAAGCGAGAAAAAACATAGGGGAAAAATACAAAGCAAATATTAGAACCAGGTTCATACATGACAAAGATATCGGCGTTACATGCTAGAGAATTTAAAGTAAGTAGGATTAATATATTAAGAACTCTGTGAATAGATGGGTAATATAAACAGATAAAATTCTATTAAAGAGTCAAAAGAGAATGTGAGAAATTAAAAAAAAGTCAAGAAATGAAAAATGCCTTTCAACAATTTATGAGTAGATACATACAACTGAGCACAGAATTTCTGAGCTTGAGATAGGTCAGTAGTAACTTCTCAAACTGAAATGCAATGGAAAAAAATAACTAGAATAGAAAAGGAAAAACAAAACAAACAACAAAAGTAGTCAACAGATACTAATCAACAACAAATCTGGAAGATTCATACACAAAATTTCAAGAATTACTATAAGCTACTGTTATTAAGATTATGTGACATTGGAAAAGAAAAAATTGAATAGAGTACCAATAAAAAATATAAAATATAGTCAAATGATCTTTTATAAAGTAGTATGGGTAATTTAATCAAGCAATGATAGTCTTTTCAACATAGGCTGAGTAATTAGATGTCCATAAAGAAAAAATGCACCTATAACTTACATAAAAAATTAGTTCAGAATATATCAAAAATGTAAAAGTATAAAACTTCATTTAGAAAATGTGGAACAGGGGCACCTGGGTGGCTCAGCCAGTTAAGCATCCGACTTCGGCTCAGGTCATGATCTCATGGTTCCTGGGTTCGAGCCCCACGTCGGGCTCTGTGCTGACAGCTCAGAGCCTGAAGCCTGCTTCAGATTCTGTACCTCCCCCTCTCTCTGACCCTCCCCTGATCACGCTGTCTCTCTCTTTCTCAGAAATGAATAAAACATTAATTTAAAAAAAAAAAAAAGAAAATGTGGAACATAGTGAAGAAAATCTTCAAGATCTTGGCTTTTAGAGTTTTCTGATGCAACAGTAGCATAATCAATAAACAATTTGATGCTTTGGAATTAATGATAAACTTTAAAATATGGCTCTTCCAAATGATACTAGCAAAAGTATGAATCAGCAAGTCACAGACTAGGAGACATTTTCAAAAATCATATCTAGTAAAGAATTTGTATCTAACACTTACCAAGAACTCTTCACACTTAGGAATAAGGAAACAAAGAGCCAAAATGTTTTAAATGCAGATGTTTTGAAAAGATACCACAACAAAAAAATATATACAAGTTAGAAACAGTAATATGAAAAGAACCTCAATTTTTTTTAAATTGGGAAATTACAAATTAAAACCACATTGATATGCTGCAAGATGCCTATTTGAATGGCTAAATTTAAGAAAAACAATGAGAGTTCCAAATACTTGTGAGGATATGGAACAAGAGAAACTCTCACTCTCTGCTGGTGGGAATGCAAAATGAAACAGCCCTTTTGGAAGGCAGTTTTGCAGTTTCTTACACAGCTAATCATAGCCTCCCTGTATAATACAGCAATACTACTCTTAGACAAAGACTTGACTAATTTTGAAACTTCTGCACGTACGTAAACCTACATACAAATGTTTAATGAAGCTTTATTCATAATAGCCAAACACTAGAAGAAACCAAGATGGCCCTCATACACAAATGGATACATAAACTGTGGCACACCTATACAGCATACTGTCACTTGATAAGAACTTTAAGAAGAACTATCAAAGCAAAAAAAAAACCCATACGAGTAAATTGCAAATGCATACTACTAAGTGAAAAGATCCTGTCTGAAAACATGATTCCAATTATAATAAAACCTTGGTTTGTGAGCATAATCCATTCCAGAAACATGCTTGTAATTCAAAGCACTTGTATATCAAAGTGAATTTCAAGAACTATTGGCTCAGTTGTGATCATATGACATTTGGCATCATGTACTATTCATTTGGCAAGATATTGCTCGCTTATCAAGTTAAAATTTACTGGAAATGTTTGCTTGTCTTGCAGAACACTCGCAGAACAAATCACTCTCAATCCAAGGTTTTACTGCAGATGGCATTCTTAAATAGTCAATGCTATAGTTATAATAAATGAATCAGTGGTTACCAGTGCAGGAAGATGGACAGATTGAATAAGCAAAGGACAGGGCATTTTTCTTAAGGCAGTGAAATTACTATCTATGACACCCGAATGGTAAATATAAGACATTAAACAATATTATGTATGAATTACTTATGAAAAATCAAATAATTTAATAAGACTTAATGATACATGTGTGTTTATTTTACAATGTTTAAAAATATATTTAACGTATTTTGGAAATGTCAAGATTTCAATTAAGACAACTCATGAAAATGATCTGGGAATTATCATTAGTTATTCATTGTTAAAAAATACAACATTTAATTGATTTATCAACTGCACTGCATATTTGCTTTACATTTTAACATGTGACATTGAGTCTTATAATGGAGAGTGTGCCATACCCCTATTGGCAGGATTTTTCTTTCTCAGTGGTATACGTAAAATGATAAATAAAAAATTAAGGAAATGAAGCACTTTGTTTATTAAATTTTGACTTAATTTGTGTATTCATTTTTCCAAAATAATTAAAGAAAAAATAGAAGAGCAAATAAAAGTATAGTAGTTTGCATAACCTGAGACATTCTATTTTTAGTATCTAAAGAGATTGTTCTTTTTGTGTTATTTAGATTTTGTCTTGAAAGTCAGTGATAGTCTCAGGAAAGGAACCTTGAAGTGATGCTTGTAATTAGATGAAAACGATTGTCAAAATACATGTATTGGGTAAATGGAAAACATTAAAAACTGTCACAGAAATATCTGCATATACTACAATAATTAAAAGGCATTAACTGGAATGAGGAACATAACATACCATGATTGCTACCTCTACTCCTTAATGATAAAATAGAGGATTGTATTAAGATTTAAAAAACAAGCTCTACACATATTATCAGGTATTAACTTGGAAGCTTTGACTGAGGCACTGAGTTATAATAGGTAGGAAATTGTTAAAGTACACACCAAGATGCAAATTTTCGAAGGACATTTCTGAAAAAGACCCGCATAATGATATATACAATAAAATGTTCCCAGTGTAGAGAATACAATGTACTTCTAGTCCACTTGACATGCCTCTTGTCATTCTTTTCAAAATTGAAGAGATTAAAAACCATGCTTACCAGTTTACCTGAAGGGGGAGGAGAGGAGGGGAAAGAAAAAATGGAAAGGAAGGAAGGAAGGAAAAACAGAAGAAATATCTCACCAGCCTCCCATCACTGAACATTCTTGCACAGAGTAGACCCCACTGGGGAAAAGAAAGTCATTATAATTTTTAAGGAAGTTGGACATTGGCAGCTTAATTGTTAACTGGTACCTGACATTCAAATCATTAAGATTGTTTTGTACCATACAGTGATATTAGGATCTTTCTAATCTTATCATATATTCTCCACACAATTTAAAGTTAGCATTACTGTTGGTGTTTTCTGTATTTTCTATTGTTTTAAATACTAGTTTTATACTTAGAAACCTAAATTGCAGCGTATGTATTTAAAATATAGGTTAATTATTAAGTAAACCATTTTCATGGTGTTTTTAATAAATGTGTCTTTCGATACAAGTATTCTGAGATACATGTAGGAAGAATTGATGTCACTCTGTTCTCTCCCCAGGATTAGGAAGTTTTTCCAATGTTCTACTTAGACTCAACTACCAGGATAGCCCTATTAAAAAGAAAAAAAAAAAAGTCCTTAAGTGGACCTCAATCACATATGGGTATGTTTTCTTCAAATTATTTGTGTCAGAGTTGGGTTCCTCAATCTTTGGCACCTTACATGGGGGGAGGGGGGTACCACTTGCAGTCCCTTGTCCTTTATGGCCATTTATTTAAGGACTGACTGCATATGCTCTAAAGAAGCTAACATGATTACATGCTTTCTAGGGACAAGGAACTATTTTAAACACTTAAAACATTATTTATTTAATCCTCTCAACATCCATAAATAGAAAGTATTTTAATAATACCTACTTTAAAGCCAAGGAGACCAATACCCCGAGAGGCTAGGGAACTTGTTCAAGGTCACATGGTTATTAAGTCGCAAAGCTGGAATTTGGTCTCAGGCACTCTGGCTGTGGTGGCCACCACAGTTCCTACTGCCCTGCACAGCAGAGGAGTCCTTTCTAAAAACAAAAGCAGGGAATGTGCTTTGATCATTTTATAAAAATTACAGCCAGCTGGGGGAACATGAACGGGGGAGTCTGTTGCATACAAACCATGGTAAGACCACATCAACGCAACTGAGAGAAAGTGATGGAGATGGACAAGAATGAGACAACAGAAATTAGAGTGCGGTGAGTAGGAGGAATAGGTCTCTCTTTGGTTTTCTGGATTTGAAAAAAAAATCCCTTTGTCCCCTGTTTACTTCAAATTGGTTCCTTCCATTCTATAGAGATGATATTTTAGGGAATTTATAATTTCCCCAATACATGTCAGTGTATAGGTTTGGAATGGTTAGGTAAATATAGCTCCAAATCTGAAATGTGGAAAGAAAGAAATGAGAAAACTTTTATGTGTTATAAGGCTTGCATCAAAGTAGGTACCTTGTTCCCAGGGGCACACATTTATAAGCTGAAATCTATGAACTTGGTGTGTGGATGGGCTCTAAGGGATCTGAGCCACTTAAAATTGCAGGCAAAATTATGCCTACCTTTGCAGACTGGCAATTCTCTGGGGACCATGTGCACAGCCTGCATTACAGTTCCAGAGGGCTTTGTGATCATAACAAAGTGTATAAACCACAGTCCTCGACCCTTAATGGAAGTGCCATACTTTTTCATAACATAGTGCGGTACTTAATATTAGAGTTTGTAGACAAACCACCTCAGTTTAAAGCACAGCTGTGCCATGACCACGAGCAAGTTTCTTACTCTCCCTATGCCTCAATTACCCCGTCTGAAATACAAGGAGTCTATTATGGTAGAATTGAGGGTTAACTTAGTTAACATAGATGAAAGTAGTAGGGCAATGCCTGGCACAAAAATTAATTCTGACATTATCTATCTCTTCCCTTGAACCAGCAACATTTTTTTCTCCATACAGAGCTGTACATTGCAATCATTCCTTCCATAGAATTATATTCAGAAATTATATTAACATCATATATGTAAAATCATTAACTCAGTGACTGCTGCAGGAAACTTAAAAGCACTCCTCAGATAGGGAGGCCAAACACTCATCATCAATCCTGCACAAGGGTAAACTGTGTTGTAAGAATCAAGAGTATTTAATGAATTCCAACCTATAAATACATTCTGGAGATCTGTGTTCTGGCCAAGATTCTGCATTTGTAATAAAGGGCCTCAGAGATGAAAGATTTAGGTGATCTATAGACCCCCACGAAGAGCATTGCCTTTAATTGTTCTACTTTCTGCCCTTTTTGTACCTGCAGCCCTCCTAGGAATATTTATCAGGTATGATGGGATATCTCTAAAGCCAACAGATCCTACGTAAATCCCCTATACACACACACAGGGGAATGGATAAACAAATGTCCTTTTTTTTTTTTTTTTCCAGGAAAAGTAGTTACTCCCCAGAAAAAACGTTGCTTATTACTTTTCTACGCCCAAACTAGCTCTTGCTATTCAAAGTATTTCTTGTTAAAATTACTCGTTATAATTTGGAGGTCTTGAATTTTCCATCTGGCTATAGTTTCCGCCCCTGTCATGGCCATGCCTTTGACACACAGCACCCAAGGCATGATTATGCCAATCACTCACATATTAGAAAAATTTCTGCCCTCCCAAGAGCATGGCTGAGCAGGGGAAAAATAAAAAGTCCACCCACCCCTCTTACAGGTTTTGCATGAAAAGTCTGAAAAACTACAATGATAATGAAAACTCGTGAGCATCTTGTACCAAGGCATTGATGGTATTCTGGTTTTTCAGCATAATGTGGATTCTTTAAAAATTAATTTCTCATCTTCTGTGTAGCTAAATATTTTGAAACTATGTAATTTCTCCATCATAGAAAAAGAATTTAGAAACATATTTCTTGGCATATCATTCCAATGGGAATTTCATGCAAAAGTAATATTTTAACAGCAGGCTGGAAGGAAGACTCATTGCCTTGTCAAGTGCCAGTTACAAAATTAGACACAGCCTTAAAGGGAATAAATGGGGGATTAAAATGTTTTTGAAGCTGCTCATTTGTCTAAACTTTATTAAAATTTCCATGAAAGGGTAATGATATTGATCGATATATTGTCATATATACAGAACAAAAACAAAGTGAACGGAAGAATGATAAATTATTTTGTCTTAAAAATTAACATTACTGATGGCCAGTGCTATCTGAACTGTATTTAGATGAATTAACCAGATGCTGCCCTTCCATTTCTAAAGAAAGGAATTTAATTCACCCCAAAACAAAGGAAGGCAAATCTCAGAAAAAAGAGGTGAAGCTTTAAAACAGTCACAAGTCTACTGGGTGAGACGTCATGAGCAAACTATTATTTCACCTAAAACATAACTGACAGCATCAGCATACTTATTATCAATATGCAATGTCTACACATTATATTTACCCCTGTGAGCAATTTAGGTTCCAAACCATGAATTGTTATATTGTTACATGAAGGTCTGGGTACTTCCTGGCTTCAGAGTGATACATTCTGGGTTGTTCTACAGTCCTATTTGCTGGTATCTTTATACAGCTGGGCTAAGAGAGCTATCTTCTTCACCCTTTTAGATCCTGCTTTGGGAATAGATTGATGGACACTTTCCAATTCTCCTTACAAAGCATGTTTTCCACCTTGAATATACATATATGTGCATATAAATATATAGTGTGTGTGTGATTATATATAATATATAATAGTATATATGTGCATATATACACACACGCACTATATATGTATATATGCTATATACTATAGTATACATATATTGTAGTATATATACTATATATGTTATGTATACGCTATATATACACTATATATGCTATATATGTGTACATATACTATATGTATATACATATATATAGTGTGTGTGTGTGAGAGAGAGATTCTGTTATTACATCCAAGAGTAAAGGGCTGCATAGATGTTCGAAGCTCTCACGGACACAAGTGCTGGGTTCCCAGATGCCTCTTGCGTTTGAGACCCCCAAAGACTTGTATGGGGGGCCTTTAAACAACACGGTGCTTTGTTTCGTAAACTTAAGAGAAACTTTCATTTGAAAACGAGAATAAAGAACACAAAAGATTACAACCGAGAGAGAGAGAGAGAGAGAGACGGCAGCGAGCACGAAGACCGGTCAGGGACTCACGTCAGGTCTCCCGCCTTCGGGAAAGGCTTCTTCTGCCTCCGTTGTCTCTCCCGTTGGCTCCGCAGTCTTCTGCGCACGGGCTCGCCCCGAAGGTCAAGGTCTTTGGTCGCCTCCTTCCGTTTCTCCACCTGCTTGCAGAGCTCTGAGGAAGTGTTCTTCCAGGAGCTTCATCCACAGACGCGAGCCTTCCGGAGCTCGGCGCT